>NC_139354.1:12410091-12685091 GCF_055883805.1 Amblyomma maculatum
GACACGACCACGGGAGCTTATCGCGGAAGTTCCAAATGACGTCTGTGGGGAAAGATGCGCTGAACTGACGATACCAATTTGCCTCATTGATATAGTAATGTATGATGGCGGTGCTTATAGGCGACACGAGGCTACATGAAATGTGGCGGTTTTGCGTTTTTTTTTCCTCTGTCAGTTATGGAAGGATTTGAATACGCTTTGAAGGTCGTGGGACAGGATGCAGGATTTGGTTGGACTATATTGGTTGTTAGGGCCACCATACCGTTTGTACAGTTAATTATTTCGAAGCTCTTTTGTCCTGAAAGTTTGTCTTCTTTGGCAGAGAATTACTAGCACTATATGGTAAAACTGAGTACGGCGCTGCACGCATCAAGACACAAGTCAAATTGGCGATTGCTTCATTTAGACGGAATCATAATGCGGGCTGAATCTCGAGGCTTGGAAACTGAACCCGGGATTTCGGTCAATCGCTCTGAGCTATGGTTTGAGGTATACATCTTGGCTATTCCTAGCAAGTCAGATCCATGTTTTCTTTTTGCCGAACCTTGCTGCAAATACAGCTAAGTTGTTTGTATCTCATCAGGTGTCGCTATCCAAGATCCATCGTCTGTCATCATCGCTCCGGGCGGGGCGCACCTGTGGGGCAGGTTGCTCTTCGAATCATTGTGAACCTATACGAGCATGTAGGAGTCCTTAATATTTGTTAGCTGATGTATCTTATATTTGTTTTGTACAGTAACCGAAGTATTGTCGGCACCGTACGCAACTAACCTTGATGTAACGCGAGCACTACAATAGTGGTACCATGCGTGTCACGAACGAATATCTCTTAGAGACAGAAATATAGAGCGTAGAGAGAAATTTCTGCTTGATACGGAGAGCCGACACTCTTTGCGATCTTCCGTCAAATTCGCTTTACACCGTGAACATATGGTCATTCTCCAAGAGCTTGATGCCTTTAATCACTTTGAAACCTAGAAAAAAGAATTAAACTTGCCAGTCCAAAGGCAGGTTGAAAATCTGCACAGGTCGATCGCAGAAATAGTCTCCTGCAGCATAGAGCCTATCGGTACGCCACAGCGGCCGCCGCTGTCGCAGAACGCAGCGCAATTAAGTGCAACGCGGTGCCTCAGGTGGAAACGCCTGGCGGGCGCACGGTGACTACGTTGGATATCCAGAGGCACGCGCAAAGTTCGTGAAAGTATAGAATTTCTATCATTAGGGTATAATGCCAATGACACACCGCACTGAAAGGATTCCATGTCTCCTTGTCCAAAGACGTGTAGGTCAGAATACATTGAGCATAGGCAATATAAATTTCGAACTCTAATGAAATTGTACTCAATGAGCCATGTTGTTGTTGTTTTGGCTGTAGGAAGAAGGAAAAGAAAATGCACGGACCTGCTACTGCCTCTGTAGCTGAGCCACCTCCGCTGCCTCGTGCAGACAGAAGAGAAAATAGAGAAGAAAGAAAAGGAAGAGGGAGAGAAAGGCGCGCGCCGCAACAAGCCGTCGTCCACCACCGAAGCGGTGGCGGGTGCAATGACGGCCTACAACAGATAAAAATTCGGTGGCAGGCAAGCCCCCGCCGCAGGCGCCGTGACCTATCTGTCCCAACCCCATCAGGGGAGTCCATGGCCTTAACGCACCGTGCGCGTCGCTATAACACGTGCATTTCCACCGATCGAGTGCACGGAAGGTTGGGCGGTGAACTGGTGTACACATGCGTTTTCGGCTTCGGCCCTTGAAAATCATCTCTTTCTTTTCCCTGCATCTTTTTGTTTTAATTCTTGCATTGCTGTCTGCTGCGTATATCGCAACTACGCTTCACTAAACACGCTTTTGTTTTTCAAAGAGGTGCATTGTGCGCCTTGCGGCACTTCGTCGACAAAGAAGGTTAGGGGGTTGGCTCGTCTCGGTACAGCGGCATGTGGTGGACAAACTGCGCTTCGGCGGCTACCCACTGAAGCGCGACCGTTATGTCCGCACCGCCTGTATGCCAAAGTAACTACAAAAAAAGCGTGCAGCATGCGTAGGGGGTATGAGGATGGTCAATGGACTCAGTGGGCGGCAGAAATAAGCGCTTCATCTCCATCGTCATCAGAACCGCCACCACTCCAGCGGTCGAATTAGGTTCACAGGGCGATAAAGGTTTCACCCTACGCAATACACAGGCTGCTGTATGTTACTTCAACCATGTCAATGTTTGCCTTTTTCAATGGGGATATTTAATTCGGCCCCACCTCACAGTCTTCTTTCCTCGTTCAGAGGAGAATTATGTGCAACGTTAAAACATGCAACTGCAAATTTTATTCAGCGTTGTTAATTTAAACCTGCACCTTTCCCACCACGGACTGGTGAGTGACCGCCCCAGATAACAGCCGTCATCCAGACAGCTACTGACTCTGTAGCTGAGCCACCTCCGTTGCCTCCTGCGGACAGAAGAGAAAATAGAAAATAAAGAAAAAAGAGGGAGAAAAAGACATGCGCCGCAACAGCTTTCGTCCACCACCGAAACGGTAGCGGGTGCAATGACGGCCTACAACAGATAAAAATATAGTGGCATGCTAGCCCCCGCCACAACCACCTGTCCAATCCCCCGGCCAGGAATAGTCACCAAACTCCATTATATACCTGAAGAAGATTCTGCCCGCCGCCCAAACAGGCTCCACCAGAAACCTCCCGATCCCTCAGACACAGAGTGAGACGTCAACGACGCAAACGGGTGCTTAAGCTACGCGCAGGAGACGAAAACGCAGGCAAACTTTATTGTTAGCCCATGCACCGCAACGTGAAATCGATTGATTGCCTCACTTATGTTATTAAATGAGGGTTTTCTTTTTTGTCCTTTTTTTTTGAAGGCAAGAGCCTTGCCTGCCATATGAGCGGCGGGCACAGGAAGTGCGGACAGGAAGTGTGTAGAGGCTGTGGAAGCAAAAAAAAAATATATATAACGCGATTTCTTTCAAAATTGTGACACTGTTTGGACAGTGCTGGTTGTGACGTCACACCATCCGCTTCCCATTTAGCATTCATATGTTGGTCAAGTTGGAGCTAGTTTTTGATAATATTTTGAACCGACGACATACGTACCTCCTGTTGTATGCCACTAATTGTAAGTGTAAGTACCCACCGAAAGTAAGGGAGGCAGATACTGCGTCTTTCCTTTACTCAAAAGCAGAACCAACTAAACGCGTTTAACACTGCCAAGCTTTCTGGAAGTCTTTCAATGCTAAACCACAAAAGAAAATCATGCCAAACAGTGCATTATCACGTCTTATATGATTTAAGCGGAGCTATACGCGCATAACTTATTTCTCGCGTTACACGTCATGCGCAACCCGCTGTAACACTATATGCAGCCTTCATCTGGAATATAAGACAGATGGCGAGATGACAATATTGTGCACTGCACAAACGGATTGAGCACAAAAATAAAAAGAAGGTCAGGTTCATCTGTCCCTCGTTCAAAATCATTGAGTTCACTATGTTCCGCTGCTGCTTTTTACCTGATTAACAATTGTGCAGTGTGCCCAACTCGTCACCCCTCTGGAAAAATTGACAGATATGGAGGTGTCCTATAGCAATGTCGTAATTCTTTTGTATGAAAAAAAAAAAGCCATCCAGGAAAGATCATTGTCCAATTGATAATTCCCTTGCTAAGCTACGTGTCTATTTCCATGCTTCACGACCTGAACATCTCGTCTCTTTAGTTACGCTGCTTGACAGAGCATTCGCAGCACACCCTTACTACTCTGCGAACCTAATAGTGAACGCTCGTGCACAGCACTGCATAGAGAAAAGGTTTTGCTGGTCGGGTGCAATAAATGCGGTGGATGGCTACATTTTGCACTGCCTCGATTGATTAACTCGCATGTTTCGCCCTCCACAACACTGCACCGTACTGAAAAGCCGCAGGAGCCCCACTGGCGGCCTCAGAAGAAGGATTCTTTCGCTGTCGCCTCCGGCCGAGAAGGGAGTCGCTCATCGCATCCACGTGCCTACCGAGGCGGCGGCGGTCGGCAGAAGCCGCACAGGGACCCCTCAGTGCCCGCACGCCGGCCAGCTCGGCGGCTACCGATGGTCCGTAAAGATAGCCGTCCGCCGCCTCGCTCGCGATGTGCGGGAGCACTGCAGGTGGTCGCGTGCAGGTAAAAAGAGGGGTGGCTACGGCAGCCGGTGGGAGGAGGCTGGAAGGGAGGTAGGGGGGGGGGGGGGGGGGAAGGTAGTGATGTGGCGGCTAGTGGGTCGAAGGAAAAAGAAAGATCGCTGACCTTTCTCCCGCTTCTAGGCAAGGAGGAACGTTGACAGTCGGCCGATTTTCTGCATGAAAGAATGCGCACTGCATCAATGCATAGAAGATCGTTACCTTTTCCACGCGTGTCTATGTGAGTCGGTTTGTGTCAGTGCCTTTCTGTTGCGTTTGCCTCCTCTTCTGTGGTTCTGCTTGCATCTCTGTCGTTGCGCGTGCGTTTGTGCATATTTGTGTGTTTTAAGATCTTCTTTGCCGGTACAGCTCGGGCTCATGAGTGCATGCTTGCTACCGTTGCGTGTCCCTTGCCGACCATTCGCGTATTGGCGTAAAAGACCTACCTGTCTGCACGGGAGCGGTTTTAGCAGGGTGCTTTTAACGGCCAGATCTTCATCCTGGACTTTTTCATCTTTGCTTCTCGGTCCGCTTTTGTTCGTTCACAGCTATTAGAAAGCTAGCGAAACTATAGGCAACAACGGAGGGCACTATAGGTCCGAGGGATGTTTCAACTCACGCCTACTTAATATTAGGCTGATGTTTCTTACTAAATTCTTGGCTGCTGCCGTGAGACCGCTGGCAGTCTCCTGCCCGAGCGTGATGAAAGCATGTGTCATAAATATGCACTGCGTTGCTGGTGTAAGCATTTAATGTCACTGATCTTATCTTCCCGTCCCATGGAATAGATATTTCATGTTTTTTAAGCATCCTTCCATTCACCGACGCTGCCCCAGCTGCCTATTTATTTATTTATTTATTTATTTATTTATTTATTTATTTATTTATTTATTTATTTATTTATTTATTTACTAACACATACCTACAGCGCCCGAAGGCAATATTAAAAGAAGGAGGGAGGGGGGGGGGGGGGGGGGCGTACAACAAAGCATTACAAGTGCTATAGTCAAGTGATGAGATATTCTAAACACATGGAACAGCCGTGAAATAAAGCAAAATCAAGCACACACGCGCGTACATTAGATGATACAAAATAAAAATTGTGTGATTCTATGAATAAAAGCACGAAACGCTTTCACAGATCTGCAGTCAGCGATATTTTTGTGAAGTTTGTTCCTAACAGATATGACATGCGGAAAGCAAGAGTTCTGATAAACGTTAGCTCGACATTTCATTTCTCGCCCCTTAAAAGCATGATCCCAACGTGCAGATAAAAAATGTGGCAGCTGGACATACAGTTTTACAAATTCCGGGTTTTCTGAAATAGATGCGATAGAAGATTTCTACAGTTTACTGCAAAAGTTAGGTGGGTGGATGATGTTAAGAAGTTCGCGGGGGTCAAGTGGATGCAGCTAGCACAGAACCGGGTTAAGTGGAGAAATATGAGAGAGGCCTTCGCCCTGCAGTGGGTATAGTAAGGCGGAGGAGGAGGATGATGATGATGATGATGATGATGATGATGACAGTTTACTGCTCATGCGCCTACTATTGAGAAGTTTCCAGCCAAAAAATTCCTTTATTGCTGAAACGCTGTGTCGAAAGTCGTAATCATTGACGACGAAACGGGCTGCACGGTTCTGTACGCGTTCTAAACCAACCAATAATGTAATCATGCATGGATCCCACACCGCGCCAGCATACTTTAGACTAAGTGTAATGTGTGTGTGAGCTACACCAATTTATTTATATTTGTCGGGCTTTATGGAAATTACGCCGGAAGAAATTCAACATTCTGGACGCTTTGCCTATCCTCAGCATGCGCCTACATCTGGGTCAATGTGAAGAGGTCGGACAAACTGAAATGAATATCGCCTCCACTTTACATCAGATAGTGGTCCTGCGCTCCAAACCAGGGTCAGTGCTCTGCTATACGCCAGAAGGCTGACGCAACCGGTGTATATTGAGAGGCTATTTTATGCAAACAGGCCTCTTTTTATTGTGTTCGGAATCAATCACCAGTCAGCAGTTGCACCCACAGATAACTCATCGATCTTCCGCCATATCTTGCATTATAATTGGGGAAAACGCATACCTGCGTGAACTAGAACTAGTGAACTAGTCTCACAACAGTAATTGCCGAACTAAATTGTGATACCAAAATTCTAATGATTAACAGAAAAGCCATTCTTGTTGGTCCTTTTTCGTGAGTGGTTTAGGCAGAATTGAAACTTTTGAAACATCATCATTGCTTTTATGCACAAATGATCCGCGATATATCTCCGTTAATTTCGATCAACAGGAGCCGAATTGGGATGCGAGTTTAGATTGGCATAATTAGAGTGAAATAAGTGTCTCTTAATGCGCTGCTAACTGCTTAACGGTTCGATAGTGTGTCCTTGTTTGTGTGCTTGAGCCTGTTGTTGGCTAAATATAAGATAAGCCTTGCGTTTTATCTGGTTAGAATCGCTCGTGCAAATCCGTTGTCTATTTTGATTATCATTGCATGAGACCTACCTTTTTTGATCTCCTTCTGTAGCGGTTTGGCCAAATCTTTTTCTGCTTTGGCTGCCTTGCACATGCGAATAAATAAATGGATGAATGGAATAATACTTGTGTGGAAGACCTTTTTGAGCACCGCGGGCGTGGACAGTACCGTCATTCATAGCTAATCTAAATACGATGATCACTCAAAGGCACGTCGAAAAGAACAAAAAAAAAAATACGCGGACGCATGGTAGCTCCCAAGGTCAACTGCAAAATTAAGAAAAACAGGAACGAAAAATGTTTCCAAGTAATAAAGTAAGCAATAAAGCACAAAAGAAGCAGGGAGAAGCGCACTTGACTGCTCCGACTCGTTGCTTTACCTAGCCACCTCTCTGCATGCAAGGAGCGTTTTGGCTCTTGTACAATCCGACAGCGCTGCAGTACTTTGAGGGTTTAGGAGGAAGAAAGTGCGCACTCTTCGACCCTCGCATGACCTGAGGATGCCTCCGGTTCCAATGTCGTCTCGCCACATGGCCGTGTCGGTGAAGCGACGCGGTTTATCGATATAATAGCGCGGGATGGCTACGGCAGGAGCCAAAGTTTTTGTTCCCGTCGCCCCAATTTCACAACGACAGCACTTTGCGGTATCTAATTTGTCGTAAACAGTGGTGTCGTCTTATACCCGTTTTGTACATTATCGTCTGTAAAGGCAGTTTCTAAACTCTAGACGATCGCACAAAAGCCTCTTTGTCAGCTTCCTTCTACATATAGTCCGCTCAGTTCAAATCACAAACCAGATTTTTTTCTATATAGTACTTCAGTCTCTCGACAATTCATACACAATGAACAGATAGGAGTTATTTTACAATCTGCCCGATTCAATGGACAATGTCTGGGCAGTGCTTCCTTTAGATAGTGCCTGCAACGTGAGAGGTCCGCGTGGCCGCCTGTGCGTCTCCTGTTCTCTTCCCCAAATTGGGTGAATTGGGTTATCGCTTAGCGCCGCCATTCGTCCCCGCTGCCAAACTGCCCTTTAACAGGTGTATTTTCAAAGGTTATTTATTATTGGCATTTTAAACTGAAATGAAGAAAAGGATAATATATCGCCACCACACGTACGGTCGCTTAGTGAAACGGACGGAAAACCTCAGCACTATAGAAGCTGGCGTGATGCTGCAGGCACTCTACTAAAGGAGGCACTGCTCTGGATTATCACAAAGTGAAATACCCCCATTCTGCCAGCACAATCTAATGCATATGCATACATATATATTAAGCGCAGCCACATTTCACCCGTCAACATCGTATCATTTTTTTATCTATAACTTCCGAGACCATATTTTTGGAAATGCAATATGGATCAGAAGAAAGTGAAATACATTTCTTTCATAAATTTAAAGTTTCCAGAAAAAGCTGCTAAAGAACGTCTATTGACACTGGTATGTTCTGCTGTAGTTCGCGGAGTCTAGGTTCCAGGCTCCGGTCCGAAAGCGCCACTCTGAGGCCTCTTTTCGGGATAAAGACGAAGAAAAATTTTGATTGCATATTTTCAGCAAGAAAGGACGGATGCAGAGCGATGCCTCTTTACAAAGGAGCAAGAGTAATGTGAGGGTCCGCGTTACACCAAACGCCGTCTTAGACATTTTTAGCGAGTACCTACTAGGAGTCCCCAAGAGTACCTATAGGTCAAGGCCAGGGTCGTCTTAGACATATTTAGCGAGTACCTATTAGGAGTCCCCATGAGTACCTATAGGTCAAGGCCAGGGCCGTCTTAGATATTTTTAGCGAGTACCTATTAGGAGTCCCCAGGAATACCTATAGGTCATAGCCAGGGCCGTCTTAGACATCTTTAGCGAGTACTTATTAGGAGTCCCCAAGAGTACCTATATGTAAAGGCCAGGGTCGTCTTGGAAATTTTTAGCGAGTACCTATTAGGAGTCCCCAAGAGTGCCTAGGTCAAGTCCAGGGCACTTGCACACACCCTCCGGGAATTTCCTCTCATGTCCACCTTCACATCGGTAGCCGTTTTTGAAGTGCCAAATTATTTACTCTACAGAAAAACATCTGGACACAGCGAGATGAAGCGCTAGCTGACAACTGTTGACTACAGAAGGTCTTCATGCTTATGCAAAAAGACGGGCACGTGCCTTGACGCATTTCCGCGCAGATATCTTTTTAGATTCCTATGCAAATAGCAAGCCGAACCTACTGGCCAAGTATAGAACGGGCACACTGTACTTTCAGAAAAGAAATACACGTCGTCAACCCTGCCTCACCTCTGACGCGCGGCTGCCGTCGGCCTACTACACGCCCCGTTCTCAGTAATGGGCAGATTTATTACTGTTAATTGGACCGCACCTCTGGCGGCGAAGACTAGATAAAAGGTGGGGCCGGCACACTCATGTGTGAGGCTTCGTCTAGGTGCGGTGATAGTTCGTCAGCTCGTTTTACCTCTTACAAACGGTAAGGCACCGCCGTTGCACAACGACTTGCCGCCGCACCAAATTGCAGTGCGTGCTTTGCATATAGCGAAGCGCCCAGATCTGTGCAACGGATACCGGTCTATGGCGAGCGGTAGCACATAAAGTAGCCAAGAATGAGCGCCATTTCTTTCCACCCTACACATTTATTACGTAGCGAGAGGGGTAAAGAACGTCGTTAATGCAACACCAACCCGAAGCTGTCCACAGAACTGCTCCTGTGATTCCGGCTTACGCGCTGCCAAGAAGGCGCGGCAAAGCGAGCCAGTTTCCTCAAAATGTAGGGTAATTGCGAACCGACGTGAAAGGGATCGGGGAGTGGCCGAAGATGTTTTGAATGCGTGGGCAGCACCAGGAGGTGTAACGATGATTGGGTCCCTAATGTTCACGCAATCTCCAGACACTAGAAGTGGTAGCATGCAAGGCTAGCTACAGACGAGAGAGAGAGATGTAGTCAAGGGGGCGTGTTGCGCCAGGTTGTTAGCAAAGCCGGTTGGCGAAAACGAAGCAGCTTGACTATCTTCATCCCACTTTAACAAATCTTTTATCTTGTGCTCTGATTGCTTGAGCATGGTGGCTGCTGCTTCCACTGTCTTTTAGCAAAAGTCATATTCTTGCCGAATTCCTAAACAGTAACTCTCCAACGCCTAACCCCCCCCCCCCCCCTCTCCCTTCCTGTCTCGAAAGGTGGACGATGAAAGCCCTCTGCATTCCATGTGTACCTCTCTGCATACCCAAAAATGTTTACCCTCGAACTGGATAGAGGCGAATCCGCTACAGTGCTAAGCAGCCGAAATATTACTTTGTTATTATCTGAAGATCACGTGAAAACTCGTGGTGTGAAAAGTAAGGGAAATAGAGGAAAAAAAGGAGTGCAAGACAGGTTTGAGAAACTGCAGATTCCTAAAGGCGACCGCTTTTAGCTCAATGGTCTTGCGGAAATGAAAAAACGTTAAGGGTGAAGATGCTCACGAAACTGAAAGGCCAACGGGGCAATGTTTTCTCAGACGGTCACAGCGGTGCAGAATAACTCAAACACGTCTTGTAAAGGCTAAGGCGAGTAAAACTGCGCAGGACAGACTAAAGACCCACACGTGTGGATACTGCAGGAGTTGTTTCACGATTCTTGACTTGTCAAGCAAGCTGAAGGAGGTGAAAAGTTTTAACGGGTGCAGCGCGAAAGAGTGCACCTGAGCCTGGCTGGGGCCTTTTTAAGACGTTGTAATGGACGGCAATGATCCCCTCAGAGTTTTGAAAGCCGCTCGCAGGGAGCCAGCGTGACGTCGATCACAGTGGCGTGAGAACGTTTTGTTACGAAATTAAGCAAGGCGTCCGTGTGCTGTGCGATGTCGGTGCACGTTAAAGAACCCCAGGTGGTCGAAATTTCCGGATTCCTCCACTACGGCGTCTCTCATAGCCTGAGTTGCTTTGGGACGTTAAACCCCACAAACCAACCAACCAAAAATGAACACTTCTGCAGCATCCCTTTGTTCACGCCCGAGGGTTTAATAGCCGGATCGCTATTATTTCTTTTTCCTCTCGGTAACTACGGAGGAACTCTGTGAATGACTTTGGCAAGCTTGGTTGGCGCGGTGGACGCATTTTGCAAATACACTTCAAAGGCATACAATCTACAGTGGTTGCAGGGCACTGTGCTGTGCACAGTTGCGCTGCAAAGCGGCTTACTTTAATATTACCTCTCCCATAAGACGAACTTCCCCTTGAAGGCAATTGGCAACATAAATGCGGTTGCACTATTTGTGTGTTAAGCTACACGAGTTACTGACACGTCCTGCGATCAGCGTGGGGGTATGCTGGCGGAACATTCCAGCTCATATTGCAGAACCACTTAATATATCAGCGTCATCTTGCTATCCAGTGGTAGTCAACGCTGTATAACTGTTTCTGAATTCGGGGCGCGTTTTTAAAGAAACATTGCTTAGCGAAAAGCTGTGAATCGAACGTGCCTGCGCTTTATATATGTTGCGGGCACCCCTTTCAATCAAAGAACGATATGGAACTCCATCAGGTCCTGGGTTCGCCAAAGCACCCTGTAGGAAAACTTACTTCTATTTATACCATTTAATCTATGCAGTGAGCGCAGCGACGTCCCTGGTAGGAATTAAGCATCGTCCTCAATTAAGGCATACGGACGCCCCTTGTGCTGCAACGCGTCACTGAAAAGCGCTGCTTTCGGGGATGGGAAATTTACGTCGCAGCGGAGGACGTTGGCGGTGTTGAATTCTTATCGAGTAGCCCGAGAATTTTTAAGGGTTGAAAGAGGGTTCTGTTCCCGATCTCTGAACGAAAATGATTTCCTGTGTGAGCGCTCTCGCGTTCTGAAATACAGTATTTTTGCGATGTTTTTCTTTCTTTGGTCCACTTGAAGTCCACTTTGGAAAAGCGGGATTTGGCTAGGAACACGAAAATATTAGCGAGGACCCTACAGAGACACGCGTTGTAAATTTTAGAACAGACCTATCCGAGGAAAGTTTGAACGAAAATATACGGGATATCAATGCGATCGGTGTGAAGGGGAATGCGTTAGCGTGCGGGCTCTTATTTCATGAGTGGTTTGGGCTTGAAAATCAAATTCATTCACAGTATTCAGGGAGGATTAGTTGCAAAAGAGCGGCTCATGAGACCGCGCTCTGTCTTCCAATATCTCTTAAGTCACGCATGTTACTGCTATATAATTGTAGTCAAATATCGGTTACTTCATGGGTACCCTTAGTCTTTTGCGAATAGCCTATAAGTTAACTACACATCTCTATTGACTGCACTGCATCGCAACATGTCAAGGAAAGAAAGAACGCATGCAAAATAACTAGCGATGAGGTTTGCCAATTTCTTTTGTTTGTGGGCTGCTTGTGTGTGTGCGAGCACCCATACCAGGGCTAATAGCATAAGCGAACAATTTTAACAATGTTATGAAAGGCGAACGTTTCTTTGTTCATTGCTTTGAACAGGCGTATTTATCACAAAATAATTTTGTAGGCTAGCTTGTAAGCAAGCCTCCAAATATGTTTTCTTTGCAGTATAGATGTATTGCCGTTAATAATTTTCAAACCAAGGTTTACGTCTGGACTTGTTAAAACCGTATATCTGCGCATAAGGCGCTTGAAGGTCTACAGATTACAATACATACGCTGCATGGTTGGGAGGTGAGAGAAGGGGTGGCTGTTTTTTCACTGCACGCTTAACATCTCATTTCTGGTTTGCTTTCTTCGAGCACGTGGAGCGTTTGTGGATAGTGCATGTTGGTGAATTGGTGGTGGTCGGAGCTTTTGAAGGATAGAATCGGGTCGGTAGGTGATAGACGGCGCATGTGATGGCAGGAGCCGAGCAGAGAAGAGGTTGCGAAGTGGATAGAAGATGGCTGTGGGTGGCTGAGCAGACCCTATACCAGGGGATGCGTTGCGGTGGTTTCTGTAGTGGTTTGTTGTTCTGAAGGGTGGAGGTTTCCCACACCGAGGATACAGACAAAAGAAAATATCGCTATTTTCCCAATGCACGTAACTGAAACTGTCATGGTAAAACAGTTGCAGGCTCCCAATGACGGATGTGGGCTCGTTTCAGGGGCTTCAACTTATAATACAGAAGCATTCCTACGCGCATTCTTCGATTTCGCTGAGGCGGTGGTGAAGATTCTTTCGACCAACCACCCGAAAAAAAAATATAAGAGGTTGTTAGACGTCAGCAAGGAACGTAATAGCGTGCGAAAGTGTTTAGATCTTGACTCTTCATCCACATTTAAGGGCTTTCCGACACAATTTCGGAGGCAGGCAAAGTATATTTTTGAGATGCATGCATATGGCCAAGTCGGGTGTGAACGTGACTCAACCATTTAAATTTCGGGAAGTTAATTTGGGAGATAATCAAGTCGGGTTTGGACGTCCTTCAACTTGGCTAACTTTTCGCGTTGACCAGGTCGGTATTGGACGTGGGTCAATTCTATCCTTGAATTGGGCCAGCAGGTGGGTGAAATCAATCTTGAGGGTGAGCTAAGTTGGTTGAACGTGCGTTGATCAACTCAATTATTCAGACACAAAATTTGAGAGTGGACATCAGTTTTGGACAAGGGCCAACTTAGTTCTCGATTGGGCAAAGTCAATGCTGGAGCTGATCTACTAAATTTCGGATGTCCACCAAGCCCTTTTTCAAAATCAAAGGTCGATGTCATGTGGATAAATAATCAGCTAGAAAGCCGACCCATGGTGAACCCTTGCCTTACTTTTAATGCACTTGGCACCCCTTGATTGAACTTAGTCGTTTTTCTGAGCTTAAGAGCGGCTTCAGATAGTAATCAGATTTTCAGACATTGCTTGACGTAGCGCGTTCACACTTAAAATCGCCTCCAATTTCGAATCGAGGTCAGTGCAAATAAAGATCAGCTTCATCGGCCCCTGCGTTAAATCAGTGTGGCATCTCGGCCGCTTTCCTCACGTGCTCCTGCCATCCTTTTACGCTGGATAGATGGTAGGTTAGCAGAAGGATGGTAGGTGGGACGCTTGGAATGCCATCGTCTTTGTCTACATTTCCTTTAACGAAATTGTACTAAAGACCGTAATGAGGCCTCCTTCATCTTAATAAGGCCCAATGCGCTTGTTCAATACATAGCTTAACATCGCAAGTCGTGTCAAAGTAAAGCGGTTCAATATACCGCACTCTTGGATCCCAGCCTATCCAGTGACTTCGTCGTCGCTGCACTGCTGCTATCTTGTAGTTATGCGAATGGTGGCGTGAGAGAAATACAAATATAAACGATACAAAACTTAGCTACACTCGGCAAGACATGGCAAAGGAGAGCAAAACGGAACAAAACTGAACTACACGAGAGCTACATTGCTTCTGCATGTATATTTGTGTTTTTTGAAGCTATACCACCCCCCCCCCCCCTTATATTCTGAGTTCTTTTTCCTAGGAGGGGGGGGGGGGGGCAGGGTAATAAATAAGCAGATGCATATAGAAATATTTTTAGGGACTTAAGCATGCTCCAAGGCAAGGGCCGGGGTACAAGGAGCTGGACGCCTGGCATCAATCATACGTTCCTTTCTGGAGATCACTGCCTTTTCCTTTGAAGTTCCGCCTTAAATATCTACGTCATCAGCGCAAAAGAAAAAACAAAAAAAAAAATATGCCAATAACACTAAGCAGCAATGATTGCAATATCTTTGAAGGAATCATTAACAAAAAACAAGCGCTTTCCTCCAGCGTCTCCAGGTAGGCAATTAGTAGACCATTTAGGTGTAATTAGTTCGCCAGTCTAGGGCTCGGAGTACTTAGCCCGTTCCATTCCCTCTCCATCCATAGACGCTCGAAGAGTGACTTGAGAAGGGTTTCTTCGTCTTTTTATCATCGCGCTTACTCATTCGGCAACGCCATAGAAAATTAATTTACAAATAAATTTATGGATTGATTTCATTCTAACAAGCACCATTTCTGCGGTCAAAACAATAACACCTGTCCCGATGAATCAGTTGTGCCCACCGACTGCAGATAAAGCACTTCTCTTGACATACGGCAGCTTCGGTCTGCCTGGCGCACAGGTCAAAGGTCATGCAAAGCATATTAACGATGCGCTCTTATTATTAATAATAATAAAAGCATGTTTCAAGCTCGTTACATGCTCAAAAAACCGGAAAGCGTTTGTGAACAACATCCTGGACGCACAATAGATTTTTCAAAGCATGCTCCTGTATTGGAGAGAGAAAGTTTATTTGCGTGAGTGAATTAAAAACTTTATTGAGCGATGATGAAAGGCAAAGTGACCAGAAGAGAAGGTTTTATGCGGCAATAGTCACGGTAATTTTCTGACTTGCTGCGCATTGTTCGCAGTTATAAAGAAGGCAGCGCATGACCGCTGCTACAACGGTGTCTTCTGCCCAAAAACCAGCGAAGTTCACGCCCTTCTTAGATGCGGCTCCTAATTCCGTATTTGTTCTTAGTGCTATAGTGACCAATGCAGAGGACAATTCCGGGCTAGTTCGTGGTGCCGCTAGATAAGATATGGAGTCTATGGCTGCTTTAAATATTCGCTCGAGGCTGCAAGCAAGTAAGGAAATCAAAAAAAAAAAAAAAAAAAAAGAGAAGATGGAAATGCTGTCGCGTCTCCACAGGCCCGAATTCAAACACTCCATCGGAGGTTCTGGAGCTTGCAGCATCGGAAGTGTTTTTGAACGTCGCTGTCATATCGCTGTCTGTTTTGTTCCCAAACAAACAGGGCGTATAAACAAGTGAAAAAACATAGCAACGTTGAAAGGATGTAATTAGGTCTGCAAGAGGATCGACTTCGCATCGAACGGCAGCTTCTTCTGCCCACAACCGACACGAGGCAAGAAAAGGAGGACGAGAGCACGCGACGTCTCCTTATTGGGAAAACGGTGACTAAGCTGTTGAGGAGACAGAAGCTGCTTAGATGATCAGATGACTGACGTCTCTGCCAGAAGCGACACCCAAGGAAAACATATCAACAACCAACTCAAGCCAAAGTCTTGCTGGTACAACAACAAAGATTGTCCAAGCAGTGAGGCTTTCTTCAAAACCGCTCTCCCTCACATTTATACTTATGCGCGTACCCCGCCGGGGTGGCGCAGTGGTTACGGCGCTTGGCCACTGTTCCCAAAGACGCGGGATCGAATCCCGGCCTCGGCGGCCGCTTTTCGGTGGAGGCGAAGAGCAAGGCGCTCGTGTGCTGTGCAATGTCAGTGCACGTTAAAGAACCCCAGGTGGTCGAA
This sequence comes from Amblyomma maculatum, assembly GCF_055883805.1. Classification (NCBI taxonomy): domain Eukaryota; kingdom Metazoa; phylum Arthropoda; class Arachnida; order Ixodida; family Ixodidae; genus Amblyomma; species Amblyomma maculatum. Next base: position 12,425,940 of record NC_139354.1, read on the forward strand.
ATTTACGGAGTCCTCTACTACGGCGTCTCTCATAGCCTGAGTCGCTTTGGGACGTTAAACCCCTAAAACCAACCAACCAACTTATGCGCGCGAGCGGGTGCGAACACTTTCAAATATGTAGTGCTAAATTGTCTTACCAAAAAGCACTGTCTTGGACCCAAAACTCAGACTGATGTGGTGGCGTAAGAGGTTGCCAAGACGGTGTAACTCTGAGGTGTTCCTCCGGGCTGAGGGTAGCGAGGGGAGCGTCTAAAGAGAAGGCTAGCGGCCCGTGCTAGAGGCGAATCCTGCTACCGCAACCCCCCTCCACCACCGTCGCCGCCGCCCCTGTGGGGCAGGTGATGGATGGCAGCAAGCGATCGCCGCCGCCGATAATTGTCCCGCAACCAGTTATTACCGTGGTGAGTACGGGATGCCTCTTGGTCGCAACAAACACTATAAGTCGGCGCGGACAGAGCCTGTATACGTGCCTCCGTAAACGGCGCGAAGATGTTAAGGAGATACAGAAGGCCTCGTGGTCTCAAAGAGGTACGAAGTGCGGGATGCAAAACGAGTGAGACGCTGACAAGGGCGTTCGCTCTTTAAGTACGAATAGGTGCGGATGCCTGGTGCCTTCGCCTCATTGGTATACACCAATGTCATCGTGAGCTAAGTGTCATCGAAAGTCAGAAGTCTTGTTAGCGAGAGTTTTGCGTCTCGCTCTTTGGGGGAACGGTGATATTGCCCCTGAAAAGATTAAGGGCTATTTAAACGTTGCTGCCAGCAGCGACATGCCAGTGAAAACTGGAAGTGGCTATGGCTTGTTTATTTAAACCGCCATGTAGCTGGCTAATGAAGGCCTCAGTTATAACTGATGACACAATTGGCATGGAACTGCCAAGATTGGCTCTTGCAGCAAGCTGCTATGTATTCGCAATTCGTAACCAGCTATGAGAAAGGCCGCAGCCGCAGTACAAAGCGAACTGTCAAAAAAAAAAAAATAGAAAAGGCTGACGACGTTAAGTGAGTAAAGTTTCTCTATAGCGCAACTCTGTGCAAATTTATCTCTTTATCTGTACTACCAGCAAAACTCTGCCAAGCGTTTTCCATGATTTGTCATTTAGCTACTTGCGGTTGAAATTCAATAATCGATTTTGCTTACTGACGTCTTGCTTGACGCTCTGAGCAAAATATGCCATAAAAGCGAGTACAAACCTTGTCAGACTAGAGACCTGCCAGAGAAACTTACACGCTTCTGATGGCAGGGCCTGTATTAAAAGAGTTTTGCCACAGTTTATTCTCCTTCTCTGTTTCTGGCCTCGTGTTTTGAAGGTTAGAGAGAGCAGTGTTGCTTGCAAGCACTGCGGCATATGAAAGGTGATGCGGTGTGGGCTGATTAGAAACTGAATGTAAATGAATGATGAAATATACTATTTGGGATTTAATGTCCCATATCGACATCAGTTCTGCGGGATGCCGTATTGGAGAGCTTCGGAATATTCCACCAGCAGGGATTTTTTTTTTTTTTTTTTGTAACTTGCGCTACCATCGCACTGTGCACGAACGGCTTGCGTTTGAACCCCATCGAAAAGTGGCGCTCCAACGGGCGCAATCGCCACAGAAAATTAGATCTAACGGGAAATATTTTACAAGATGGCCGTACAGTGGGCTAATAATAATCATCATTGTCATCAACATTATATTTCATCCATGAAACGCCGACGGTAGTCTAAGCGTTCGTCTCGTTTACTCTGAAACCAATGCCACCCTGCGGCAATCAGCACCACCTATTCCTGAAAGCCTCTAGGCTTCCTGGCATCGGTTGTGTATCGCTTCATACGGTGTCCAGTCTTCCTTTTAAAAGAGCAAAACATATCTTCTGCTACGATACACGTCTGTCCCAGATTAAATACCTGCTCTTTTGTTCTACTGTGAATCTCCAGTTGACGTGATGAGTGCTAAAAAGCACATACGTGGTCTGAATTGCCACCTGAAATCCGCAGGACTGCGGCAGCTGACGAGGTTGGAAGAAAAAGCACCTGCATCCAGGTCGGCAAGAAGCGCACAACGTACGACATCAAAATACGCCTTCCTTTTTCTCCATTCATACACGCTGCGGTCATTCAGACTCCTACAAGGTCATCGCCACTGCGTTAGCGCTGAAACTGCGAAAACGCTCCAATTACGGACAACGCATGCGTGGGTCTGCTCAGCTGTCTGTGGCGCAAAATAAAAAAAAAAAAAAAGGAAGGAGTAGGAACTGTACTGCGCCAGAAAGCCCGACGGTCTGGTTTTGCTCGCTCGCTTTCAGCTCCTGGGCCGGCGTGTTGATTGCAGCGTAGGAACCCTCACCTGCTTCCGCTCGCGTCGTCACGGAGAAAATTTGAAGGCGGATATGTTAATCAAGGACTTGAGCAGTGGCGAGCATTTCGCTTTGGTGTAATAAATGTAAAAGTGCAACAAACGAAGAACAAGATAAACACTGGTGGTACTTTACCTCGAGTTGTTTTCTTCCGTGCAGCGGAAAGCCCGCACATACGGCATCTAGCGACAATTTGGAAGGTCGCAGGCAAGATTAAAGCAGGTGGCCCTCGTTTTCCTGCCACTTTCAGCTCTTTGACACGCTTCGTGGACCTGCTGTCTATGTGCGCTTTCGTCACCAGCCCATATTAAAGTCTTAAAACGTATTTTCGGTATTTTTCTGAGGAGGACGCGACGGCACCTGTTTCAATCCTGCCCGCTTCCTTCCAACTTGTCTTCAGCTGCTCTGAATTTGTGCGTACGTTCCGCTGCATGAAAAAAGACAGCGCGAAGCTGGGTACCACCAGCGCGTGCACCTCCTATTACCTCTTATGCACCCGCTCAGTGGTTGAACCTCGTCACCGTTGGTGCCGCTGCCAGCGCAACCGGCCAAATGAGTCACGAACCAATGAGAATTTATTTTCTTCGGAGAAATTTTTGGTACATACATACAAATTTAAGCGCAGCTATTCTGTCGTGCTTGCGATATATTGAGGCAAATAATTTAATATGTATGTATGTATGTATGTATGTATGTATGTATGTATGTATGTATGTATGTATGTATGTATGTATGTATGTATGTATGTATGTATGTATGTATGTATGTATGTATGTATGTATGTATGTATGTATGTATGTATGTATGTATGTATGTATGTACGTTACACATACATACATACATACATACATACATACATACATACATACATACATACATACATACATACATACATACATACATACATACATACATACATACATACATACATACATACATACATACATACATACATACATACATACATACATACATACATACATACATACATACATACATACATACATACATACATACATACATACATACATACATACATATCAAATTCTTTCCCTCAATATATCGCAAGCACGCCAGAATAGCTGCGCTCAAATTTCGCATTACGGAGTATCGTAATCGTCCTTCGATTTCTTTTTCTTTGTATAACCATTGAATAGCCCTCGTGCCATTCGTGAATTTTCTTTTTTCTTTTTGCTTTAATAGTACCATACCTAACGCCCTTTGTAAATATGATACATAAGAAGGAAAAAAAAAGAACAAAACACAACATAAGCAACAAAATGCTGATCGTGCTTCAGTGCGCCTACTTTGCTCCATCTTGAACATCGTTCTTGGCTACGGAATTCCGCGTTAAGTTTCTTTGAGATGTGAATACCGATACTGTGACGCCCATATTGCACTGTAATATGTAATGTAAAATATGCTGCACCGGCACGGGCCCAGCTTTTCCGTCTTCCGTCTTTGCTTAGAGGCGCTATACCGCGTTCCAGCCATTGTTAGATCCAAGAATAAATTGCTAGGCTCGAACCAGAGCAGTGCTATGCTCGTTTTAAAATTCTAGACACCAAATATAAGTGAGCATTCCGTTCTTTCAAACAATACTCGGACATAAGGACACATGGGTCCCCATTTGGTATTCGCACAAGACCGGTAAATATAATCTCTATTAATTTCTTTATTGATGCTTTTTCAGTTCCGACTCTATCACCACAACGACGGCTGTGACATGCAGTTCCCGTTTTGGTCACGGGCGGAATACGGACAACAATATAATCGCTGTTATCCAGTTTTAATTTGCTTGAATACATAAGACAAAACGCTTCAATTGTTGGAAAGGCAGCAAACGCAGTATCAGTAGTGTTTTTCTCACGTTTGATGCGACTTGAATACCAGCTCGTCGCCAGAGGTACTATTAGGCTGATGAAAGCGAAACAGTGCCAGGCAGAAATTCAAATATACATACATATATTGCCTCCAGGTGATATGCGAACACTTCAGTGGAATCTCAGTGTGCTAATGTCCTATGCGCTACTTTTAAGAAGCAAATTTTAGCCCCAATAATCTTTTTATAACACTTCCTACTCTAAACAGTAATTATCCAAGTCATCCGCAGTGTTCACTTTCAGTCACTCTGAGGAGACTTAGTAGCAGTATAACACTTTTATTTTTGACTCAAGAACAGTGCGTGATACTGCTGCTAATAATAATTATCTTGATAGCAATATTATTGCCCTGGCAAGAAAGGTAGACACCATGGCGAAAAAGGATTCGAATCTATGGTAAACACTGCATACAGCTGCGATAATTACGATGAAACAGTGAGCAATATGGAATCATTGGTAAAAGAGGAAGCTTAGGTTAACAATCACGCCTCGTCTGTATCTCTCCCCAAAATAGAACAAAAAGACCCCGCGCAACATTAATTTAAACGATAAAGAAATATGGATAAATATGTGGAAACAAAAAGCGTTCGCTAGTAAAATAAATTCGGACACAAAAGCTTTCTCTGTTGGACACCACGAAGAGCAGCCAACACCATCAGGACGGCGGCAGAAGGGATGGGTGCTCGTATACCAGGGAGGAGGAGAGAGGGCAGCAGTTGTTCCACTACACTGCCCTCACGCTGACCTTTTTCCACCCCACCAGGCATCCACGCCGGCGGCTTCCGGTTGGCTCCGCTAACCGGGTACGCATTGCCCACCCGGCGACACATGACGCCGCACTCACGTTCTCTCCACGCGGTGGTGTTATACCTTCGCGCTCTGCTGCACCCGCAGGTTGTAAAGCGCGTTCGTCACGTGCTGCACCTGTGACACTTGCTGTCTCGCACCACCGTTTTTTCACGAGCATAAGCCCACCTATACTTTCACTTCAAGCATAAAGTGTTTCAAACTATAGTATCACTTGCTTAGGTGTAACCTAACCCTGTGTCAGCTAATTTTCTGCCAAAATGGAATACAATCAGTTACATCATCTACGTTCTGCCATTCAAGTTCCTGCATGATGCTCTTTAACCTGCCTAATTGAAATTAGGGAGTTGACTTCGAATCGCCGTCATGACTCAAAGTGCAACACCCCGCCCGGGGTGGCGCAGGGTTACGGCGCTCAACTACTGTTCCCAAGGACGCGGGATCGAACCCCGGCCTCGGCGGCTGTTTTTCGATAGAGGCGAAAAGCAAGGCGTCCGTGTGCTGTGCGATGTCAGTGCACGTTAAAGAACCCCAGGTGGTCGAAATTTCCGAAGTCCTCCACTACGGCGTCTCTCATAGCCTGAGTTGCTTTGGGACGTTAAACCCCACAAACCAACCAACCAACCGAAAAAACACAATTTAAGAAAAACCCGAATTTACCCGGAGGCTTCCAACACAGTGCTTCTCACAACTGATGTCCAACTTTGGGTCGTTGCATTGAATGTACATCTAACGCAATTAAGTCATGTGGGCTCAACCTAACAAAACCAATCACTCATGCAAATATACTCTCTTCGTTTGAACCGTGGTGACGCAGTGGTTAGGGCACTCGACTACTGGTCGAAGGATGCGTGATCGAATCCCGACCGCGGCTGTTGCTTTTTGGCGGAGGCGGAAAACAAGGCGCCCGCGGGCTGCGCGATGTCAGTGCACGTTAAAGAAACCCAGGCGGTCGAAATTTTCCGAGCCTTACACTGCGGCGCCTCTCATAGCATGTGCCGCTTTGAGATGTTAAATCCCATAAACCAAGCCAGACATAGGCGCGATTGACTCTGGTCAGACAGTCATATACGTATCCATTAAATTTGTTGTTTCTTTTTTAGAATGACGGATTGGAAGGACAAGAAAAGACACCGTACTTGCTCCTCCTACGTTTGCGCAATTTACGCAAATAAATGGCCTGCGTAAACTATAGTTAGCGGAAGACACTTCTGAACTATAACTAACTCACTTTGCTCGTTTTTCAAGCAGCAAAGATAAGAAGCCAGCAACAGATTGGTCTTGCTCACGAGTGAATAAATGCGGTAATTTAGAACCACGTGGTAGCGCTTTGCCATGAATGAGCAAAGGGGAGAGCGCTCATTGAAGCCGCTGAGCAAAATCTCCGGACCGTGGCGTCACGCACGCACGCACGGCGGACGGCACGTGCTCCCTTCCCGCAGCAGGTGAGAGGAGTTGTGGGTAAATGGGAGGAATCACCACTATGGCCTAAATGGCCCCGCTGGTTGGTATTTACTGCGCACGCGTTCGTATTGCCTATTGTTATTTTCTCGTTCTCAGCACGCGCCTATTTCCTTGCGTGCATCTTACTAAATAAATGCGAACACAATATTACGTCGCAAAAGAAGCAGTAACACATTACCATGCCATGCTGGAGAGTGACAGCCTTCGTCGGTGTTGGGAATTTCAGGTTCTTTACCACACACTCCATCTAAACGCCAGCCACGAGGGCATTAGGCGTGGTGTTAAAACAAAACAAACTTGTTCGTGCCAGGTATATAACTGAATGTAGACGTCCAGCGATTGTTTATTGGGATCGGCTATCTTTCAATCAAGAAGGTATATTACAGCACGAGTCGACTTGGAGAGCGCGCGAAGCAGAGTTTAGTTTGGAGCACACCATTTTGTTCCCTTTGCATTTATATGATCACGTTTTGGGACTTTTCAGCTCGGCGTGATACTTGGTTTCCAAAAGTACGTGTAATACATTTGTATGTTCAGTTTTGTTGCTAAGCTTGAAGGCTACCGCACAATCGTGACACTGTGCTATATAAGGTAAAAAAAAAGAAAAAAAAAGAAAGAGGTCTTCATTCGCCAAACCCCGCCAAACTCATGCGCACTGTTATTTTTAGTGTCTTCTCAGCGACTAGTATGTAATTTGGAAAAGGGGGGGGGGGGGGGGGGGGAGATCCGAAGGGAGCGTATTGCCACGGCACAATAAGCAATGGTCTTCAGTGGTACCACACACGGGCGGCAGATAGTTAGACGGGTGTGAGTAGGATGTTTATGGAGGTAAGATATATCCGTAGCTGACACAGCAGCGCGTTAACCGGGCAGGTATGGGAGATGCCTTGCCCTCGAATGAGCGCAGTAGTGATCATCATCATCTGCAGCTTTTTATGATGATGATGAGCCTAGGTGACAGCAAGCTGTATCCAAGGCCATGACTCATGTGAAGAGAAAATTGACTACGCTCAACCCGCTCTTCTCAAGGTACAAGAATTTGCATCCGGCTCCACTTGAACAATAAATGCCCGTTGTGTGACTGCCACGGCGGCTGCTTAACAGAAAATTCACAATGCTAAAGAAAAGTTGCGAAGCAAAGCCATATCAACCACATTTTGACGCAGGCTGTGAAGGTCACGAGTACCCACATTCCGAAGGGGCAAAGCTGCCAGAAACGCTCGTGAACAGACGGGACACGTTCGTGATCGATACCTGACAAAACAGGTCTTCTAAGCGGTGTAGAACCTCACGTGAAACGACAAACGATCTGCCTCTTCCGTAGTGTTTCGCGAGAAAACGGGTTCTTTCATTGGATTTCAATTTTCGGCGTCGAAAGATGATTTTATGCGAACTGACTATACGTGTCAGTCATTGAGGAAATATTTAGAGAAGTCAAACCTTCATCATTCTTCTTCTGCTCGGTAGTCACAGCAGCAAAAATGCAGTTGCTGAGCTTTTTTTTTTTTTTTTTCCGAGACAAAATTGCATTCCTGCGATAAACGGACGGTAATGCTGACTTGAAAAGTTCATGCAACGCCTCTTAGTAGCTGTCATTGCTTTTCCGAGATGGACAGAAATGTGGCATCCGAGAAGAATGTTTTTTTTTTTTTTTTTTCACTCTTATCAATACAGGGCCCTCCGCGAAGATCGCAAAACCAGCTAAAAAATGGTTAGGTAGCACTGAATAGAGGGCGGCTGCAGTACTGGTGTGTCAAAACGCTTTTCTGAAAATGGAAGCGGGGCAAGGGCAAGAGTATTTCAATGTCAGTGTGCCCTGCAAAATACGGAAGTCAAAAATACACCTTCTAAAACACATTTTCTTTTATTGACGCAACAGCTTTGTTTTTAAAGACGCTAACTGTCTAGGCTTATTGGCTGCGGAAATGTTCGCACGAACGGATAGTAAAGAAATGAAGATATTTGTTTTCATCGGGAATCGAACCGCTATCTCTCCGATTCCCAGCCGAGTGCGTAAACCACTACTCCACGCCGGCTTCTTTTTTTATTATTCCATGGGAAACCTCCCGAGAAAGAGGAACTCAAAAGAGCCCATGCCTTAAATCTTTGGGCTGTAGGACACATTTGTATCAGCGCAGCGGCGAATGCTGGTGGCAGGAGCGCGCGCAGCTCGGAGAACACGCGAGGTCACCGCCACGGAGGAAGGGGGGAGGGGGCGGAGAAGGAGCACGCGCTGCCCGGGTTGCGGAGCTCGTTACGAGGGACAACGCCGACGACGTGAAATGCAGGAACGGGCACCAAAAAGCTGCGCTCTAAAACGCGAAACCAGTTGATGCGCGAAATAGTGGACAAGGCTATTCTGCCAGACTCTGTAGTAGGAAGAAAAAGGTTGTCATGACGCTTGGTTTCGGATTGAGAAGACCAGACGAAGGTTGCGAATATTTTGTGTGTTACCTGCACCCTTTTATTTCTTGCACAGTGCAGAACCTGCAGGACGTAGGCAAGCTTTGCAAACGAGAATGGTTTGCAGACTTGCGCTCGCCCAAGCCCCGAAAGTTCCCGACTCATCCATGCTTGAGTCTGTCGCCTCATCGCCATGATTTCTGAATTCCAATATGCTCCAGTGTTGGGAATCTGGTGCTGAAGAACCCCTAGGTAGTGTAGGGTGTCACGATACCAGCTTATGCCCCCGAAATAGACTCATCCTCGTACTCCCATGACCCAACCAAAATCTTTTCAATTTGTCTACATTAATACCCGGACCTGATAATTCGCAAAACTGTTTAGTCAAATATAGAGCCTCTAACGCGCTGTTTGTATCTGAACCTTTTTTATTTAAAGGACGACGTCATCAGCGTAGATAATAATGTCACATTGAGTCAGGAAAGAGCCTGTAATAGCAGCGCTGTTAACAATTCTGAGACAAAGAGGTTCAGGATATAGGACAAGCAACAAACGCGACAATGAACACCCTTGAAGAAATAGGATTTCAGTGGAATAGGTTTTGATTAACAATTACCATTGTAGATGACTTCTCAGAGCACAAACTTACGACCTTGAGCAAAATGTCACCAATATTTGCATGCAACAAGATCGCGAACAAGAATTCATGACGAACGTTACCAAATGCTTTAGCAAGGTCAATCTGAATTAGATCTACTTGGCCAGTCTCATTTTATGCCGTCTTCAATACCGAACGTCCAATGCGGATATTGGTTTGGATACTGCAGCCTCTGATGCCACAGACAAGGAGCGATCCTATTAGATTTGTAAGTACTATTTGCATACGGCCACAAAGAACCTTAGGAAAAAGCTTGTAATCTACATTACAGAGTGAATATAGACAACACCCTTCAACGCCAGGCTATGTGATAAACCGATCGTAGTTCTCCTCGTTTAGCATAAGGGTAACAGTAGCGATGACAACGACGGCACAGTCAGTAATAATCATAATGATGGTAGTAGTGATGACACTGACTGTGTATTCCGTTGATAATAATGATAGTGGCGATAGTGATAATGATATTGAGATAATAGGAGTAATCACAATGAGGATGCAGTTAGTGAAAACAGTCCTGGAAAGTGTCTTTCGCCATTGCCACTATTAGGTAGACTTAAGCGCAGTCCTGTAATGTTTCAATGTCCTTATAATAGAACACGTTTTGTACATCAACCCTTCTGAGCGGTAGACTCAGTGTAACTTATTATACGCGTCAATAAGACTGTTTTTCTTTAACCAAAGCCTGCAATGCAAGACTTTCCTATGAGGGAAATACCTGCTGCGTAGTTCCTAAAAGATTTTATGTAAGCATGCTGTTGGAAAGATCAAGGAAAGGTAGAAACCACAACTGCATATGAAATACCGTTTGTTAAGGCAGGCTTCTTTTCATTTAAAGCAAGATGAGCATTGATCCTTATGGAGTCTTTCAAATAACGTCAGTGTTGTTAGCAGGCTCGTTCAAGCCGGGCTTCCTGAGGTACATGCTCAAAGTACTTCTGTGACGTTGCATCGTTTTTACTGTATTTAATTTACACCATTGAGGGTGAAAACTGATAAGGGTACAAGGAATCATATTATGACTTCTGAAATATACCGCAAGATATATGTTTCCATGCATATTCATGGCTGCAAGCTAGTGTGTTGGATGAGGACGTGTTTTTTTCCTTTTTCAACCAAACATACGCCAAAATGACGACAGCGGAAAAAGAGTTCTTGAACTCATCTTCTTTTTCACATAATCTCTATAACTTCACGACAGCAACCAATATATACCGATCCTCCCTTTGGAGGCTACTGGATTTTCTTTTTTTGCTTCATTTTTAAAACCACGTCTGCGTGGTTTTCTGTGATAGAGTAACTTATTTGGTGCCAGCGAAGTACCAACTTCAGAATGTAAAATTGCTGGGTATCGGAAAGCGTAGACGATTTACGTCAATAACTTCACCAACGTTAAGGCAAAATCTTTAATGGGCTATGTCGTGTCCGCGAAATTTATCTGTCATCAAAATGTGTCGCCGGATGCGGCGTCTTCACCTGGCGATGTCATATCGAGTCAATTGACAATAATAGTAGAGATAATGACAATAAAAAACTAATAATAGAAGTGATAATGATTACTGGTGATAACAATTGATAATAAATGTAATTAGTAATAGATAATTACTGATAGGTGGTTATAGTGAAAACGTCGCGGCAGCGCTAATACTTTTGCATTCTCCCAATGCAGTTTCTGCAATGACTTCTAAGTTCTATTGAAATATTCCACAATTACTTCGTAGCTGTTAAAAAGCACACCTTATTGGATTTTTATGTCTACGAGAATTTTATTTACTCTTTCTGCACATAGCGTAAACTGCAGAAAACAAAATTCTGCTACGGATCGGAAGCTTATGTCAATTCTATCAAGATATTTACAGAAAACCTCTTACAGTATTGCATAATTATCTCACAAGTATTTTAAGGTTCGCAGCCCATCGCAGCCCATTGTAGGGGAGGGAAGGGGGGGGGGAGAGTTGAAAATCAAATTTTCGCCTCGAACTGGCATACATTTTCATCACCATGTTCATGATAGTATCTTTTAGTATCTCACATTTTCATCGCGATTAAAAGATGTCCCAAAATCCTAGACTTGACTAGCAGCACCACGCTTTGGTGACCTCCTATTACTAGCCTCTAGTCGCCTCTGTTTTCTTTGCATATTCTAAAGAAAACAAAAAACAACGGAAATCTGGCTTACACAGACAGCTACTCGGCAGCCTTCGCTGTACAGGAGCAAGAATTCTAAGCACAGTTCGCTGAAAGCAAACATCTCTGAAGAAAAAGGCGCAGTTAAGGGTAAAGCAAGATACAGATGAAATAAAGCATGGAACTGATTGATCGCTGGCGACGCTTCTTTGACCCCCAAGACTCTTTCTGAAAGTACCAAGATAATCAAAACAATGGAAGGTCGCTTAGCTTGGGCTGATGTTACAGCGTATGCTGCTGAGTGTGAATAAAGTTCGGCGGCCGATAATAAGCAGCAGCACGCGCCTCCCACCTGCCCAATCGCTACCATTCAGTGTTAGAGAGCGAAGCCACCTGCTAGAAAAAGCAACGCCCGAATTCGTCTGCAAAGACCGGTGTGGCCCGCGTATACGTATACAGTGCATAGCAGCTGATCACGTTTGGGTCGTCTGCAAGCCACAGGGGTTGTAGTGGCGTCGTCTGCTCCACTACAGACAAAGAGAGAGAGAGCAGTCTGCGTGGGCCCTAGATAGGTTCGTGCGTAGGATGGCCCCGAGGTGCCTGCTACAATTACGAGCGGAACCTGTATCGGCGATAATAATGTATGTTTGCATCAGCCGAGTGCTTTCTCAGCGTAGGGGCAATTAGAACTCCTCAAAGGATGGGGTCTGGTAGCAGGTAGCAGTGTCGGCTGGCCGAGCTCTTTAAAAGACGGGGAGCGTTATAAGCTTCGCTTCCTCGGCAGTGAAAGTCATTGCGTGTATGCTATTCGGCGCCTCACCCGGACTTGCCGTCATGCACTACAGACGGCACTGTTTTCTTATTATAGTGCCGGCTGAGATAGATATGAATATCAAGTTTTGTTTTCTATCTCGTAAAACGTTCGCAGCGCGGAAAAAATGAGGCGTGTTAAGACGAGCTTTATACAGTAATCTAAGCTAAATATAGCAACCATTCTTCCTTGTCATTGGGAAAAATGAGCTGAATTGTTTTTTATCAGAGGAAACAAAAATTCGCTCGCCACGAGTCATCGAGGATTGCTTTTTGCTTTTCTGACGTGAGAGCGCTAGTGTCTCCAGTGTGCAGAAAATCCGCCGTCAACTTTGGCGTTGGGAGCAAAAAAAGTCAGACTTGACTCCGGCAGGTGGTAGTTGGCAGGTGGTAGTTGGCAGGTGGCATGACCGGAATCTTATTGGTCGGCGGTTTGTATAGCGGTACGAGCCCACATTAAGTGAAACCTTTGGGAGGAGCTGCCATCCCGGGCCCCTCATTTGGTGTTGGATAGGAACCGCCGTGGATTACGAGTCAAGCACGGCACTCATAGGTCACGCATGTTCATATGGCTCGGTTAATTCTCGGTTAAGCTTACGACAGTAATGTAATTAGTACTTGTGAGATAATAGGGGAAGTTAGTGATTAAGTGAAAGGAAAAGAGCGTGTGCGCGAACGAAGATTTCCCATGGGTGCCACAAACGGGAACCATGAACTTGTCGCGCAGTATCCTTAAATGCAGGACTTGACTGTCTCCCATAATTTTTCATGGTCCTCCTCTAGTGCATACCCTTTAAAATGAGCCAACTGAATAAAAAGGCCAAGAACAGAAAGAATTAGGCCGCACCGGTAGTCGTCGCACCACTACAATATCGCAGAAAAAGCTCAAGAAACAAATTTAAAAAAATTGCAGTGGCTTAGCTCAGCTATGCCAGGGTATAGGTAACGAGAGCTACGTATACGTGGCTGAGCTTGTTGTGCTCAGGAATGTTTAGCAATGAGAGACATTAGGTATACACATATTTTATTCTTTTTTTCTTTTTTTTTTTTTTTTTACAGAGACGAAGACTGTCCGATGATCTGTGAAGTAGCATGCGCGATCTCAATTTTATCGATACAGTATTTCGATTTGGCATAGTCCCCAAACGGAAGTCTCATACATTGAATTATTCACCGGTCACCGTCTCTCGCACACACTACGCATGAGTCCAAGTGATCAGTCACGCGACGTGCCTTCAGATCCTCTTCTGTTGGTTCCCGTTGACTGAACACTTCCATAGGCCCCATCTAGGCGGCTATGCTCCGTCTGTTACGCTCGGCAGTCTGGTATCACCGTTTGGCAAGCCGTTCCTCTCTCTGTTCTATCGTCTCCGCAGCTCTCTTCGCCTTACTAAGTTCGTTCCCTCTTTACTGCTGCTATGCGCCGCTTTTTACGTTCTGCCGGCGGCTGCGTTTCGATGGAAGCGAAACGGAGAGACGCCCGTGTGGTGTGCGATGTCATCATCATCATCATCATCATCATCATCATCATCATCATCATCATCATCAGCCTGACTATACCCACTGCAGGGCGAAGGCCTCTCCCATATTTCTCCAATACCCGGTTCTGTGTTAGATGCATCCACTTGACCCCTGCAAACTTCTTAACCTCATCCGCCCACCTAACTTTCTGCCGCCCCCTGCTACGCTACTATGTCAGTGCACGTTAAAGATAATAATAATAATAATAATAATAATAATAATAATAATAATAATAATAATAATAATAATAATAATAATAATAATAATAATAATAATAATAATAATAATAATAATAATAATTATTATTATTATTATTATTATTATTATTATTATTATTATTATTATTAATATTATTATTATTATTATTATTATTATTATTATTATTATTATTATTATTATTATTATTATTATTATTATTATTGGTTCACAGGAAGAAAAAGGCGCAGTATCTGTCACACTTGTTTCTGTGGACACCTAAAACGCGCCGTAAGGGAAGAGAGGAAGGTGGAAGTGAAAGTGGAAAGAGGGAAAGAGGAGTCGTAGTGGAGGGCTATGGAGTAATTTCGACCACCTGGGGACATTTGCGCTGACATCGCACAGTACACGGACGCCTCTTCGTTTCGCCTCCATCGAAACGCAGCCGCAGAGTGGTCGAATTTACTCCGCAGCCCGCCAATGCGGCTCCGCTTTCTCTCTTTCCATTTTCTCTCCCACCTCCCTCCTGTCCATTACAGCGCGGTACAGGTGTCCACAGAGCAAGTGTGACAGATAGTGTGCCTTCCCTTTCCTGTGAACCAATTTATTATTATTATTATTATTATTATTGTTGTTATTGTTATTATTACTGCGCTCTGCATCTTGGCGTCTCCGCTTGGCAAAGCGTTGCGCGGCTCTGACGTCCCTCGGCTCCTCGCACATGCGCAGTAGACGGCGAAACTCCTCGCTGGGAAGCGAGTGGCGTCTTATTCACGGTCGGCGCGGCGCACCAGCTGCGCGGCTCTGACGTCACTTGACTCCTCGCGCATGCGCATAACTAGCGAAGCTAGAGCCACAGAGAAACGGCGAGACTGCAGGTAATGTAGCTCTCGCTGCAAAATTCGGCTGCGGTTCAGATTTGCTAAGAATGAATATACATGCTGGAACCCTATTTACCACTATTTATAAATGTTTTCCTTCATTTAGCCTTGCTTTGCTACGCCCCTCCGTGTTAGGCTAAGTATTTGAAGGGTGTTTTGGGCCTTCATTAGTATGAAGAAGGCCTAATTATTTTTGGGCGATGAGGATGAGGCATACGTGCTATCCGAAGCGCAGCGCGAAAGCCAATCCCACATTGTGGGTATGTGCCATGTGTACAGAGGCTAGAAGAAGAAGAAGAAGAAGTTGTAGTAATAGTCTGGCAGCTCAGCACGTGAAGGAACCGGCTTTTATTGTCCACCACTTTTTTTTATCACCGTAAATGGAGGCCCCTTATTCCCCACCCCCGGTACGCAGGCCGCCTAGGGTATGGGGGCTGGAGCCTCCGCGACTAAATGTTAACAAAGAGATTTTGTCTCTTCGCGGCCTCGGCCCCCAGGCGGACGGCTTGTTGCTGTCGAGCGGGGTCTTCGCTCCGCCGCAGAGCTTCCCATACAATGCGCTCGAGGGTACCCCTCTCCACATATGCTTTGCAAAAATCATTTCATGTTCCCCTGATAGGACGTGAAATGCCCACACTGGGTTAACGAAATTCCTAGCTTGCAGTCGCCGTCATGTGGTCGCCTCTCTATTACGTTGTGGTACCAGTTTTCTGTTCAATCTATAATTCTCAACGATTTCAGAATAGGTTTGCACGCGTTCATCCAGGTTCTGGCAATCCGGCGGTTTTACGGTTACCTGGAAGTAGATCGCTCGGGCTAACTCGTGTGCCGCTTCATTGCCGGGAACCGACGAGTGGCTGGGGTCCATATTAGGCCGACTTAGCGGGTCAACTCTTTGCCGGCCAGTATCCTCGCCGCTTCCGGCGAGATTCAGCCTTTCATGAGATTCCAGATAGCAGTTTTACTATCACTCACAACAAATTTGGCTTCCGTTCTAAGGCAAGCGAGCGCTACAGCAACTTCTTCGGCCGTCTCTATGTTGCGGCTGCGAATAGTGGCTGCCGACTTGGGGGCTCCTAGTCCGTTGAATACTGAGGCAACCGCCGCGCCTGACTTCTCACTAGCCAGGTCCGTAGCGCTTAGTAAGCGCTTCGGCTCTCTGATTCCTTCTCTCGGTGTTATGCTCCGGATGCATATTCCTGGAAGTAGGAGGGCCACTATTTTCTCCCTACGTTTAGAGAGATGTTAGTTTTACGGTGCAGCCCGCGGTCAGTCTGCAAGCCTGCCATCTGCAAGATGGCTCTGCCCGTGGTGGTGCTGCTTTGTCTCTCTAGCTGAGACATTCGAACTGCCTCTGCGCATTCTTCCCAGTTATTATGCACCCCCATGGAGAGGAGTTTCTTCGTAGAGGTGCTAGCAAGATGGCGAAACGGTTTGACGACGCGGACAGTGAAGCTGACGTCTTTGCCTGGACCTGGGTTTAAAACCCAGGGATGATAATCCTTGTTCAAGGCGGTGTTCGGAGGAGGCTTCAAAGCCAAGCTGACGAAATCCGAGAAGGAGTGTAGAAATGTTTTTGCGTTAACAAATATACGACGCGGCAGCATCAAAATGAGTTAGGTAAGAAGTTTAAGGGTGAAATGAATAGGCTGATGATTAAATGATGAAAAAAGGAAGAAACTGTCAAGCTAACAGCATCTCCACAACTAAGAGAACTACCCCGAAACCTGAAGCGCTTATTGAGACTCTCTGAGGGACTTTTCACTTTCTCTTTTCGTTTTACATTTCTCTAGATTAGTCTCACAGCGGTGAATGAGTCCAATTGCCAAATCTCCCTATTGGAGTGTCCAGAACCCGCTATTAAATTATGTTTGTTTTCAGCACAGCAAATAGAAATTTGAAGCATCAAACACAAAACTTTCGATAAGCTTTAAGCACGAATATAAAATAAGTATTGACTTGATATGATTATTACTTGCGAATTTGGCACCTTATTGGCTGTCTGATGAGAGGAGACACAATTGAATAACATAAAAAAGGCGCTGGATTCCTCTAGCAGGTGCACTTTTTTTTTTTTTGCAGTACAAAGAAAACTGTGTTCCACCTTGTTCTTTGAGGTAAACGGAGAAAATTCCCCATCTAACGGACCTCAGTCATAGTGAAAAAAAAAAAAAAAAATGGAATTTTCTTATCGTTTTATTTGTTTACGTTTACTTCATCGAGTTTTGGATCCTTGTGTATATATACATGATTCTTGGCTAATCCGTCACTTTTCTTTTGTCAGTTCTGTAGGCGCTATTGACAAGCCGTCTTTGTATACAAGGGATGTTTACAAAGGATGAGCAGCCATGTACAATCGTTTGCTGGATGCAGATTCAGAAAAAAACAATTGATTTCTCCATCCCCAAATAAACCTGTTTTATGTTATGCATAAAAGGAACACAACAGCCATAATGAGCGGCGGACTGGCTAGCAAGGCCAGTGAAGAAATTTGCTTCTGCGAGTGTGAATCGTGCATGCATTTTTTCTCCTAAACTATTCATTTCGCTACTGAGTGGTGTCTATCTATGCATCGTCAACGCCTTGCTAAAGACTGGTGCACTGGTTGACCGTGTTTATATTTAAATAAACAGTGGACAGCAAAAAAGACGCCCCGAGCGGACGGCGAGGCTAGACGCGTGCGACCCCTCATACTGATAACCACCTCAAATCGACAGGTTTCTCAGTGCGAGCGAAAAGAAATATTAAACCTTGACAGCAAGCTCTCTCAAAAAAAAAAAAAGCAAACAAATCATTGGCGCCAAGTAGCATATCGATGCGCGTCTCGGAGAGGATCACCTGTGGTCAAGCAGCCGCAGCTGTATCTTGGTCAACGTCAAGTCAGTTCGTTGTCTGATGGTCGAGCGTTTGTATTTTTCCGGCGCTCTTTGTTTGCAAAGCGAAATATGCACGCTCAGGAACGGGACATTTGTGCGCGCTCGCGCATTGAGGAAACTGATAGAGAGCTCATAGCATTTCGCATCTAGAATCCACAAGTACTGCCAGGTGGCCGAAAGAGTGCGTGAATGGTTCTGCATGCTGTCGACGAAAGCACGTTTCATCTAGATTAGCAAAGCACCCATTCTGAGAATGAGCTGGTGATATATCACGCATTTTAATGTCTCCAAGACTAAGGAAAAAACCTAACAAGAAAAGAAATTAACGTGAATAAAACACCGTTAAATAGGGTGCAGTTTTTTTACAGCCTGGCTCGGCAAAACGCCTGCCAAGAACCGTGCCGTCTCTTGTGCAGTGAACAGGCTCCTCCCATTAATATTACAAACGTTCCGAAAACGTAAAAACGTTACATTGTAGCAACGTGCATTTCGTTAAGTTTTCTCTAAGTAGCTGATGAGCACATAGATAAGTTTGCGAATGGGGGCTCGAATACTTTATTTTTCAAGCGTTCCGACGACGGTGTGACTTGGCGCTGCGGTATACATAGTGACAGCAACTTCCGAGGCTGATGTCCATTTATTTTTGAGGGTGCGTGCTTTTAAGCAACGCCTTTGTACTGCGTGAAAAAAAAAAAAAGCAGCAAGTTGCGATGGCTAACTCTTTTGCGAGAACCTACTTCCACCATGCTAAATAGACGTTTTTGCTCGCACTGAATACAATACGGCGTACTCTGACCTGTGAGAGCATTATTAATTCAATTGATCTGATTGGAGCAGTACGCTGTCTAACCTGCATACTACCAATGCTTTCAGTCGGATTTGGTAGCCCAGGATTCTTTTGCATCGAGCACAGCTTGTATAGACATTGTCGATAGATCCCTATGAAACGAACAATCGAAAAAAAAAAAAAAGAAAGTTGCAATATAAGCCCCTAAATTATGACCGAAGATGGTTGGAGATATGCAGCATCCGGAACAGTGTTAAATAGGGTATTTGAATAATACAAGAAGAAGCACTCCGCATAAACATGCGGGGTGCTTTAGTCTTCCCTTAGTAAGGTGCGCTACTATATGTCGCAAGGTGTGTCGGCGCTTCATGCGTCTCCAGACTGAATCAGAATCGCTTGGAGGAAAACAGAATCACTCTCGAATTGTCGATGCAACGCTTTCTTGATAGTGCTAGCATAGTTAAAAACGAGAAGTTATCTGGACAGAAACGATGAGTTTCTTGGAGACGAGCAAGAAGGGAACGCGTCAGTCGTTATGATTGGAGTGTACTGATGACCTGGCGACAGCCAGCAGTGAAAATTGTTGTCTGTTCATTCGTCATAGATGTAAAATGTCAACTGAGAGCGCTGAAAAGGATTTTCTCTTGAAATAGCTGCGACCGGCTGACGATGCTGATAATGGTTTGCAAGCTACCAGATTTGTTGTAATTCCGACATCTCGTGCCCCAAATTGCGTTATCTCCCCTCACGTTCATTATCTTCCTCCTTCTGCCTTTCATCGTTCCTCGCAGCAAAATAGCATGTTAAAAACTCGTTCTTCTGACCGACACCTTAAATCTCACCGTTATTATCACGATATCGTCCACTTCGTTCTAAATGCGCGAAAAATACAGCATTCTAAGGCAGAGAAAATGACAAATGTTAGTTTACAATATATGAACGTGGGCTAGAGTTTAGCAACATACATCGAACCTAAGATGCATGCTGTACAGAAATTTCCTTTCAATAAATTAGACAGAAAAATAAATGTTACGCTCATATGACGAACACGTCTGCGCGAGCCACAGCAAGAAATATCGCAGCCTGCCAAATGCAATACCGTAAGGCTCCAACTCCGTCCACAGAATATATATAGCAGAGGAAATTTCAAGCCCACTTCTCCAGCACATGAGCAGTATTATATGAGGGGCTAGCGAGGGATGGTGAACTTCCTTCTAAATCTGAACATCGGGAAAAGAACATTGTTATTATTTATTATATGATGATAAAAAGCGAACACGGGCTACAGAAAGAAAGCCAGCTGTCCCTAAGTAACGGCGAAAAAATGCTGCACTTGGAAGAAAAAGATATGCCGAAGATGATACTTGCAGGCAGGAGTTTTCAGCGATCAGGTTATGATCCCCATCTTTTCATTACGTGTAGCCCTGTGTGGGGATGGTCTAGCCACTAAAGAAAATAAAAAAAGTCGCGTTCATATGTTCGCTTCATACGTCTTTCGGCGCTACTTAGAAAACTTGGACCGAGGGTTGCATTTCATGAGTCAGAAGAGGTAACAAACAGGCGATAACCTCAACCGGCCAACTTACTCCAAACAGCATGCAGAAGGAGGAGCTAGGCTTAAAAAAAAACAAACTGCTAGGAAGACGCACAGAAAAAGTTTTAGACAGATACACCAAGTGTCGCTGTACCGCTTTGTTTTAATTATTAGTTCAAGGTATGTGAAAAACCCTGCATATTCGTTTGATTTCTTTGTTTACCGAAACGAAAAGGTCTTTTGATAAAGCAAAGCTAACACATGCTGCAACCCATAAGTTGCGACCCCATTCAGTAAAGGCAACAAAACAAGAATGGATATTAAAATCCAAGCTTACCGGACAAAAGTATCAACACAGGAGAACATTAAAATCCGAGGTAACCGATCAAAAGTGACAGTACAGACGTCAAAGATAATATGCGCATTTTTCACGGTTAGCGGCTTCATCGCATATCATTTTCTTACGGCGTAGCATTAAACATAGATATGTGGCTGTTTGTATTCCCAGTCGCTAGTTAGCTTGCATCTAGACTAAGAGACGCGCTACGACAAACGGTGGCGTCACAATTGTTAAATGAAAGTTGAAGAAAGGCGTAGCAAAAAGCGTATGTAGCCGGTTGGAATCCTTGTCGTGAGTTAGCGTGCAACTTCACTAAGAAACATATAACGTCCAGAGTGAAATTGTTCGAATTCACCCAGTTCGCAGGGTGACGAACAGTTGCGTCACAATGTTGGAACACGAATTCCCGCTGTACGATGAAAGGTGACGTCACATTTGGAGGCTCATAGGTCATCGGTTCGAATCTGTATCGCAAACTCGACTGTACCTTTACTAGCATGTGGATGTAAGTGGGAAGCGACATTTTTTGACACCACTCCTATAATACTGCACAAATAACAAAAGTGTCACTATTTCAACACGAAATCACTTGATAGTATTTTTGGTAGCACTCTCGACACTCCTTCCTCATGGCGCTCATGAGACAAGTAAGGCCTTCTCCTTAAGAAAAAAAAAAAAAAAAAACAGGTCCTCAATTGATCTGGGACAGCCTGTGCAGAGCATTTTCTATGGTGAATCGGATGCAATGACCGCCCACGATGTACATGCGGTAACGTGTACGACAATGTACATCATCCATTTCTGGAATTCCCAGAAGATCATAATTTCAGGACAGAGCTCAAGAACCTTCCTGATGTCAGATCACTAAGTCTATAGCAGACGCGTGCACGGAATAAAAGGGCGACCATAGGACTGAAATCTATTACAGCGACATCCTTGAGCTCACATACGCAGCAGCGAATGCCCATAAAAGGAGGTATACTTCAACCAACAGTGTCGGCCTGTTCTCGTGATGTCGCCTAGCTTGAAATCTCAATACAGCCGCGAGTATATTCGCAGCTGCGTTGCTGAGGTGCATCTGAGTGTGGAGGTATGATGCTTGATTTTATGCCGTGCCTCCCCTCGTGCTTTCCAGTGTTCCCTTGCATGCCAAATGAAATGGCGGCTCGCTTTCTTAGTCGCGATGGCAAATGACCGGCGATTCTTAAGACCATGTTGCAAGAACTCACAGGGAGCTTCTCCGGAAGCGTGACTCGATTTGTCCGCGAGATAACGAGCGGAGACACACGAGAAACTGCACTGTCCAACGTTGGCAAGCCGGCGTCAGCCTCCACACATAGTCCACACATATGATGCTTGATTTTATGCCGTGCCTCCCCTCGTGCTTTCCAGTGTTCCCTTGCATGCCACGTGGCCATGATTTGTCTAACAAATAACTGTTCGCACTGCTATTATATGGCGGGCATTTTTTGCTTTTGCTGCTGTTAATTCATTCTGTTTCATAAATTGTATTTTTGTCTTCCATAAACTTTGCTCTAGATAGAATGCATCGTCGCTTGCAGCACAGCAGTTTCTATTCT
The DNA here is from genome assembly GCF_055883805.1 of Amblyomma maculatum. Taxonomy (NCBI): domain Eukaryota; kingdom Metazoa; phylum Arthropoda; class Arachnida; order Ixodida; family Ixodidae; genus Amblyomma; species Amblyomma maculatum. The sequence goes on from NC_139354.1 coordinate 12,448,144, forward strand.
GTGGGAACATATTTGCACTGTGCATTATATTAGCTCTCTTGCGTCCACTGTTGGACTAAGTTTTTCGCCTCACGCCGAAAGCATTTACTGGCACCACAATCAGGCCCCAACATCTTGATTCATGTCTACACCCCCCCCCCCACACACACGCACGCACACGCACACGCGCACACACACACACACACACACACACACACACACACACACACACACACACACACACACACACACACACACACACACACACACACATACACACAGCTTCATAACCCCCATAAAGGCTTAAGCCTCGAATTTCCTGCTCAATTTTTCAATGTTGCGAACATTAAAAACAGCCATTTCTTCCTTGGGCTCTATAGAAAAGATATATTATCACCAATGATTGGGGCGCTATGAGTATCAAAGCACCTGCCATATTGAGGCTGTTCAAGATAACAAGTAGGCACGTTTTACGGGAATTCCGGAATACCTCGGACGTTTGGTGAATAGCAAATGAAATGGCGGCTCGCTTTCTTAGTCGCGATGGCAAATGACCGGCGATTCTTAAGACCATGTTGCAAGAACTCACAGGGAGCTTCTCCGGAAGCGTGACTCGATTTGTCAGCGAGATAACGAGCGTAGACACATGAGAAACTGCACTGTCCAACGTTGGCAAACCGGCGTCAGCCTCCACACATAGTCCCCACGCGCGTGTCGCCGCGTTTGGCACGCGCCTCGCGAATGCGAGCCACGCGCTGAGAACGCGAGCCTCGCGCGAACCGCACGCGAATGGAGGGAGCCGAGAACGCGGGAAACCGAGCAGCGAAAAAGAACGAGAGAGAGAAAGAGGGGAAAGGAGACGGACGTCGGGATCGCGCAGCATGAGGTCTTTCACCGACGTGCATACGAAATAGTCAAGACGGCCAAGCGAAGCGGAAGGAAAGCGTGGAGACGAAGAAAAAAAAAAAAATGCGCCGGTGCTATTGGCAGGATTTATTTGTTTGCAGATCGCTCGGTTTGGCGCCACATATGACGGCGGCTCTCTCTCCCTACTCAGAAGGACCCTAACACGCGGGGCACTCTCGTGAGCGCAATCCGGTTTGCGGCAGAGAGGAGTAACAGTTACCAGACTTCTCTTGCCCGCAGGACGTCGCGTACCTTTCGCGCTTTTTCTTCTCACCTTTGATGCTGCTTCTCCCTTCTCTCTTTGGTGTTAATATATGATTGTTTGCGTAATACTATTCGTGTGTTGCGTTATCATGGCTGAACGGAAAAGTTGCAGTGAGAGAGAGAGAGAGAACAACTTTTATTTAAAATGCCTGCAGAATCGGTTAGGCTCCCTCCACGCAGGGAGGACAAGCTTTTACCGCGACGCGGCCACTACGTCAGTCTCGTGCGTTGTGCTCCTTGAGGTCTTGTTACGTCCCTCGCTACTTCCGCGGGTTCGAGAGGGCCGCCGCCCCCTTCTTGGGGGTGCTGCCCCCCCTCTCCTCGGTTTCGCTCGGTCGCTGCCTCTCTAGAGCTGCCGAGACCTGCTGGACGGCCTTGAGTTGTGTCTCTTGATCACAGCTCCTCGTTGCAGCCTCTAGCTGCGGCGGGATCGTCGTCTTCTCGCTGGCTTCGCGCGGATTTACTCTACAGTCCCAAAGGATGTGAGCCGCGGTGGCTCTCTCCTTCGCGCATAGTCTACACATGTCGCTCGCGTGCACACTCGGACACATGTGCTTAGCTAGCACCGGGGTAAGCAGGGACCCTGTCTGTAACTGTCTGTATAACACTGCCTCCTTCCGGGTAAGCCCCGGGTGAGGTGGCGGCATAGTCTGTCTGTTCAGTCTGTACCATTTCACTATTTCGTTGAAGGTGGTCATCTTGTCCTTGGCACTGCGCCGCGACCAAGACTCCGAGTCGGCCGTGCTTGCAGCCGCGCGGTTGGTTAGTCCTCGCGCGGCCGAGTTGGCCGTCTCGTTGTGGTTCACGTTTCCGCGTTCCGACACGTCACTGCCCATGTGGGCCGGAAACCACTTGATCACCACAGGACTTTTGCGTTCGATGTCTTCGGCCTTGCGCAGTATGCGCGCGGCCTCACTACATACCCTACCCTTGGCGTAGTTCTTCACTGCCGTTCTAGAGTCACACAACACTGTAGTGCATCCGGGGTCGGAAACGGCCAAGGCGATGGCCACCTCCTCCGCCCGGTGCGCTTCTCGAGTCCGGACGCTCACCGCGGTCTTCGTTGCACCCGTCGATGCCCCGACAACCACCGCCGCGTATGCGTCGGTGTTCCCTCGATACTCCGCCGCGTCCACGTAGGCGGCGCCTTCTTCTCTGGCGTGGAGGTCTACGAGAGCCCTGGCCCTCGCCAACCTCCGCTCCCTGTTGTGCTCGGGGTTCACGTTCTTCGGGATCGGGAAGACCCTGAGCTTTCTGTTGATGCTATCTGGTATAGGTACGTCTTTCTGCTGCTTGCCTTCCCTCGGTTCGAGGCCAAGGTCCCGCAGTATCTGTCTTCCGGTTCTCGTTTCAGAGAGACGCTCGAGTTGCGCCGTTCTCTGTGCTTCGGCTATTTCGTCCAGCGTGTTGTGGACTCCCAGCGCCATGAATTTTTCGGTGCTCGTGCTCCCGAGGAGACCGAGTGCCGCCTTATATGCCTTGCGTATGGTGGCGTCTATCTTGTTACGTTCACTCGGCCTCCAGTTGTGGAAGGCGGCCACGTACGTTATGTGGCTAACTGCGAAGGATTGAACGAGCCTAGTCAGGCTCTCCTCCTTCATCCCCGCTTTTCTGTTGGACACCCTCTTGATGAGTCTCATTGCCGCAGCCGCTTTGCCCGCGAGCTTGTTGACCGTTTCACCGTTGGCTCGGTTTCGCTGGATGAGCAGCCCGAGTACTCGAATCTTCTCGACCTCCGGTATTACTTGTCCTCCTGCCGTCTTGACCGTGATCTTGGGACGCTCGTACTTGACTTCCATATTCTTTCTTTTCCTGCCCGATCCTTTCGGGGGAATCACCAGCAGTTCTGACTTGGCTGGAGAGCAAACGAGTCCAGACCCGTCCAGCTGCTCCTCGATGGCGTTGACCGCTTCTTGCAGCGTTGTCTCGATGTGTCCGTCGCTTCCTCCCGGTACCCATAGCGTAACGTCGTCGGCGTAGATGGTGTGCCGGACTCCCGCTACTCTTTCTAGCCGGGTGGCCACCCCGATCATCACGAGGTTGAAGAGTAGCGGGGAGATTACCGACCCCTGCGGAGTTCCGACGCTGCCCAGCTTCTTCTCTTCGAGCTGCAGGTCTCCCGCACAGATTTCGGTGGTCCGTTCCGTCAGGAAGTCTTTTATGTACTGGTATGTCCTCCTGCCCATGTTTAGCCTGGATACTTGGGCCAGGATAGCCGAGTGCCTCACTTTATCAAAGGCGCTCTGCAAGTCCAGCCCGAGTACGGCTCTGTTGTCCTTGGTGCCCGTCGTATCGTCGATGATCTCGTTCTTCAGTAAGATCATGGCGTCTTGCGTCCCGAGTTTGTTCCGAAACCCGATGATGGAATTTGGGTAAAACTCCGATTCTTCCAGGTAACGCTGCCACCTGTTCATGAGAACGTGCTCGAGGACCTTTCCCACGCACGAAGTGAGCGAGATCGGCCTGAGGTTCTCTATGTTGGGTGGCCTGCCAGGCTTGGGGATGAGGATCGTCTTGGCTGCTTTCCATTGCTTGGGTAGCCTTCCTTCTTGCCAGCACTTGTTGTAGAAGTTCGTGAGCGTTTCGATGGCCGCTTCGTTGAGGTTCTTGAGCGCTCTGTTGGTCACTCGATCGGGACCCGCGGCAGACCTTCCATTGAGATTCTGCAGGGCAACTCTGACTTCCCAGGTCTGGATGTCGCGATCTAGCGTCTCGTTCTCTTTGCCTTGGTAATCCGGGTGTCTTTCCGTGGGGGTGGTCGGCAGGTACTTGGCGTCCAAGCGCCGCTTGACCTCGTCTTCCCCGTGTTCGCAGATTGCCTTGTGTAGGATCCTGGCCAGGTTGTTGTGTTGGTGGCCCTTGGTCTTGGTTTCGTCGAGGAGGTTCCGCAGCATGTTCCACGTCTTGCCCTTGTGCATCTGTCCGTCGGCTTCGTTGCAGGCCTCGTTCCACTGTTGGGTGCATAGCACCCTGCAGTGGACCTCGATCTGCCTGTTGAGCTCGGCGATCTTCTTCCTTAGACTTCGGTTGGTTCGTCGCTTCTGCCACCTCGCCTTTATGGACTGCTTGGCTTCTATCAGGTGGGCCAGCCGACTGTCCATCTTGTCTATCCGTTCGTCCGTCTCTAGCTCTTTGGTGGCTCCTTCCGTCGTCTCAACGACGTTGGCCGCCCATTGCTCGATGTCCGTAATGTCCTCTTGCACCGCGGATAGCGCCTTTCGAAAGGCGTCCCAGTCCGTAATGCGATGCTTCCTTATGCCGGTGTTGCCTTGGCCTTCGAGCGGTACGACGACCTCCACGATGTAGTGATCGCTGCCCAGCTCTTGGCCCGTGTTTCTCCATTTCGCTTCTCTTGATCCTCCGTCAGTTTTGACGAAGGTAAGGTCCGGAGTTGTGTCTCTCGTAACAGAAGTGCCAATCCTGGTGGGAAAGGCCGGATCCGTGATTAGGTTCAGTCCGACGTCGGTGGCGTCTTGCATCAGCTCTCTCCCCTTGACTGTCGTTCTGTGGTAGCCCCAGTCTTGGCTCGGAGCGTTAAAGTCTCCGCACACTACGAGCGTATTGCTCCCCGCGACTGAAGTTGCCTTGTGGAGCAGTGCCTTGAATTTCTGTTGTCCGTGGGACGGATTGCTGTAGACGTTCACCAGGAAAGTGCTCTCCTTCCTCTTCTTGCCCGTGATTACTTCCACCGTGCAGTGTTCGATGGCGCTTCTTCCGATCATTTCGTGTTCCACGAAGGTGATCCCTTTCCTAACGAAGGTGCAGACCCCTCTGCCCTTGCCCTTGGACGTGTCCCTTTTGCTCGGCGGGCTGTCGTGCGACCGGTAGCCCGGCAGTCTCGGCGTCTCTTCGCTGTGTGTTTCTTGAATCATTATGACGTCTGGTTTCCTCGTTAGTTGCTGCAAGTGTTGCTGCAGCACCGCTCTCTTGCCGGTAAAGCCGTTGCAGTTCCAGTGCCAGACCAAGAGGTCTCTCACTGGTGGTGTGGATGTTGCTGCACGTGCTGTCCCGTCCATGATTGCTGCAGTTTGGCGGTGATCTGTGCTTCCATACCTTGTATTTTTGCCTGTATCTGCGTCTGCAGCTGTGCTTGCGTTTGCGCCATCATGTTCTGGATCGTGCTCTGTATGTTCGTTGTCATCTGCTGAACCGTTTGCGTGAGCGCAGTAAGGCTTTCGTTGGTTACCTTGCTGATCGCCTCGAGACGGTCGAGTCTGTCGTCCTGTTTTTCGATTCTCTCCATTGTCTTTCGTTCCCTGGCGCCCTCTATGGCTCTCCTCTTGGGAGCCGGTCCCGCCGCTTTCGTGGCTCTCGGGTCCACCTCGACCTCTGGTTCGTCCTCGGTTATCTCTTCTTGTTTCCTCTCTTGTGCGGGCTTCGGCAGCAGCTGCTGCTTTTGCTGCATCGCAATTAATGTCGCTAGCTTCGCGTTGATTTCCTTGATGGTTGCGTCCTGTTCGGCGATTCTCTGCTTTAGCTTCTCGTTCTCGTCTCTTAGGGCTTTTATTACCACCCCGTTCTCTTCTTGGAAGTTCTTCGTGGCGTTTTGGGCCGGTGGTTGTCTCTTCTCTGCCATGTTTGCCTTGACTGTTTCGGCCCAGGCGACTCTTTCCCCCGATTGCGACGGTCTGTGGCGGCTGGCGCTCCTGCCTCCCTTGCTGTTGTCCCTCTTGCGGCTGCTGTCGCGCTGCCTCGAATCTCCGCGGGGTCTCTCGGCAGACGGCTCTCGCAGCGGCGGAAAGCTTTTCGGATCCAGTTGTTGCTGCTTGGCTTCCATCTTGCGTTCCCATTGCCGTTTTTTGAGCACATACGGCATCTTGTACTTGTTCTTGCATTCCCTCTCGCCCGTTGGATGCTGTCCCCCACAGAGCCTGCACTTGGGCTTGCATTCGCGTTTGTGATCCTCGCTGGGGTTCGCGATTCCGCAGCCGAAGCATACTCTGGTGTTGGGATTCGGGCATACGTCTCTTCTATGGCCGATCTTGCCGCATTGCCTGCACACGTCAAAGTGCTTGCGGTAAAGCCCGCACCTGACTAATATCGAGCCATACTTGACGTAGTTCGGTACTTTCTCTCCTGCGAAGAGTACTATCACCGTGGTTGTATTGCCGATTCTGTGCGCCTCCACCGCTAGGGGGTTGCACGGGTTCACGATGTTTTCGGCTATCTCCTCCGGGGTGTCGTCTACGGCTATGCCTCGGATGACTCCCTTGACCGTGCCGTCCGGCGCCGTTCGGTAGGCGCTGACTTCGTATGGCCTGTCTCCTACGTTAAGGGTTTTGACCTTAGAGTACAGCGTGGCACGCCTCTCGTCCGGGGTGCTGACCACGATGATGTTTTGCTGCGCGTTCGTGCAGATGGTGTCTGCTTTGGCTTCTTCCTTCGTTACTCGAGCCGCCGTCATGACGGCCGACATAATTATTGAAACCTCAGTTCTCGCTACGTTGAGACCTCCCCGTGGTCTCATGACTATCTTAGTGTCTTCCTTCGGCATGTCCATCGGCATCCTCGCCGCTTTCGTTACCGAGGCTGCAACTCTCTTAGCAAAGCTGGCCCTAGTCTTGGGTCTAGACTGGCGAGTAATGGCGGCGGACTCACCGTTTTCCTTGCCGGCCATGATCTGCTTGACGCGCTTGCCGGAGACCGACCAGCCTTCGACTTCTTCCGGTGTAATGTCCTCTCCTTGAACTTCAATGCACGTACGCCCGCCGAGACTGCCGATGCTCGGTGCTGACGGCATGTTGTCTCCCATCGACGTGGCCACTTCCATTTCGGACGCTTCCATTTCGGACGCCATCTTGGTCGTACTCGTCGCCGGGTTAGGCCTAGCGGCCGGGCCCGTCACCACCGGTGGCCGTACTCGTGGTAGGCCGACGTTAGGCTTAGAGAAAAGTCCGCACCGCACCAGAGAAAAGTCCTCGTAAATCGGGATAATCACGTACCGCTTGGTCAAAACTGGTACCGGTCGATGCCCCGCACCTTCGCGCACACTTTGGTACCAAATATATCGCGGTAACTGTAAATTAACACTGCGTTAATTGGCATAATAGCAGGGGCCGATGAGAAGCACGTCCCCTCTCGTCGGCGACCGCAGCGCCACCAAAGTTGCAGTGGCAACAAGGATACGTGATTCTTCTTTTGGTAGCATGTGCACAAAAATTTACTATTTAATACTGTTGATGTAGCTTCAGCATATTCGCCAGTCTAGCAATGACTGCATTACAATCTCTCTTCGTGCGTCACCATAAGGCTAAAAACGGCCTTGGAACAGCGCCGCAAATGCCGTAACAAAGGAGGATTTATTAGTGCATATTGTACTGTTCAATATCTTTTCTTTTTCGCTTTTACTTCCCAAATAAACGCTGAGGAGAAACAGAAGTTGGAAATTATGAATGCATTCCCGCCTTCTAAATAGAGAAAGGTAAACTTCTACCACAAATGACTCTTTTATAAGGCAGAAAGACATCCATATTACACACAGGAGTTGCCAATATTCGCCATTTTCACACGAAAATTTTATATGCGCAGTGGGACCGAGACAGTTCTGCGAGCAGGAACACTGGATGCCGGGTCGCTCTTCTTGAGAGACGCTTGCCTGCGTCGTCCTTTCTGTCCGTGTGTTCTTCGCGCTATTTTTTACATCATCGCGCTTCTGCCAGGCGGCAGAAATATATGCAATCTTTTGCGCTCTTGACGTCATACTTTTTATTCTAATGGCGGACAAATATGCAAATGCATTCTCTAAAGATATAGGTGCGTTGTTCGTGGCCGTGCAAGCATCAAAAATACCAGAAGAAGCTTCTGAATTGAGTTTTGGTTTGATTTGTAGGGTTGAACATTCCATAGCGACTAAGGCTATGAGAGACGTAGTGGAAGGCTCCGGAAATTTCGACCACATGTCGAAATTTCCTGAGCCTTCCACTACGGCGTCGCACAGTACGCGGACACCTTGCTTTTCGGCTGCACCGAAAAGCGGCCGCCACGCCTGAATTCGATCTTGCGTGCCTGTTTTCAGCAGTCGAGCACCGTATCCACAGAGCGACGATGGCGGGCCTGAATCGGGTTTTGCATTATACAAAATTATATTGATTGGTCTTCAGGGTCTACTTACAACGCGCAGTGCGAGCGTGCAGTCTATTATTCTAAAGCTTCTTCACGTTGACCAAGCTTAATTGCGTTCCGCATTATCCACGTATCTTAGAGCGTGTGCTCAGGTAATTCGGTCGGATGACCTTGATATGTTCAGGACCTTTCGTATACGAGCAAAGGAGCAGCTTTAATGAACACGTCAGCGTGATTAATGACCGCTGACCACAAAAAAGAAAATAAGGAAGGTCTGATAACCCAGTCCGCGTTGCTGATAAGCTGCTGCGATGTGCACAGCGGCTTCTTCACACTGCTTCAACGTAGAGTTCAGGTTTGCATAAAAATGCCATGCATGATATTATTTTTGCCCTTCTTTTTATTGTAGGTTCTCAGGTCATATTTTCGCACGATGTCCGAACCGAGCACTCTCAATTGGAGGCACTATAGACTTTTATTTATTTACGTCAACACGTAAGGGTACGTTTGTGGCAGTCATTTGCATTCGGTATCCATTATAGTGGTTGAGGGGGGGGGGGGGGGGGGGAGGACTAACTTATTCTTATTAGCGTCTTAATACACCCCATGTGCGACTATGGCAACTAAGCTCAAATCAGTAATTAACGGAAGGTTTGCTGTTATGTTTTCTTTTTACTAACTGTTGCATTTATTCGATACTAAGCACAGTTTCTGGTTTACTATTTTTATTTATTCGTGAATTATTTGCACAGTATGAAGCACGTTCTCTTTTGTGAGCATGTGTACTTGTAAGTGATCTACTACGTTATTCAGTTTCACACGTATACCTGCTGACTGCAGTGTGTCCTCTTGTGCACTGTGCCTGTTGTACCAAATCCTCTTTTTTGCAATACGTTGTTTAGGCAGCTCCGTCGTGAAGTGTTGATTTGCTTTCTCAGATTTCGCGTCAGTAACTTCGACGCGGCTAGTGCCATGCCTATAGACCAACACTGTGTGTTATAAAAAAAAGGTGGCGCTTGCGACGACGCGGCACTGTTGGTGAACAGTAATCTTAGCACCCATAGAAATACACGGAATACAATGTTTTCAATGCAGTTTTCAGATTTCATGAGGCACTGATGATGTCGTTTTTAAGTACAGAGTAATCATGTCCATCCTAAAACAGATCGTGTAAATATGTGACGTCATTTCAAAGGAAAACTATATTTAAAACATTGCAAAACATATAGGGATGCGAATTGGGAGGGCATCAGATAGAAACACATCTAAACATAACTTACCCGTATATTTTTCTCGTTTCGCAGAGTACAATGCAGGATCGATTGTTAAAAGCTGGCGAATTCTCTAAATATATACGTGACAATGGATGCTACGCAATTCCGGAGGCAATTAGTTTTTAAAACGCCGCTAAATATATGTGTTGTGTAGCCATACCGCCGACAGGCTCACTATCCGCCAGGAGCTTCTCCGAATCGCGCAAGCTTCTCTCGTAGCCTGATATGCTGCCGCATGAACTATAAATTCGCTTACTAATACCGTTAGTTCAACGTATGCAGCCTAGACAAAACTACATTCACCAATCAGCTCTAAATCTTTATGGCAAGGAAATGAAAGACTGCCTGCTCTAGCTCTTGGCGACGCAGACAACGTTGTATTGGAGTGCAGGCGATGCCGGCGTCCATCAACGCGACAGCTGTAAGTTGTGGTCATAGTTTCTTACTCTTACCTAGAGGGAAGCTGGGGGCGCTGCACTTCAGCCACCATGGGCGCGCTAAGCATCATGGGCCAGTGTGCTACTTGGTGCAGGGCAGTAGGATTTTTTTTTTTAACCCAGAGGGGCGTTACTAAGTTTTTTTTTTTTATTTGGTAGATCAAATGCTTCTGCTATGAGGCATTACATGAGGCATGATCATGAAAGTTAAATAACAATGTCCGTGATATCGTTCTTAAAACGGACGGCGTTGATATGATGCACGTCGTCTTAAGGTAGATCATTCCAGTTCCGGGATGGCTTGACGAAAACGATGGAGAATGAGCGGTAGTTCTTGCCGTGTAGACGTAGACGGTCATATGGTGATTAATACGGCTTGAGAGGCGATAAGCCGGAGATATGACTGAATCTCCTAAAGATGAATGATAAAACACATGAAAGAGGCACAGTCGAGAAATTTTTTGTCGCGTTTCTGGGCTGAGTAACTTGGCTCTAGATTTTAAAGCTTTCTCGTCAAGATATCATCCTCATCTCGAGGCGCGAACTTAGAGCACAAAACTGATTGGAGCGAAGAAGCAAAAGCAGACAGCACCAATAAATTGTTTCTGTTTTCCGATAAAAAATATTACTTTCGCAATAAAAAAAAAATGACGGTGGCTTAGCTTGGTTAAGCCTGGATATCAGAAGCGAAAAGCTTCGGCGATGCCATGGTTTAGCTTGTGGTTGCTTGGCGTAGGCTTACCTTGTTGTTCATGGTTGCACCTTATTCCATGGCTTATCATCATGGTGAAACAATGATTACAGCCGTACATCACATAAGATTAAACTTTATTCTGAAGTTCCACATCATCATCACCGTTATACTTCTGTATAGACATAAACGCAGCCCGGTGAAAGCGCGCGGCACCGGCTAAAGGTCAACCGGCGAAGTCGCGGCGGCGGTTGCGGCGGCAGCGCGGCTCCGACCACCTGCGCCTCTCCTGTGACGTCACGTGGTTTGCGCATGCGCAGCTGTGGCTTTTATTGCGAAAGCAATACTACGCCAGGTCTAACCGCTTGTCGCTGTGTGCCGTGTCCGTGTCCGTGTCCATGAATGTGGTCCCCTGGCGGGAGCTTGGGTTTCTCGTTTCACATTGTACGGTTGGTTATGTCGTTCTCAGCCTGCCAGGACCCTTGCATTCATGCTACTCCTATAGGCCACTAAGGCACGTTCATACGGATTGGTTAAAACTGGGCTTTATATGTGTTTCTAACGACGGAGCACACGCGAGACTCGGAGTTGACTAGCCTAGTGAAGATTTTCGCTTCAAAAATAGCTATGAAAGACGGTCAGCAGCCAACATGAATTGTTAGAGGATCGTGATTCTATGCCCATAGAAATAACGCCTCGCTTGTTCTTCAAAACTTCTGTTTATATTCTGTTGAGGCATCTAGAGTCGGAACGTGTTGAACAAGAAATTCCAGTAAGATTAACTTTCCCGAATGCGTCGGCAGTTTAAATCACGAACCCGAACTCGTTTCGATAGCCAGATACAATCTCTATGTTACAGATATCGAGCAAGAATGCTTCATGCACAACGGTTGTCCCTACAGTCCGCACGACGCATATTAGATAGATCGGGAGAGCACAGCACTGAAGCCTAAACCGGATGGCAGGAATATCAGACCCTCTGAGGAAGAAAAGAGAAAATAGGATACAGAAATGTAAAGTAATGGCATCAAGCGAATCGATGCTGAATGTTGTAGCGTTTGACAGGGTTCCTGCACCCTGAAGGACATGATGGTGCGTCTTTTTTTAGCTGGGAAGGCTTGAGACACAGATAAACTCCCATGACAGCAGATAAAGAAGAGTGAACGAGCACTGGGTGCCATTAGCAACGCGGAAACGCACTCAGACAGCCAAAAGCTTAAAGAGATCATAAAAAGCCTGCAGCCTATGAACAAGCGTTACCGGTCTTGCATCATTCGCCGAGCTCAGTTATGCGAAGCAGCGGTTTCCGCGCTGTGTTTAAGAGCCCTTTATATTTTCTCATTTGTGCCCACAGTGCAGCCCAAGTCTTTCTATGCGAATGGCCTAAGTAGTGCCTCCGGCCACCGATCCGCTGAGGCCACTTAAGGCGCTGTCAGTAGGACATGCGGTTATATGAGTATACATGTGCAAGATTCGTGTGTGTATGCGCGCGCGTGTGTGTGTTTGAACCTATTTCTTTTTCTTTCTTTCTTTTCTTTTTTTTTTCTGCTCGTTTGCATTTGTTTGCGGTCGACATCACGTGGTGAAGAGCCAGGAGGGACGCGCTTGCTCCTGCACTACCCAGTCCTACCTGATTTGTGCGGTTGCAGTCGAAGTCCTTTCCTCTGCGTCTCGCCTTCCATCACCGTTTCCTTCCGTCCTTCCGCCTTACTCTAAACGGTAAATAGCCATGCAATTAAGCAGATGCCAAAAGTCGCCGGAGTGATGTAAGAAGAATCTTTTGAATCGAGCTATAAAACAAGCCAACCACCTCCAAACGTTTTTTCCTGTCTACTCCCTGAGGGCTACTTTCAGGCTCAGGGAACCTTTTGTGAGTAATTAGAGGGAAGAACCTGGCTTTACAGAGCCGTGCACTGTGTAGAGTTGATTAGTAGCGTGGCGCTAAATGGTGCACGACGGCTCATTAAGCGTTCAGCTTCTGAAAACGCTGCACGCCGCAGACGTTGCATAACGCATGCGCGAGAAGTGGCAGTAGCGACAGGTCGAAGGTCTTGAGCCGGCATTGCATCCTTCTTTGCCTTTCTTACACCGGTTGCACGAATACCCTGCGGCGCTTATTATACAGTGTTGTCGTGACTTTAGAAGAACCACTGGAGGGACTACTACGCTTCACCGCACACACTGGCCCGAGGCGCTGTCTTTTTGGCGCGCGTTAATTCGTAATTGCACTACCCGAAAAGCGGGTGGCGGCGTGTAAGATCATGTAGAGCAGGAACTATAAACGGCTGTTGCTACCTCGTTCTGAGATTAAAAATACATAAAAAGCGCACAGCCGTGAAGGATGCAATGTGTCTGACTCCGTCTTCATATTGATGGTCACGTGGACCAGCCGTGAGGCGCAAGTAAGCATCGGCAAGCGTGCTCTGTGTTGTTGAGTTAAATGTGCTTAATGTAATTAACTAAGGCTTTGCCGAAAACCTGCTTGCTTCTATACAAAGCAGGTTAAGGTCCAAAGTATAGCTAGTTCCCTCAGTTCCCTCTCCGCACAGTTCCCGTGAGCTTGTTTGAAGCGAATACAAACAACAACTGGGTGTAAAGCATAATGGCCCGGTTGGTAGACCCATTAGGCAGATCTAATTTATATTGCGGACTCCCCGTTGTCAGGTAATAGTTAGGTACTGCGTTCGCGGGTTCGAGAGCCTAAATCATAGGAGTTGCTTCTCTGTATAATTATTCTTCTGTGTGTCATCTTAAATGTTGTCTTTATTTTTTTTTAGCAATCAATTCTAAGCACCCTTTACTTGGACTAAGCCATTTAGGCGGGGTGTGATGTCGAAACTTCCATGGCTCGTGCAGCGGCAAATCTGGCTCGACACGCTCAAGTCTGTGTTGACCATTTGTGTGATTTCACATGGCCACATGTTATAGCCAATTAGCTGGATCTGCCATCATAGCATTGCTTTTGAGACCAGAGTAGAACCTACCGGCACCCTTGAACCCGAAACATGCAGACACGTTACACCTATAGCTAGGCTATTGAGGCAGTTTGATACAGCTTGGTAGAAAAGGAGGGGGGGGGGGGGGAGCGTTTTATTTATGCTGGATGGTACTCAACCCAATGTTGTACATTACGAATGTGTTTTAGTTGGTGCGTGCGACCTGAAAGCGACATGAATACCTGAGTACTAGCGGGAATAATTCGCATTTAGTTTAACCACGCTCAATCGCTCTTTACTGGCGTAAGACTGCGCTTTTTAAAAGGGCGATCTCTACTTCCAGGGAGGAGATACGACTACGTTGCTAGTAAGTAAAGTAGAGTTGAACTGAAATCCAGTAATATTTGTTTTAATGAGAGTCGTTCGTCTACAAACGAAGTTGCACAAACAGGAGAGGTCCCTACGAAGAAAATATATTCCGTATGCATTAGACCAGCGCTCTGTATCGAAACCCTGCTTAGGTACTCACCGGACACCGAAAACGAACTTAAGTGTTAGCAATAACCAGTGCAGTACACATTATAGCAGCCCACAGGCCTTTTCCAGAGTACTTTGGAGGTTAGCAGTGCACTTAACTTTTTCCTCATTCTGGATAAGGAGGCAGGACAAGCGAACTGCAAGTTCATTCTCATTATTACACCAGATTGAATGTTGCCTACCAATATTTTCATCCACGTTCTGAGTGCGGAAATGTCTTACTTTTAAAGCGAAAACCTCACTAGCCCTTTTAGACAGAATTCCTTCGGCGAATGTTGCCGTATTTGAGGCCGACATGATCGCAAAAAGATGACGCATCACGCGGTCGCCGCTTTCACTCCCACTTTCTTCCCTTCCCTTACGGTGCGGTTCAGGTGCCCACAGTACAAGTGCGACAGGTACTGCGCCTTTCCTTTCCTGACCACAAATTACTATTGTTGTTGTTATATTATTATTATTATTATTATTATTATTATTATTATTATTATTATTATTATTATTATTATTATTATTATTATTATTATTATTATTATTATTATTATTATTATTATTATTATTATTATTATTATTATTCGTCGAGGCATGCGAACGAGCGAGATGAACGCGTTCCTTCTCACTCTTGCGATTGTAGTTTGTGGCTCTCCGTGAAACGGCAGGTATTCAAGACCTACTGCAACAATGTCTATGAAACATAAGTCGCTCTTTACCATGGAATCGGTTTCTCTCCATCGAATCTATTTACCTGGAAGACTATAAATTAAAATGCATTTCGACGATTTTAAGCCGTCTGCTAATAATCTGCTGCAACAGATTTTACGAGGTACAACTCGAGCACCATCGCATTTAGCGGGCCTGTTGGCGAAGGCGTGCACGCTGTAGTCCACGTCTAGAGCACGTAAAACCGTGGGAAAAGACGGAAGACTGGTTTCGCAACTTGCCGAGTGATGCGTTGCCCATCCGCCGCATCTATAGGAGCGACCTGCGGCGATACTCTGCGGCACCGTAAGAATACACGGGATGCAGAGTCAAGACGTTCGCATGAGACTCACCTTTTGGAGCTTGGGAAAATCTAAACCGATCGTGTTTTCTTCTATTTATAAAGGGACGAAGAGAGCGACTGCGCCAACCTTGGTATGATTTTGAGAACTCTTCGTGTGCCCTTTGCAACTAGCGTAGAAAATGAAAGATGTGAATATTGATTAACTATAAGAACCTTCAACGTCGAAAACTACAGCGTGTGTCAGATAGTGCAATCTTATGTCAGCATTTTGTTCAAGCTTGAACTTTGGGGATTATTACGGATAAAATAGCGTAGAAAAATTAGCGAGTGGTTCCTGTTCTTGCTTAAAGAAAAAACTCAAAGTTCGACTTTTAATACGCAAGCCGCTGCACCACCGCGTTGCTTAAAAAACTTGATGACCACCATTCGAGTCTCAGACTCGGGTGACCACCGATCATCTGATATTGAAGAAGCTGGAAGCGCTGCTCCGCCCCGCTCTATTATCGAGCCGATCGGCGTATAGAAAAATACTCCAGGCTTGCTGACTATAAGATAATCGAGGAAATTTTCGAGACCTGAAATTGTAAAACGGTCGAAGCACGTAGAACAGAGCATGATGCGATGACGCTCAAACTGCCAACGGACTTCGCACAAGTGCTCCGTCGAAAGCCATGACCCGTTCGGTCATTTTCTGGTCCGACACATTTAGGAAACTTCAACCGTATACGCATAGATTCTGACTTTCTGCATTGCGACCCGAAGCTTTTGAACGTTTTTTAATGCGCATTACATATCCACGCATCATTTCTGAATCGTGAATGCCAGTTTGCCTGAAAATAAATCGTATCCTATATGTTTTGCCTTTAACGATGCAAATGACAATTAAAACTGCATCGATGAGACGACGAATGCAGATTCATGTTTTGTGTATAATAATTATAAACACAAATTTGTTCGTTTCTCGCTTACATGCATAAGATGAGCCTAATCACCCTCCGGAAGACATAATGAAAAAGCGGACTTGCCGTACCAGTTGATTCATAAAACCTTTAAAAGCCATTGGAATAGTGGAAGCGGCCGTAAATAAACGCGAGTCCCATTTTCTGAAAAGTGTCTTTTGCAGGCATATTCACTCAACAATCGGCAAAAGTAAATTGAGCACCACAATTGGCTAATAGAGCCATCACCTCTAACCGTACCCCGCTACCGTAGGGCCGCAGTCTAATGATCTTGAAGGAGACGAAAAGGTGAAAGAGGCGCTAAGCCATTTTCGGTCGAACGGCACCTACTGGTTTAAAAGCGGAGCGCGATGCTTGAAGTCCCTGGAAATGTTAACGGACATCCGGTGAAACAGTTCCGGACTACCTTAGGTGTCGAAACGTGTCATCGTCGCAGACTAAGAACTAGAGTAGGGGTGCGGCGGTGAACGCTTAAGAAAGATTACAGCCAATCGTTAACAGGCGGCCCCATTTGAGCAACGCGCTAGGTGCTATTAAGAAATTTTGAATACTTAGCGGTTTCGTACTTCCTGTAATTGCCCGCCCCTTCCACAACTCAACGGTAATAATTCCCTTCTTTACAAAGAAGTGGTCTGTATTTGGGCAGACGCCGCCTCATGGGAGCACGATACACTCCCCCCCCCCCCCCCCCGTCTCCCCTTCCCCCCGGTAGGCCAAGAAGAAGGCGCACTGCATTTTGAAGAGAGGCCTTTGCTTTGCGAAACAGGAAATATCAGTGTCAAAGGACTCATACGGACGCCGGAGCTGAGCAATGATCATAGAATTGAGTGCCTTATAGTCCCGTTTGGCCCGCCAGATCGTGACGCAAACGTCCTCGTGTCTTGGCGCGGGTTATTCAAACAGAGATTTCGCACCGAATAAGTCATTAAAGCGCAAAAAATTCCTGCTTGCAATGCATTATTCGAAGACGTGACACAACTCCACGCCATAGATCTAACTAAAAAAACTTAACTGGGCACTTTTTATGGGAGTTACTTAATCAGTAAAATCAAGCCCCATTTACTGAGTGTAGACACCAAGCTTAAAATAGTAATAAAAAATGTTGCACAGGGAGGGTTTTGACCGCTTTACTATTGAACATACTCACGACAAACGTCGTTAACTTTGATCCAATTCCAACCTCGATAATTTACGCTTACTAACACTAGTGTTTTCTCCCAATTTATTCATATCAGACCTGTTATTTCGATAGCACTCTATTTAGAACGCTACGCAATTAGAAACTTGCGCGTCAGGTACTACAGCGAAAGCCGTAATGTTTCACCACTGTAATAGAATCCTAGGTAATGACACAATTTTGAAACTTGTGCGCTATTCTCTCCAATTATTTTGTTCTTGTCCTTTTTCTGCGCTGAAAACGAAGTATAAAAAGCGGCAATGAGTACTACTACTAATGGTAGTCTCTTTAAGTCCCACAAAAGCGATCTTTTGTCTTTAAGAACTTTGCGGTTGGCTGAATTTTGTGCATTCGCATACGTACTTAAAAATGCAATGGCAACAAAGAAAAAACATTCATATGTCTAAAAATGCTTCTCTAATTAAATTTATAAAACTAATCTATAGAGCATACGAAAGAATCACCCCCGCGTAGCGCATAGCAATCAGCCAATTACTGAAGATAAATGCCTAATTGAGACTTTAGTAAGCGGTATTATCTTCGTCAAAGCTTGTTATTGAGATAGGAGTTGAGATAACTTATTCTGTTGTTACTTTTTTATGCCCTAGACTTTAAAATGACACGTTTAGTTTGTTGCAAAACTGTTGAAGCATCCAGAAGGCCTTCGGCTTGCACCTTAGCTCTGAATTTTGTTCTGGGGCTGTAATATTGAAGTATTTTATTTATGATTTAAATCCATGACGTCTCTGTTAAGAAGGTTTCTCTTTAGTTTAGCACAGTAACTTAGCGAACTCTCTCATGCGGCAACGCGATACTCAATGACAGCCTGTAGAAATGTGCAGTCTTAGGCGTTGGATCGTGTCAGTGAAGATTTGACACTCAGTGGACCACCACGTGACAGAGGAAATTCTTGGGACATTTCCAGCATCCTATGAATATTATGCAGCGCAGACAGGGATTGCAATCAAAATTTCATTTTAACGTCTGCGCACTACCTACCATACAGACGCTTAAAGTGAAGCACTTCTAATCGGACCATAGTTAAACTGCCTTTAATTTCCTTTCCCCCCCCCCCCCCCCCTACGTGACACATATATTTATTTGTATGTGCACATTGAAGTACCTGCGTTCTCTTGAATAATTCGTTGTCAGTGCGATTAGCGAATGCTCGCGTCCAGTCTGTAGTTGTGTTATAATTTTGCACAAATCCTTTTCACGTCATAGGACATTATTCTATAAATCCAAGCCAATGCTTATACGATTTCATGCACGTGGGCGTAGGAATGAAGAAAAATTTTAAATGAATGCGAGACTAACCAAATTAAGTCGTTCACCAATGTATTTCAAGGTAAAGATGTGAATATATATCCGTGGTGACAATGTGAGACAAGCAATGAATGAAGATTGGATAATCAAGTTGATTCCGTGCCCCTCAATTGGTCGTGCACAGGACCAAACTTACTCTGGAACTAGAAACAAGTTCGCAGTATACATATTCACTGCTACATGAACCCACCAGATCAGTACCGCAGTGTCTGTTTATTCACTCTGAACTCCGAATAACACAAAAATTAAAACCTCGGTCTCCCATTCTTATATTTGACAAATGGCTGTGCTTTTCAACTTTACTATCCACGGGATGCCATAATCGGCATTTAATCCTGGCACATTACTAAAGGCAATATTTTTCGGGTACGGATTTTACGCATAACTGCACCGTCTGCTTTTTCTTTTGCGTCCTTTTTTCCCTTCAGTTGAGTATTGTACCACAGGGGGATTTAGGGCTGGTCAGACAAACTAGGCCTGCTTTTTCCGAAGATATTTTGTCCGTGTATAAGTTTTCTGTACCTGACAGCGGGAATAAAATTCACTCATTCAAGACACTCACTTTGCCACGCCATAATGTGTCGATGAATGACGTTTGGCAGCTAAGTCCAAGGTAGTGGAGCCAAATACCGGGCCAGGCTAACCGCCTCTAGACCTCACATTAAAACGCAAAAACAGCTTGGTGATTGAAGATATCGAGGGTAAAGGACGCAATGATAATTGATAAGGGGCCCTCCTTAGATGGCGTCTCCCACAGCGCTCGTGCATGTTTGAGACGTTGAAACCCACATGTCATAACATGTCACACACAACCATACCAACGTTTACTGAAGCCCCTTATTTACATAATGAATATGCGAATGTCATAAGCCGTTCCCGCAGGAATTTGTTTTCCCAATGTCAAGGAGGTGTAGGTCGCTCAACCACGAAGTCCGCTCAGTTTCTCCTGGCGAAAAGAACAACACCCCACGAAGAAAAAGCAGGTAGAGCTCTTAAAGCGGAGTACACAGAGTCTGTCTATGGTGGGTGTTTCAAAATCGAACAAGACAAGGGCGTCTTCAGTGAAACCCCGCTGGACTGTTTGCCACCGAGAGGAGAATAAATTCAGTGGCACTGCGGCCAATAACGCTAATCCTTGTGGCCGGACAAGATGAAAAGGCAATGTCGTAGATCAGAGGGCCTGATACGGGTACAGCTGCCTGGCTACGCACACGTACCCGCAGTGCACAACGCCGCCTTTCTGGTTCAGTATCGCTGACCGGTGAGCCCTGCGAAAAGTCGTAATGGCGTAGCGTGAATGGATGGTAATCTCTGTTTGAATTTATGCGATCGACTATAACAGCACCACGGCCTTTTTCGGATTCTGGTCGTAGCCTCCATGGCAGCATGCATGATCACTTTCCCATGACGGCGGCCATTTAGAATTTTTTCTTGGTTTTATATTTCAATTTCTGTGTTCTTTCAGCGGAAGAGGGGGGGGGGGGGGGGCTGTCTAAAGCCCCGATTGCCTTCATCGCTTGCATTCATAAGCTGCTTTTGTTGAGAGATTGCAGGTACCAAGAGACGCGATGGTCTGTCTGTTTTGCAACGCGAACCTTGAGGCGCGTATTTTAATTTGTTTCAGGCAGCGCTTGTAGAAATTTTTGTGCGTGCACGAGCGTGCCCCTGCTCATGCGTGCAAATGTGACTCCAGCTACTGCACAACAGCTTCTTGACTTTATGGAGCTGTTCGCTCAAATACTGCTGGACGTTTACTGCTGGCTTTTGCCAAAGTCTAACTGCAGATGCTGACACCAATATATATCATAAATTTGTTGCACCAATGAGGTCAATTATAGAAGTTGCGTACCTTCTGTCTTTTCAGAGCATAACTATACATGTCAACGCTTCACACAAATTATGATGAATGCCGCCTTCGAACGATGTATTTCGATTTCTTGTTCAAATATACCACTATGTGCTTAAATTCAGGCACGCTAACTGACCGGAATTACAAGTGATACGTTTCCTACCAATGCATAACGGCGCTATAACGGCGCTGCGTATACCGAAGGCATCTCAGAACTATTGTGTATTGAGCACACGCACAAAACAACAACATAAACTGATCATCAGGAACGCCGAAGGTAGACACGTGAGGGTATGTCGGGGGAACTGTTTGCCCGTTACCCTCTCTGATTACTCCTTCTCCAAAGAAGTCTAATCGTTTTGCGTGAACGTCATGCTCCGCAACGTTGTTGGAAAGATGGCGGCTACTACCAGCCTTTAAGTATAATCCCCTGGGGCCTATGCATCATAACTCAGAAAGAGTATGCAGCTTCTGCCTTGCTACAATGGGTAGACAGATCATTCTCCTCCCTTCGGAATCAATCAACGGCCAATTTCATCTCTTAACGCGTTCATTCAGCATTATGATGGATCAACGCCTGGCAGAGACGACGGTGCGGAACGATGAGCGAATCGAACGTGTAAGTGGAACGAACTGAGGAACGTCTATGTATGTCTTTGTTCCCCTCAAGCTTTCCAGCACCCGAAAGTGGAATACGTGCTGCGAACTCACCTTAGAAAGGAACCTGCTTTCGGCTTTGGCAACCAATATTCACGCACGTAGCATTCAGCACCTAATTTCGGGATCCGTCGAAAACTTTAGCACTGTACTGAGGAAAATGCTTGTCTTCTCAGGCAGAGAATGTCGTGTAGAGAAAGAAATACAGTCTCGCTGCGAAAAGGTGAGCTGAGGTGCCACCTCTGACGGATTGAGCCTGCGTCTTCTAGAGGTTCTGGGCATTTCGTCTGGAAACGCGGTGATTGATGGATGATGCGAAGAAAGAATGTTTTCTTTGTCTCCATTTGGTGGGATCGATATTGGAAATCCCGGAAATAGACGAAACGCGCAGGAACTAGACACGGTGCTTTATGAAGCTCTTTTACTAAATGCGCTTTAAACAGAACTAAGTCGACAACAGAAAGAAGAGAAAGATGAATCGCAAAGACCTTCAACATAGGCTCCATAATGTACATCCCAGTTGTGTATAGTCTTCGATCATGTATGCTTGAGCGGAGCTCATTGTTCTATACCTAGTACTTCCAAACACACATGCCATCTCCGTGATTGTTTCTGAGCAGGCTTTTTACTTGTTTGCCATTCACCCAGGTATTTATTTGGCGAGAACGCTGATTGGGGGGGGGGAGGGGGGGGGGGACAGTCTAGTAATTTTTGCTTTCGATTCTGTTTTTCCGTTAAGGTCTGCACAAGTCAAAATACCGCTATGGCACCCCGTGTCGCTCCTTGGCTAACTTGTACTGGAGCTTCAATTATATCTCGTGTTACACAGTGCAGACATCTCTGTACTGTCTTCTGAGTAACATGAGGTCTCACGTAAGTTTATCAGTGCAGTGTTCGGCGTGTGTTCATCACTGTTTTTCTATGGAGAACACTGCATATGCGCTGAAGGCAAGTTGTCTATCTAAGCTGAAAAGAGGAGGAAATAAAACATGACACGAAGCAAGTATTGTAATATGTTCGACTTCCGGACATAAAAGTATAGCGAAGAAACATGCAATGTGTCAACTTTTGTTGTTGTTGGTCTTTTTGGTTTAAATCTGCAAACATTGTTTGTTCCGTACCCCGTCCCGTACTCTGTCTTGTGTGTGTTCTTCTCGCACAAATTTCTCATGTCTGAATAGAGCTAGCGCTATTGTACATGATTACCCACGAGTCACAAAAACCGAGTGGTTGTTCTTTCTCTGGCCTAAGGTTCTCATCGGAAAACTTGAAAGGTGATTCTATCTCTTTCAGAGCCAAACAGGGGCCAGCTCGTCGCTGTCGGAAACAGATAATTAAGGCCCTTTTCAACTTGTCCGTAGCTTGTCATTTTACCGATTATTTCCCGATTTTTTACCGATTACCGAAATTGGCGGAGTGATAAGTTTTGCCTGCGCACAGCAGGGGTGCCAGTTTTTACATGCTTTTATTTCCTTACTGAAAACCAGAACTGCGCCAAACGGACGGACAAGAGAAGAAGAATACCGGACGCCCCGTCCTTCTTGTGCAGTTCTGTTTTTCAATAATGTCTTACCAACTAATCCTAGGACCAGGTTAGAGCTGTTGTGCGTTATGCAGCAGTATTTAAATAGTGGATAAAAGCATGTGAAGGCGAAGACAGGATGAACAACAAGGAAGAGCGCTGTCCTTGTGATTCGCCTTTCTGGCTCTGCCTCCTGTCGGCGCCTTCATGTGCTGTCATCAACCACACATTAACCAACTCGAACAACTTTATGCTCTCATCAGCTGTTCTTGCGTTCTGTTGAACTCAAAAGTACGGTAACGACCCCAGCAAAGGAACGCATACCCAAAGTGCCTGAAGTTTCCGAAGTGCTTCCTGTCTCATGTCTATGATAAAAGTGCTGAAACAGCGGCCATTCCACGCAGCGTGCGAAAGTCGCAGCTTCGTCCCATATATGTTCGCAGTGGATTCTATCGGTCAAGGGTTCCTACCTTCCTGCCAAGCGGGCTGACGTGGATACGCAAATAAATTTCGAAAAGACATCACCATTATGTCCAGATATGATACGTTTGCGAAATGACTTACCGGGTTAACATTTTCCCTGTCCTTCCGTAAAAACTCGGCAATCTTCTTTTGTGACGCACATTATTGCATGCGGATCACATAGAAGATTCCCACCAAAATGAACTCATGCTGATATCTTTCAAACACCGCAATTAAAGGAAGCAGCAGTTATTGGCAAAGGTATTTTCCGGGAGCATCCATCGTAAGCGTACGCCTAGCTTCTCAAGCAGCCATCATCGTCTACGAAAACACTCGGAACCTTCCAGCAACTGAAAAAAAAAAAGCATGAGATCTCGCCCATATTGAGTCGAAGCTATCTATCATTAAGCCTCTTTTTTCCTTCTTCAGATGCGAGCCAAGAAGCCGCGACAATTATGAGAACTGCCTGCATTAGCAACATCGCTGTACTGTACATAATCATATAATGCAGTTGGCTATATTAATTGCGCACATGGACCAAAATTAATAAAGACAAAAAAAGATTCCACATAGTGTACATATGGGAAAGCTAATTGAATAGGAGGGAACCATGCATAACGGCATTGGAACAAGTGTCCGAAGCAAAATCAATTTTTCTCGTGGGTGTGGCTTTTCTGCTTGGTTGATTTCTGAATGCCGAAGGCAACGTCAGCACCGCCTAGTTAGACACCTTTGTCATGGATTAAACCATGGTGAAAACTCCGCACCAAGCCGCGCCTAGCGCACTTTTTTATTCCGATAACGCCCCTTGAAGTGGATCTCAAGACGGCAGTCGACCGAGGACCACTCCTTCGGGTTTTAGGAAGGCACTCTGAAGTAAATTAATGAGGTCAGAGCTGGTAATTCATCATTTTCAGAGAACATCAAAGACAGCCACAAACAAGAAATGCGGAGTGAGGAAAAGAGAATAAACGGGGGTGGATGCCTGCTCCGAGAAGCCCTGCAGATCATGTCTTCGTTCCAGTTTTCTTTCGTGCTTTTTATGAATGTGATCTCACCCAGCCCTTGTAGTTCGCTATTATTTTTTAGTGTTGGTACGGTCGCTTTCAACGTAACCTGACTTGATTCTTAAGTCACAGACAAAAAATAAAAGCAAGTAGCGTTTGCAGAGTGCGACGTCATGGGCTCGATATCGGCTCTTATGTGGGCATTTTAATGGAATCGAAAAGTGGTAATTCCTGTGCACTCAGATTTTGGTGCGTCATAAATGTGACTAGGTGATCGAATCAATCCAGAGACCGGGTGTCTCGCCGATCAAAGCGTCGCTTTGGCAGGTCATTATCAACCGACCAACAACTCAATGTATCAAAAAGTGCACATCTTTCAAACACTATAATCGATCACTCAATCGACTGATTAAATGATCCCTCACTCAGTCAATCAAAACTTTAATGAATCAATCAGGAAATAAAGAAGTTATTCTGAAAATAAATAATGCATTTAGGGATTCAGCGAACTAATGAAAGTTTTTCTAGTACTGAAGGTGCCACAATGATCATCTAAGCATAATAGGAAAGAAGACAGGAGGAAGCGAAGAGGGAGATGCGACGCAAATACCTGTCAGACTTCGTCCCGTAAATTGCCACAGTCCCCTGAATGTTTCATTTGTCGTTCTGCATTTGGGCCTCTATTTAACTTGACTAAAGATGTAGACACTCACACAAGCTCATCCTCATATACAGTTTCTAATGTGTCAGTGTGAACGTTTTACGGGGAAAGTGTGTACTTATCCAACACGCCAGAGAATTTATTGAAACTGAATCTAGTTTGTAGCGGCCCGATTGAAGGGAACCTCAAAAACCAAGAATGTTGCCAATGGAAACGTTTCTGGTTATCCCAGAAAGTTACCAACACACTAAGTGGGTGGTTAGGGGATGCCATAATTGTTCGTCATGCATAAGAAAAAAGAGCAAATAAATACACGTACAATAATTAGAAAACAAAAATCGCGAGACAGTTACCATGTGTGCAACGGGAACGCTTGGACATTACTTGTGGTTTGGCAGATGATAATTGTTCGCACATATGTTGCTTTTTCTCACACATCACACGGCCGGAGTTGAACCAGGAGTCCAGTCAGGAACCAGGACTTCTCCAGTAGTGAAGGTGTACTCTGAAGCGGGCGCCTTCCCAAATGCCGCTTGCTGCAGTATATTTTAATCTAGACGGTTTTTTAGATACGCTTCAGGCGTGTCCTCCGCCTTCGTCATTAATTTTTTTATTTTTTTGCCATCCTCCGGACTGTACCAGTGGCAACTACCCTCAAGTTGTACTTTCCCCCATGCTCGCCCTTCCATGCTCCTTTTACTTTAAGTACTCTTCTGGTTCTTTTGGCAGTCACGTGCTGGTTGAGAATTCCTCTGCTCTTGCCACACAGCCCAAGACACTGGGCCACCCTTTACCTGCCACTCTTCTCTCTCTCACTTTCCTGCGCTGAACATATAGATAGGGAGTTACCTCCTTCGACTCTGCCACCTGTCAGCGATAGCAAGTGGGGCTGTGGACGTCGGCAACAACGTGATGATGACAGCGCAAAACTAATGAAAGACCAATTAAACCTAAGGTTCTAAAACTAAACAAAGAATTGTCATTATTTTCACGTCTTTGCAATAGCAATATTTTACACTGTAGCCCAAGCTTATGGAGCTTCCAGTAGAGTGAGCTTGCATCCTTTTTTAGATCTCAGTTTCAAACCCCCCACTCCTGCCCACCTTTCTTGTTACATCAACATTAGCTAAACCTTGGTTCACAACAGCAGCGAACGGACAGAAACACAAAAGAAGAAACACGCAACTCCCAGAAGAACGCGGCACTCAAAACTAGTTTTATTGGGAACTGCGTTTGCTTCTTCTCTTGCGTTCGTGTTCCTTCCTGCTATTATGAATCAAAAACGTCAGCAACTTGCCCAAAAACGTCTTTTATTCCAGTATATTACTCAAATTAAATATGAAAACCACCACATAAGCATAGCGAATGCTTCTCGGAAGCAGCGGTGAAAGATCTGCGATACATGCATGCTTCCACGGGCTCACTTGTAGCCGTAAACGTACGACCGTAGAGATGCAGCGATATTTATCGGCACCGGTATGTATCCCAAAGTCGGCGTTTATATGGATAGTCATTATTTCAGCTTAGAAGCCCTCTCCGTCAAAAGGAGAAGCTCTGCTCGGTAGCTTCCTGCGTCTTTCCGTAATCAGGGAAAGGGTGCTGGTTCTGTCCTTGACCGCAGTGTAAAAGTATTCACTAGTCTTAACTTGCAAACGTTAAGCCAATAGCATTCGATATCAGAGATAGCATTCGATATCTCAAGCTTCAAGACGGCTTCAGAGCAAAAGCTCGAAATCACCTGATGCAAGAGCAATTACAAATCGAAGCAGCAACTTGTGTGTAAACTACTACTATATCATGTGGTCCCCGTGTCGGACGCATTTGAATGCCGGCATCTTCCAGTGGCCATGAAAGGATGCAGCCGCGCCGATATTTTTTTCTTTATTTTGTGCGTGACGTTAGCACACAGAAAGCCTTTGTAATACTGCCTCGCCAATCTGTGAGTACGCTTTTTCATTTCATGGGGTGTAGCTTAGTCTGCGTTCCGGAGCATTCAGAGTTTCATAATGTCCCATAAAAAGTTTATCCTGACCAGATCACTGCTGTGCTTCCGGAATGCTTGGATAGACGGTCGTAACCACACCTAACATCTTCAAATCTATCTTTTCTTTCGTAAAGACTGCGCAAGCGCATTAACTTGTAATGATGTCGATGATCCTTTAGAAAAAGCTATCTCACGTTAGTTTGGCCCAATAGCCACTTAAGGGAGAGAAAAGCAAAATGGATGTCTTCAAGTTGGTGTGGTGTGAGCTTGGCCTTAAGTAGATTGAATATTATTACTTGTAGTTGCAGTACTAGCAGTGGGATTAGGAGTACTAAACGAAGATAAAACGCCTAAAAAAAAAAAGTCGATCGGAAACCACATCAGTACAGATTAGCTTTGACACCCATCTGTTATTTATGTCTAGTGATAGTAACAGTTGTTGTACCAGTTGCATTGACATAAGAAATAGAAGTTTTGTTTTGTGGTATAGAGAAATGTCCTAGTTCGGAAAAGCAGCAAGTATAGTTAGAGGAAAACGAAGAGCACAAGCTTTCTTTTTTTTTTTTTTTACAAGCATCAATAGGGCACTTTCACTGCTCAGTACATGTAAGGGATGGAAACAAGAAGAGTATTAAAAAACAAGATGACCCTCGCTGTGTAATTTTATATATATTCTAATCAATCGACGCTTCCACTTGTAATCGCTGTGAAGCAAACGAAGCCGTGCCGCTGGTTTATATGCTGTGTCTGATATAGGACTGTGCAGACGTTCCGAAAAACGGTACAAGCAGAGAAATGTTTGTTCTATATTAGGCTGCGCCGATATTTCACCCTTGGCAGCGCAAAAGCATAAGAAGAAATAACTACGCGCCAGACAAAGGAAAAACAAAGGCGCGTTGAAAAAGAAGCCTTGCGAACAGCGAAAGGTCCATTCAACACATAACCGCCTTTTTCGCTTGCAGTGCTCGTTTTACTCTGTCTTCGTGCTCCACATGAGAAGCCTTTATGCTTATGTAAGGTGGAAAAAAGTGCTTCTTCCCTTAAGTCACGAGGAGAACTGGCGATCCAACGAGAAACCAGAAGGGAAGCCATTGGTTCGTACTGGAAGCAAGGGTGGGAGTTACAAGCAAGCTGATGGAGCCGACGAAAAACCTCCCTGGCCTTCATCCTGGTCACGTCTGCTGAGAAGGCGAATGAAAATGCAAAAAAAAAAAAAGAAAGAAGATAAGCATACTTACGACAGAAAGGCATGTCTATACCATTCCTGCGAACTCTTGGAAGAAGTGATAGACTAAAGACCGAGACTTGCGCGCATGCAGCGCCATCCCATGCACTTAAGACCAGAAGAAGCGTTTCTCTCGCCCTTCTGGCGTACTCGCTGTTGCAGACCCGAGACGTAGTATCGTTTGGCATTTGTTTCTTCTCTTTTTTTCCTCCGCCTAGCGCGTAACAGGCGTGGTGACCCTGAGAAATAATGAGCCCCCATCGCGCCGCCTTCGAAGGCGCCGCCGCCGACTCCATAACGCGCGACCAATCCTCGAAAGCAGTGGGTGTCCTCGGCACCGACCGATTGCGAACCATCGCTCTCCTCTACATGTTTCCTTTTACCCGTAGGTCGATTTATCCTCCCCCATGCGGTCGTCCTGACGTCAGCGTCCCGTTTCGCAAAACTTGGTTTCAATACAAGCAAAAAGAAGAGGCACAGTGTTTGACCCTGTAATACGTGGTGTATCATGCATGATAAAGGCTGGTCACAAGCAAGCTGTTTTCTCTCACAATATAAAGCACGCACAGCGCAGAATCGAAAGGATCATTTGGTTGGCACTCTTTTCTGACTTTGATGCATTTAATATACATATGACCACTCAGCGTGAGATATACAGTCAGCAAATGTTGAAATGAATCTTTTGCCACTATTTTAGTTACTGCTGTCTAGAAGTCGAAAAAGAGACCGAGGATCGCTTATCTGGGAATAAGCTTTCTGCTGACTGATCTGCGTTGGCCGGTAAAGCATGACCAATTATCGTGCTAGGACCCTGGGTGACCACCTTGTTGGAAAGGTTAATAAAAACCCTCGTCCCTAATAAAGACCTTCTAATCAAGAACTGTCATTGCGTGTAGAAGTTTAATGGTAATATAACCGTCAATTACGTCATTACTTTCCTGGTTGGTGTAATTGATGATACTTGTAACTCTTTGCCAGTATGATGACGATGGCGGACGACACATACATCCTGTTAATGTGCTCCTGTTTGAGAAAAATGGACAGTCTAGCACTAAGAGACTAGCATTTATCACTGGAAAACGGGGATTGTGTGTTCAATGGCTAGATAAAATTCGCTGATCCCCTATAGCGGCTACCATTACGAAGACTGCGGTTACCGTTATACCCTCTGATGTTAAATGCTTGAATTTCAGATGGTTATAGCCAGGTTTCTGATCACCATTAAAAACTAACAAGATCATCGGGATTTGTAGTCAAACAACATATGTTAAAATAAGGATGGACCTAGAGTGATGTGTACGAATCATGTCGAATTTATTTAAAGTGGTCAACGAGGAAGCCGGTTATTCTGCTGCAAGAGTGCAGTTGCTACAGAAGTCCATATGGTACAGGCCTAATTACGCTCGAGTCACATTAAAAAACGGTCACAAGTCTGTCATAAACCGATCGGTTAGCCGCGCTCCCATTGGTCGATTCTGACCAGCAGATTTATCGACCAACAGGAGGAGAGGGGATGATTTGCAGGTTACTGAGGAGATCGGAGCGTAATTCGACCCCAGATGCTTCAAAAAAGGACTCTGCCGGAAAAGTAACAGGAAATTTTCTTTTTGTACAAAATGTTTTTTGGGCGGTTTTTGAAAGTGAGCCTGTTATGCCAAGCGAAATTTGAGCTGTAACATCAGAATTCTGTGTTTTTACAACAGAAACAGTACAGCATATCTACAGATTACAGAGAAGTACTATAGAAAAGTCTGGCGTTACGATAGAACTATGGAATATTTTATCGAATTTTTGACATGGTTCTGTAATATTTTTCGATTCGCAAAAGCTTCAGGGTTACATCTGCTTTATGGTTGTATATATAGACACATGATGTGTGGAGGTATCAGTTGCGAAGTGGGTAAACAATGACATAAATACCCCTGAGGAGCGGTCTTGGTAGGTAGGCTAGAGACTTACAAAGCATCAGGGATGTCGATACTAATAGATTTCGCCCCTAAAGCAGATAGATGCAAGGATGACAGTTGAAAGATCGTGTATGCATATACGCTAGGTAGACCCAGAGGCGTACCCCTGTTTCGTACGTTCGCAAAGCGGGATGCATTGCAAGATAGACCACTTACTTCCCCCAAGTATACCCTACTAAGGACCATGGATAACTTGCGAAGATGACTATTTTGGCAGAGTTAGTGACCAGTTGAATCATCAGTATGCAAACTATTTGCTTGGAGTGATATCTTGCAAGCTATGCCTACCCGAAGTGATTACTCACTTCAGGAAAAATTTATTTATACTGAAATTTTGATACAAAACTAGGGACATCGGCAAGAAGCAGCACTGTACCGTGCAGACAATTACCGGTTGCCCCAGCTAAATGTCACCAACCTTTTCAAGATTACGAAGTGTTCTAGGCCCCTAAAGGAACTGAGGGCAGTGCAATGTCGCATTGCCCATAGCCTGCAGCATTTTTTGACCACACATTCTGTCTGGTCATTACAGAAAGCTCTTTAATGAGAAATGGCCATGCGCCTGTGCGAAATAAATTGCACCAATATCTCCATGACACCCGCACACACACACACACATACACATACACACACACACACACACACACACACACACACACACACACACACACACACACACACACACACACACACACACACACACACACACACACACACACACACACACACACACACGCACGCACACGCACACACACACACACACGCACAAGGCGCCAAAGAAAAGTTCCACAGCCCTTACTAGCTGAAAAAGTTAGTGCTTGAGACACGATAAATACGGCGAAAGAATTAGGCTGCTACCCAAGCGGTACATAGGCGTCAAGGGTTGACGGATGGTAGCGGCCGACCCGCTTAATTAAGAATGCCGCCCTTGCAGGTGAAAGGCAACGCATCCTTCTCCGCAGTCACCGCTGGGATTTCCACTAAGAGCTATCAGGGGCAGGTGGGAAGGCACTGCTTCAGGTCAGGCATCGAAGAACTTGCAGATGCTAGGCATCTGCCACAATTTTGTGGCCATGCAGGTACGCTTTGTTCCTTCTTTCATTTTTTATAGGGTTAATGCGCCTATGCTATTGATTGAAGGAGTGGTTCAGAACGATTGCGCAAGGAGAAAAGGAAGCTTTACGATGCGGTCCACATGTAAACCAACACCGATCTGTGACGGATACGAGGCACCTTGCAAGCTTGCAAGGCGCCCGCCGTCGCCAGCTGGGGGTGCCAGCTATGGTTCAAGCTATAACAATTTCATGTAAGCAGACATTTTGAAATCCCTTTTCTAGCTTTGAGTGAAGCTGTGTGGTCGTTCCTTTCTGAATAAAAGTCAAGTACATGCCGGAACAACATATAAGATCATGCAACATCATTTCACACCTGACGTTTCTTTAAAACATTCTTGTTAGGGTTGAGATACAAGGTTTGGGTGAGATTTTATACAAAAAATGTTAAATAAAGTTTCAGCATTAGTTTTCTGTTTAAATAGTGCACCTATAAAAGCGCGCGTTTGTTAGCAGCTGCGAGTGTTGCGAGAAGAGAATGAAAAAGTATATAAACTGATTTTTAATTAGATAGCGCTTTGAAACGCCACTATAAACATGCGTTGTTATGCAGACAGCAGTTCAAGAAGACGAATGTAGTCAAGGATTGTTTCTTATGGCGGCCGTTATTTACTACTTGCTGGCATTGTCGCACCACCTTTACAGGTAGCGCGAGCTAGGTGGGATACTTGGGCAGCACAGAGTGCTTATTGAGGGAGACCAAAAGCGGACGTCACGATGAGCGCTCAAAGAAAACAAAATGCCGTTTAAAACAATGAACGTGCACCGCATAAATATAATGCGTTCTTTTTTCGTTCTTTTTTTATTTTAGCACCTCGCGCCCTCCGCCCCCTCTATTTCCCATCCCAGTGCCTACTACGCTTTCTGACCTAAATACAGGCTTGCACTCATTGCGGCAGGCAGGTGGCAATGAAGGCACCGTTAACTGCATCTACCACGACCAGCTGGCCAGAAGTACAAAATAATGCATTGGTGTAATATTTGCATTTATAATACTGCCTGAGCTGGTTTCCCTTTTAAAAAGCGAAGCTCGCGGTTTTCTTAATTGATTTATTTAAGTAGCGGAATTTCAGACTCTGTTTTCATAGTGTCCTGTAGCAAATCAATAAAGGAAAAAAACTGAAGTGCAGATACAGCGTCTTTTTATATGAATAATAGTGATACCAAACATGGGAGCAATGGCCGGAAGCCAAGCCGTAAAGGAAGTTGATAGATTTCGATCCATGCATGCAAATGAGGTAATACTGTTAGGCTTCACTGACAATGAGCGACGAATAGTAATGGTTGGAACTTTATCTATACGAGTATGTTAAAAGAACATAAGCTCTTAAAACTATGTTAAATATTGTGTCACAAAACTTGTTCTTACTGTGACACTGTTCTTTGTAGAGCTCTATAATGATCAAAAAATAATGTTCCAGTGCAGCGTTTAAAGCTGCACTGCGCGTACCTCTAAAATCTAGTTTCGGCGTATCTTAGCAGCGCAACCGTATTAAGGCGAAAGCCTTTAACGGCTCACACTGTCGGCGTTGCATCTTGCCTGTATTCACCTATGGGGTTGAAACGTGGAGGCTAACCAAGAGGGTTCTACTTAAGTTGAGGACAACCCAGAGGGCTATGGAACGAAAAATGGTAGGGGCAACATTAAGAGATAGAAAGCGTGCAGAATGGGTCAGAGAAATAACTCAAGTTACCGACATTCTAGTGGAAATTAAGAAGAAGAAATGGACATGGGCAGGACATGTAGTGCAAAGAGAGGATAACCGATGGTCGCTTAGGGTAACAAACTGGATTCCAAGGGAAGGAAAGCGTAGCAAGGGGCGGCAGAAAGTTAGGTAGGCGGATGAGGTTAAGAAGTTCGTAGGGGTCAAGTGGATGCAGCTAACACAAAACCGGGTTAATTGGAGAAATATGGGAGAGGCCTTCACCCTGCAGTGGGTGTAATCAGGCTAATGATGACTGCCGGCGTTCTTTCGGTCCCACTATAGCTATCGATCAAATCATGATATCACCCGAAACAGGAACTAAATTCATGAACTAAAATAAAAACCCTGTCTCCACCGGGAACCCAACCTCCATCCCTCGGATCCCCAGCCGAGCGCTTTAACCAATCGCGCCACGCGCAGGGTCTCTTTTTTTTCTTTTTTTCCCCTTTGTTGCATAAGAAAACTTCCGTAAAAAAAAGAAAAACTTCATTTACTGAAACTTGTTCATGTCTGAAGTTACCGGACTGCTCGTATATATCTCTAACCCGACACTGCACCACCATCAAAACACCAAATTCAGGGAGGCACACACATGCATCTAGGTAAGGCAGCCAGTTTGAACGTCCTTCGTGTGCAGAATATACACTCCTCATCAATGCATACTGCTCCCGAAGCACAGATTTCGACAATCGTGATGTCTCGAAATGTCTCCATCATACAGCGTTTCCAAAAGCTGAATAGTCCCAGCAACACAAATATATTTATAAGGCACAGCAGTTTTTGTCAACAGGCAAATATCTAACACTATATGGTGTAATTTCTACTTAAGCGTTTTTTATAGTATGTCCCAAAAGAACATAGCATTTCGGCCTAGAATTAAGCAATGATCAATTGTCTCAGGCACGTTACACAGACGGCAATTCGCCGTTCAGGGCACAAACATCTCCTTATCATGGAGAAATGTCTTTACAAGCAGCGTCGCTGCATGTAATTTGAAAAAGAACGTTTTTGTGGCTGCCTGAATGCACATTCGCTTAACACTTTTTAGAATACTGGTGTCCAAACACACTAGATAAGGCTGCCGATACAATGGTGTAGACAACAAAGACTCAATGAAAACCTGGGTTATCTGCTTTCTCGAGAGGCTATACAGGTAATCTAAAGAGAAGCGCACAGTGAGGAAATTGAAAAGTTCAGCAACCTCCTTAACGAATTCCCATAAAGCTTCCTCACGAGCCTGCCCAGTCGGTGCGAATAAGCAAGGCAAATGAGGACTGAGACACCTAATGAGCACAGCTACAGGAAACGGGTGGTTTACCTATTTAAAAAAAGAAAAAAAAAAAACTGCGAACAGGTTGATGCACGAAAAGGTGAACAAGTCCCACTCCACCAGACTCTAAGGGAAGGAACAATTTGTCACGCCGAATGGGCTCCACGCGACTGTTGCAAATATTATGTGCATTACTTGTACCTTCCTCCTCGCACACTGCAGGACTTTAAAGACGCATGCTAGCTTTGCAAACAAGAATATATTACCAACCTGTGCCCTAGCAAACACTGAGAGTTCCCTACCCGTTCAAGCCTGTATTTGTTGTCGCATAGGTACTATTTGTGAATCCCAGTAGGCTGCATTGTTGCGAACTTGGTGCAGCCACGCCCGGGATCGTGAAACACAGATAATAATTCTCCTCGTCTACCGTGAAGATGATAATAGCCATGGCAATGGCGCTGAAATTATTGAGAATGGCAATGATATGACAGTAGCAATGATAATGACGATGAATTTAGGTGATAACTATAATGAGAGCAAACGTGATGCACTGTGTGCACCAGAAACGGTTAGGCTTTCGCATTTCTGCAGTGTAGATTCCACAGTGCTCTAAGAATGCTTCTTCGCCGAGATGGCATACCATGCTGCTAAGTCCTCTTTAACGAAAGCCTACAGCAATTGGTACGCGTACAGGCACCAACCCCTCGGCGCAACGCAAACACGATGCTAACATTGTGAGCGCTTTGCTAAGGAGTTTCATATTTGACTTGCAGCTGCTTCTTCAAAAAGGTGGAGAAGGCAGATGAGGTGGCTTTCTCTCCATTTAAGAAACCTTTCAGTGTGGATGTTCAGTTACGGGGCACGCGCCGCACGAAATCAATCCGAACGTAGCAGCATGAAAACGGGAAACATTCGCACCTGGCCAAGGTGCGGAACGACCTTTCGATTCCGGAGGGCGCCGGAGCATGCTGGCACCGGAATAAGAAATTGTGCGCGCCAGGTGATGAGAGATAAAGCGAGCTTAGTTTCATGTATCAACGTTTTCTTTGTTTCTTTGGCTAAAAGAAAAATTGAAAGGAAAAGAGAACAACTTCCAGGGTTGCACTAAGTCTGCTCAGCTGCAGGCATACGAAAACATTTCTCCTAGTGCTACCGATTACGTAACTGTGTGTTCGTTTCCTTACGCCTTTGTTAATCAATCAATCAATCAATTATTTATTGCGTTAATTGACTAAATTAGTAATAAAAGTTCGCATATATGACAAAATGACTCACCAAAGTCTAAGTAATTGACTAATCCAAGTCAATAATTCATTTCTTAATTACCTAACCAATTATTTAAATGAATAGTTTACTATGTATGTCCTTAACTAATTTAACTAAATGATAAATTACTGTGCGTTTCTAAGTAATAAACAAATTATACTCGTTCATCAATATTGGTTAGTTATTCATTAACCAAGTAATTAACTAAGTCACCGAAATAATGAAATAACCCATCATTTTCGTCGTAACTGAAAATTTTAAGTATTTATTATAAATTCAATAATCAAGGGAGTAATCATTTCGGTTACTTAATTATTCTGACAATCCGTGCGGATCCTCTCTGATGGCAGGCTCTGGCGGCACGTTCCGGTGATGCCCCTTTGAGACAAGAAATGCCTTAACATTGAAATAGAAAACAAGCACATTAGAAGACGAACTCCATTTAATGGTACCCTAGAGAAAATCAGCAAAACAAGTGGACATGGGCTGGACATGTAACCTGTGTCGGGCGAGCGCTTGTTCGTAAGGGCGAAGAAGAGAACGCGCAAAAAAAGGACGAAACCCCAGCAGATTGCAGCAAAGTGTGGTCAGCAGCGAAGAGCGGGAAATGAGCGTGAGAAATATACCGCAGGGATTTTTTTTTTTTTCGAAACGTTTGCCACCAGGCATAAATTGAGAAAGGGGAAATGGGATGCAAGAGATAGAAAGTTAAAAGAAGGAGTGAATTCCTGTTGCACTTAGGTATTCGCAGAGGGTGGTGGTGTAGTGGTTGTCCAATGTCCACTTCTCGTAATCACAATCGCGGTTCCACCGCAGGCCCACCATTCATGAGTAGCCGTTGTCTAAGTGGAGCCGCTGCTGGACACGTCCACAAGTGACGCAAATCACAAATCTCAGGTGCAGTGTCACAGTGAGGGCACATGTCAGTCACTGACATCTTTATCACGCCAACGATGACGTACAGATGGGGTCAGAGCCGCCCCCGGCCGAATCCGGCGTTCTGATGCCTCCTCCTGCCGAGTAAGGTTACGAGGAAATGAGAGCGCGTGTTCGCTTGCGCAGAACTTGAGAACCGGAAACGTGGGACAGGAACGGATCTGGGGGAAGAGGGGAAGGTGGTGGATCGCCTGGTGTGTTTATGTGCGTCATAGCATCCGCTTGAATGTTATGTGGATCGCGAGCATGGCCGCGAATCCAGTGTATGCTGTCGTGACGCTGGTACTAAGTCGACCCGGCCTTCACTTGGTAGCGTGCAGAGACTCGGGGTTGAAGTAGCATTGAATCTTCGAAGTTGGTGAAATATGTACAAGCAGGTTTAATGGCACTTTGAGAAAACTTATTTACAATATTTACACGAAAAAGAAGGGTACATCAGCAAAAATGGCAAGCGTTAAGAGTTCATAGCGAGAAGCGACTGGATGAGCCGTTTACCCAGGGCCCAGAGCGACATTTCGTGCTCTGCAGCGTCCTTAAAACCCCCTATGTCCAGCCCCTCTCTGAAGATGCTGACCAACCAAATCCAGGGCACGCCCCTCAGATATCGGCATCCAATCGAACACATCACTGCACTGATGGTCTGAAGCACTGACTGGTCCGGCATTGTTTCGTTGGGCGTGATCACTTGTTGGCGGGAAAAGCTTGGGAACGGCGAGGAGAGGAGGTACATTTCTATTCTTCAGCCAAGAATCGATAGGCAGCTGGTTCCGGCAAGAGGATTTACTTCTCAGAAACCCAAGTACACGTGCGCGCCGCATAGGGCTCCCAACATTGTCCCTTTTCGACAATTGCAAATCTTTCCTGCATTCCCGGGAAATCACTTAATGGCTGTATGCGTCATGCTCCTTTCTTGTCCTGCACGTCAGCGGACATGTCACTCTGTCGTCTCCTTTGGAAAGTAGACATTCCTCACTGGACGATAGGGCTTATCGACTGGAAGGGTGAACAAAAGAAAGAAAGCACTTCCTGCATTTCCCGCAGGGGGACGTTTCTTTGTGTTTTTCCAGACGTTCTCTTGGCAGGGTCAATTTGGCATTTGCAGAGTGTCCACAAAGCAAAACAGGCTTACAAAACAGGATTCCTGGAAACAGGCTCACTTAGAGCCATTGGACCATCACCACATATTCACAGCACTTATCCATGCCCACAGGCGAACAATAGAGCGCGCAAATGCGGATGCTTGGTCGTAACAGCCTCCTCCCCCGCCAGAAGAGTCTCGGAGGGCAGCAGTCCCAGCTGCTGCATGAAGAGACGACTTAATGGCCTGCACGTGAACGCTTGAAGCTCGCTGTTGCTTGTCGCGTTGTCTTGATTGTTGTAGGCCAAATTGCTCGAGCTGTCTGAAACTCAACCACATGTCGAAGCAAGCACTCGGCTCCCGTCTGAAGAGACCAGGTTAAAAGAAAACTGCCATTGTTGTTCGAGAAAAGCCCACTCTCAAGACGTTCGGGACCCACGTATTCCTAGAAAACCAAACGTGCTGCTTTACATAGCCACACATATACAAGCGCACGAAAAAAAAACAAACCTGATTATCAATTTGGATACATGGTGAGGAACATCTCGGACCGCTTAGAAAGAGCGGCTAAGCGCGTCCGCATTCCCATTTAACTTCCCCTTTTTGTATCTTATTTCAAAATTGTACTGCTGTAAAATCAAGCTCCACCTAAGAAGGCGACTGTTCTTTGATGTCGCAGTTTGCAGCCAAGCCAGGGGACAATGGTCCGTCTCTACGGTGAATTTGGCCCCTCCAAGATAGCACTGCAATTTTTGAATGGCCCATACAATGCAAGCGCACTCTTTCTCTGACGCGCAATAAGCCCTCTCTCTAGAACTCAGCTTTCTGCTCAAGTAGAGCACGGGGTGCTCATTACCGTCGTCATCTCTCTGGCAGAGAACAGCACCTAACCCTCGATCACTGGCATCACACTGGACCGTGAATTCTCGGCCATAGTCTGGAGCTCGCAATACCGGACGGCTAATCAGCACAGCCTTCAGGTTTACGAAGGAGGCTTCCTTTTGTTCGTCCCAGACTACATTTGTCGGTTCTGTCTTGCGGAGAGCGTCGGTCAGAGGGCTAGCCAAAGCTGAATAGTTAGGGATGTAGTGATTGTAGTACCCAGTCAGACCTAGGAATGCTCGAATTTCCGTCTTCGTGCTCGGCCGCGGGTAGTCTGCTACCGCAGAAATCTTAATCTCGCTGGGTTTCCTGAAACCTTGACCTACATTGTGACCCAAGTAGTCCACGGTCGCCCTTGCCAGGCAACATTTCTCGGCCTTTACGGTTAGTCCAGCTTGACGCAAAAGGCTCAGTACAGCTCTTAGATGTACCATATGGTCCGCCCTTGAGTCGGAAAAAACCGCAATGTCATCTAAATAAGGCACCGCGAATGTTTCACACCCATTTAAAACCCTATCCATGAGTCGGGAAAAACAAAATGGAGCATTTTTGAGCCCGAAACTCATCATTGTTGGCTGGTAGCTGCCCGTCGGAGTGACGAAAGCCGCGTATCTGCTGGCGCGTTCAGTGAGCGGTACTTGCCAGTATCCTCGAGTAAGGTCCAGCGTAGTCACATATGCCGCTCTACTGACCTGTTCTACTCTCTCCTCAATATTCGGAATAGGATACACTTGATCCCTGGTGAGAGAATTTAGCTTTCGGTAGTCTACCACAGGCCTAGGGTCTTTACCTGGAGCTTCTACTAAGATCATAGGCGAAGCATAATCGCTTTCCGAGGGTTTTATTACTCCCAATTCCAGCATGCGAGTTACTTCCCTATCCAGAATTTCTCTTTGCCTTGGAGAAAATCGGTAGCACCTTGATCGCACTGGCACGTCTGAAGTCAGCTCAATATCGTGCTCAGTCAAATCAGTTCTGCCTGGCCTGTCCACGAAGCAGGCCTCAAACTCTGTTATTATCTCGCCCAGATCGGACAGCTGGGATTTCTTTAGTTCTCCTCTCTGCTCCGTCTTTTTGAGAAGCTCCTGAGCGTTGCTTCCTTTTCCGCTGAGGCAAATCAAGTTGTCCCCCATCTCCTCGGGAAGGTTTAACGTTAGATTTACCACGGCTTCCCTCTGCACATAAGGCTTCATAAGATTGCAATGATAAATGCGCACTTCTTTACGCCTACCGGGAATTTTCACTGCGTAGTTAGTGTTAGAAAGCTTTGCAACGACTTCAGCCGGTCCTTCCCACTGTACTTCGAGCTTATTCTGCCTTGAACTTCTCAGCAACATCACCTGGTCCCCGATACAAAACGTCCTTTGACGGGCTGACTTATCATAGTACACCTTGGAACGAGCCTGGGCTGACTTCATGCTGGCCTCAACGAGTTCCTTAGTGTTATGTAAGCGATTCAAGAGGTTCAGAATGAATTCTACTACTGTTGGGTCTTCTCCGCGCCCCTCCCAGGCTTCGCGCACCATTCGCAAAGGTGAGCGCAGTGACCTTCCGTACACCAACTCGGCTGGGCTAAATCCAGTGGATTCGTGCGGCACTGACCGCAAAGCGAAAAGCGCTGCAGGCAGGCAGGTATCCCATTCGCGCTTGTTTTCATAGCACAGTCCCCTCAGGACTCGTTTGAGAACAGAGTGCCATCTTTCTACGCTGTTGCTCTGCGGATGATGGATCGAGCTATGCACTACCTTAATGCCGCATCGCTCGAGAAATGAGGTGGTGAAGACACTCGTGAAAACGCTACCCTGATCACTTTGGACCTCGGAAGGGAATCCAGCTCGTGCAAACACTGACAGCAGCGAATCCACTACACTCTCGGACGTCACCTCGCGCAGCGGAACAGCCTCTGGAAACTTTGTGGCTGGGCATAACATAGTGAGGATATAACGGTACCCTGACTCTGTCACAGGAAGTGGCCCAACTACATCTATTACTAACCGGTGAAACGGCTCGGTAATGATTGGTACTAACACCATCGGAGCTTTCCACTTATCTTGCGCCTTTCCAACCCGCTGGCACGTGTCGCATGACCGTACAAAATTTTCCGTGTCCTTAAAACATCCAGGCCAATAGTATTCTTGCAACAGCCTCTGCTTTGTTTTCTTTATTCCAAGGTGACATGACCACGAGCTGCCATGGGAAAGTCGCAGTAAGTCTCCGCGATACTTTTGGGGAACGACTAATTGGTCCCGCTCTACTCCGCGCTTATCCTTGAATAAGCGATACAGCACTCCCTTTCTCATCTCGAAAGAAATATTGTTTGCTGTCTTAGTGGCGCGGTGGCGCTCCCTTATCTCCTGTATCTTGGGATCATTGGCTTGCTCTATAGCTAAGTCCTCTCGGGTTCCACTTAAAAGTCTCGTGAGATTACTAGACACTGGCGGCAAGAGGTTACTCTCAAGAACGTCCTCATTCCGCGTCTCATCAAGCTCCCTTTCAAGTTGACATATCTGAGATGCCTCGCTCTCAAAGTTTTCTGACCTGCTATCTTCCGCATTTACCACTGTTTTAACTGCCGTTTCCTCCGCTGTGGATTTTTCTTGAATGAGCAGTGTAGCTAGTTCTCGCGCCTTTGAACGTGTTAAGGCTTGCACAACTCTGTCTCCGAAAAGGATGCCCCTCTTTCGCAGCAGCATGTCCGATTTGTTGGAGAACAAATACGGATAGCACTTAGGAAGCTTTCCTGAAACGGCAGCCTCGGTTGTTAATTCGCCGAAAGGGCCCTCGATGACCACGTTCGCGATCGGCAAGCACACACTCTGTTCCTCAACTACCTGTCGGATCCATGCACACTGTCCTGTATAGTCGGAAGGCGATACATACGCCGGATGGACAACATCCATCGTTGCGGCCGAATCGCGCAGTACCTTGCAAGGCTTCCCGTTGACTACTAGGTCATGCAGGTAGGGTTCTAAAAGCTGCATATTTTCATCGCAGTCCCTGACATACGAGAAAGCAATCTTTTCTTTCCGGCAGTTGACGGCAATGTGACCCTGCTCATTACACCTAAAGCATGTGAGCGGCTTCCTAGCCTCAAGCTTATTCTTTGTGTTCTGCACGTTGGTCACTTCCCCACTTTTCTCACTGCCGTCCTTTCTAGGGAATTTGCCTGAAGAAACCTTCATTTCTTCGTTTCCAACTCTAGCAAAGTGCCTTGTCTGACGGTTTTTCACACTGAACTTGGGATTGCGGGGCCTATCCACTGCTGGGTTGCTGAATTGTCGGCGCGAAGCATACTCCTCAATAAGTTCGGCAGCTTCAGTTGCCGACTTAATTTCGCCTCGGTCCTGTAACCAATTTCTTTCTTTTTCTGGGAGGCAGTTATAAAACTGCTCCAAAAGAATTCGCTCGACTACAGCGTCCCTATCACTGTAGGAATCTGTGCTCTTTAGCCACTCGCCCAAATTTACTCTTAAATTGTACAGGAATTCAGGGTAACTCTCGTCCCTGGACTTAGTAGCGTTCCGAAAACGTTGTCTGAACGCCTCGGCGCTAAGCCTATACTTTCTCAGAAGGCAAGCTTTGACCTTCTCGTAGTTGTCCGCGTCCTCCTTGCTTAGCCGCGCGACAACCTCCGCTGCCTCGCAGGGCAGAACCGTCAATAATCTCTGAGACCACGTGTCTCGCTGGAAGGACAGTTTTTCGCAAGTTCGCTCAAAGTTAGCCAGGTACAGACCGATATCCCCTGATATCACATATGGCTGCATGTACTTTGACATCTTGAAATCTGCCTCCTTGTTGAGAAGAGGTACCGCTAGCTGGGGACAATCGCCCGACCTCTTGCTCAACTCTAGTTCTAATTTCCGGAGCTCAATTTCTAGCTCCAGCTTTTTTGCTTCTCTTTCAATTTCACGCTCTTTCTGCTGTCTGAGCTGTTCCTTTTTTTGACCGATCAGGTTCCATGCTTCACTGAGCTCCTCATCATCGGTTCCCAGATCAGTGATTGCCTTTATAATCAAGGGTTTTCGTGCCAAACCACTTGTATCAATTCCCAATTCCTCACACAATAGCAACAGGTCCGGTTTCTGCAGCTTTTGTAGGTCCATGATCGCTCCGAGTGTCGGCTACTTCCAAAACAACTGTGCAAACTACCAAAACCTAAAGGCGTTTCCACACTCTTTTTACCAGTTCTAAAATCTAACCCTGTTCTAGAACCTGGTCCACATCAGAAGAAAAGCCAAGCACTCACCCACACATGCGATCGATGTTCCGAGCTGCTCTCTTGTTGGCCGATTGTTGCGCCTGCTTGTTGCTTGAGATGCCACCTCCGATCACCAGATGTTGTGGCTTGCAGATTCTGATCCACCTCGAATCACCAGATGTTGTAGCTTGTAGATCCAGATCCCATCTCCAGTCATCAGATGTTGTGGCTTGTAGATTCAGATCCCACCTCCAATCACCAGATGTTGTGGCTTGTAGATTCAGATCCCAACGCTGGTCACCAGTTGTCGTGACGCTGGTACTAAGTCGACCCGGCCTTCACTTGGTAGCGTGCAGAGACTCGGGGTTGAAGTAGGATTGAATCTTCGAAGTTGGTGAAATATGTACAAGCAGGTTTAATGGCACTTTGAGAAAACTTATTTACAATATTTACACGAAAAAGAAGGGTACATCAGCAAAAATGGCAAGCGTTAAGAGTTCATAGCGAGAAGCGACTGGATGAGCCGTTTACCCAGGGCCCAGAGCGACATTTCGTGCTCTGCAGCGTCCTTAAAACCCCCTATGTCCAGCCCCTCTCTGAAGATGCTGACCAACCAAATCCAGGGCACGCCCCTCAGATATCGGCATCCAATCGAACACATCACTGCACTGATGGTCTGAAGCACTGACTGGTCCGGCATTGTTTCGTTGGGCGTGATCACTTGTTGGCGGGAAAAGCTTGGGAACGGCGAGGAGAGGAGGTACATTTCTATTCTTCAGCCAAGAATCGATAGGCAGCTGGTTCCGGCAAGAGGATTTACTTCTCAGAAACCCAAGTACACGTGCGCGCCGCATAGGGCTCCCAACATTGTCCCTTTTCGACAATTGCAAATCTTTCCTGCATTCCCGGGAAATCACTTAATGGCTGTATGCGTCATGCTCCTTTCTTGTCCTGCACGTCAGCGGACATGTCACTCTGTCGTCTCCTTTGGAAAGTAGACATTCCTCACTGGACGATAGGGCTTATCGACTGGAAGGGTGAACAAAAGAAAGAAAGCACTTCCTGCATTTCCCGCAGGGGGACGTTTCTTTGTGTTTTTCCAGACGTTCTCTTGGCAGGGTCAATTTGGCATTTGCAGAGTGTCCACAAAGCAAAACAGGCTTACAAAACAGGATTCCTGGAAACAGGCTCACTTAGAGCCATTGGACCATCACCACATATTCACAGCACTTATCCATGCCCACAGGCGAACAATAGAGCGCGCAAATGCGGATGCTTGGTCGTAACAATGCGCACAGGACATGGGTACTTTGAACAGAGCAAATGAATAGACCGCAGGGATGTGATGAGAAAGCAAACTGGAGGTCGATTTGAAACACATTTGCCCTTACAGCGGACGTATCTGGCATGCTTCTGACTGCGATCATCATGATGACAGCTATGGTGATGCTGAACGAGTGAGTGGGAACAAATGCGTGCTGAATAGTGAAATGAATCAACATAACATTTCCGGAATATTTGCCCGCTGACAGTTTAAGTGAGAATAGCCCCCCCCCCCCCTCCCCTTGCTTTCATCCTATCCACGCCGCCTTACCGGACAACATAGAACGCCACCATAAGTCCTGTGAGCATCTCATGACCATAATTAGGAAAGCCGCTACTTCCTCGCCAACCTAAGATCTTATTTCTCTGAAAATTCCTTGATAATTATTTCTTGTCTTGCTTTTTGACCGTTGAACATGCTCTCATTGGGCATTGAAGCCGGTGACAGACATCGGTCACCCAGCACAGATAAATCGCGAAGCACCGAGTCACAGCTACCAAACGTAGAATGGCAGTTGAGAAAGGACAGTTCAGAAATACAGCATTTGGATGACTCTCATTTTAGACAGGTGATCAAAAACTGCCCGATCAGAGCATGCACGCAACAAAGAAGCCGGTTCAGCCTCCGCAATGTTCAGGCTACAAGAGAATCTCTTGCACAGGATTCACCCAGTAGGGCCCATATTTTAACCATGAAACATAGACTAACAATTCTTGGATGGTGGAAATATATCTTCAAAAGTGACACTAAACCAGCAATCATTTCGCTTTTCCTTCCGAAAAGGCCATTCTTCTACATTCGCCGCGATGGGTTGACAAGGGCCGTAAAACCATTACTCTGAAAAATCCTGCATTTGTTTTTCTTCTTGTTCACTTCGCTTAGAAGCTTGTGCCGCCCCTAATGACTTGTTCACATACTTCCTTGTGCAAGACCTGATCACTGCTTCGTTTCATGTTCGCTTGGCTTGGCATTTCTTTTGTTGTTTTCATTCTGTTGCTTATTTGAGGTTTCAACATTCT
Organism: Amblyomma maculatum; assembly: GCF_055883805.1. Lineage (NCBI taxonomy): Eukaryota > Metazoa > Arthropoda > Arachnida > Ixodida > Ixodidae > Amblyomma > Amblyomma maculatum. The sequence goes on from NC_139354.1 coordinate 12,492,817, forward strand.
TCAGCTTCTCTTTCACCCAGCATAATGAAAGAATGCCAGCAAAATAAATTACATGAGTGCTTCCCTAGGGGGAACTTCTCCATCTTCATTACGCTCCTATGTTCCCATTGCTTATAGTTTCATGCTATTTTCTTGGCAGATTTCTGATGGTAAAAACTGAACATACGCCTTGTGCAGATGTCGGCTCCAACTACGCTTCAAAAAAACAACAAAAAAGATTGCTCCCCTTTCTTCTTCGATTTTTCACCGCAAAGATGTTATGCCGCAATTATTTTTCACTGGAAATTGAAGCATGGTAATTATTTTTCACTGGAAATTGAAGCATGAAAGCTTTCCATCAGTACACATCTCTCCTGGTCGTCACACCACCTTCGAGTGGAGATAAACGGTGCTCAACGACAGAATTAGGACCGTCCGAATGTACGGAAGCTGAGACATCGTCTCTTGTATGAATGAAGTGTTATTACATTCCAGAAACCGTCAACACTTCTGCGTTCCAAGGAGCTGCGTATCTTAGCACTAAAAAATATATAATCTCATTATTAGACACGCTGAAAATGGGCAAAAGTACGTGAGTGCATCTTGTACCTGGTGTGGTTCTCGCTGCATACACCAAAGGTGCCAGTCCATAAAGAATTTCTCTGCGTGAGCCTGTATATGCGTGTGCACCAAATGAGGAAGCATTACAGACACAATTTGCGTTTGTAGTTGTCACCCTTTTCCTTCTCCTCGTTTCAGGTACGATATCAGAAGCATGCGCATTTCAATAAAAATAAAAACGGGCGGAGGGACTGTTTTCGAGGACGAGCTGTCAAAAATTTGTCGATATATAACGTTCACTTCGGTATAGAGTTGCTCATATTTGGAATATGGGACAACCTTGATTGAATCGCAGTTACCGTATGTCTTTCTTTTTTGCATCAATTCGTCTTTTTTTCTTTTGGCAAGGAAAAAAAACTCCAATTACACGGCCTGCTTCCAGTAATACATAGGTCAGGCTATCTTCAACACAATCATTTCCGGATTTCTAGTCTGTTCCTCAATAAGAACGGTTATTATGTGGAAGTTGCTCGTTTTCATCCTTTCGTTATCTCTGCAGTACACTAGTGAACACTCCAGGGCCTACACCCCAAAATGCCTAGGGTCAAAGTGTAGTTCTTGAAGCATCAGCGCTGGAGCACCGGATGGTAGAGGAACCCTGGGTCACGGGGCTGCTGCCGCGACAGGTAACGAAACAAAAAAGGACCAATCAGAAACTACTGTTAGGTTTTGACTTATATTGCTTACTGGGTCTGCTAAATCAATGGCTACTAGACGATTGCGCATAAATGCATGTCATAAAATGTTTTTTTTTTTTTTGGCACTTCGACATAAACTTCGCTCTTCTAGCATTAACGAACTTCATAATCTATTCTGAAAAGATCCTTCTTCAATCGTTCACTAAGGAGCCTTAACAACCATTCTGGCATTGACAAAGTGCCAGCTTGAGTGGCAAAAATGACGTTAAAACTGTTTCCCTTAACTTTGATTTTCTTCGTTAAGATTATCAAACAGCTTCAACACACAGAAAGCACCCGCAGTTACGCAGACGACCGGGTCATTCCTGTGCCGGGTAACCTGGCTGCTTTACGTGCAGGGCTTTCAGCAGGGGACGAAAAAAACCACCTGGCTGTTGTGGCGGCCACCACCATCTTCAGTGCCGCAGGTGATCCCGGCTAAATCTGGATTGGGAGCCTCCCCACCCCGCACCCCGCGCGGTGGTGGCACGTGCCTGCCGTCACGCTGTCTTCTGCCCTCCCCCATTCTCTTTCTCGGATCCTCCTCGGCATCCCTTCCCCACTCTTCAAAATGCCGGTCAGTGGATCCCCCGTTGGGCCAAAAACTCTCAGCTGCCTACTTTCTATTCGCGCCTGCTTACATAGAGAAAACTGTTTCACGACCCCAATAAAGAAGGACTTCACGAACAAAATTATATTTACGTTGTTTGCCGATAGAATAACAGCCACATTCAGCTAGTGGACAGGAGCCCAGCGAAGAAAGAGATCCGCTAGAGTTGAGCCAACCAAACTTTGTCACTTGAACTACGAGTAATGTATTTATAATCTGCCGTTGAGGATGTACACCAACGCTACTCTGTTGGTAAGCAAGTACGTGTTGCTACATATATTGGCACACACACGAAAACTGAGCGAAAATAACGCGCAGAAAGATCGGTACAGACGCAACATCCGTTGATGGCGTGGGCAGTGGTCACAGCGCCATATTTGAACTGTCTGCTCTACTACGAGTTGCCATGCACTTCATTACTTTAATAACGACTACGCATTTCATAATAACAAGCCTTTCACTTGCACCAATCTCCGAGGCAAAACATACGCATGATGTGGTGCAAACCTTTGCAGCTCTGAACGCCGTATCCACTGCGCACGTCATCATAGGACGTCGCCTCTGTACCGATCTTCGCCGCGTTAGTCAGTTTTGGTTTTGTACGGATAGAAGCGCTGGATTTCATCTCGCTGCAGGTCGTTATAAAATGGACTTTTGTTTGTTCCAGAAAACGGTAGGGCATCGGCTTATTTACTACTTCGAACTCCCCATCTAGACTGACCACCGAACAGTGGTAATGAAAAAGTTAAATAGTGTTTTTTGTTAGTTAGCTGGATCATTAGAATAATACTGCTGCATATTGTGTTCGTCTCGGTTGATAGTTTGTCCCTGCAAACAATTTTTCTGAGATTTTTCGCACAGTATTTCAAGGTTTTACGAGCGTTCGCTAAAAGTGTGAGTGTGTGTGTGCGCGTGAGTGAGTGAGTGAGTGAGTGAGTGAGTGAGTGAGTGAGTGAGTGAGTGAGTGAGTGAGTGAGTGAGTGAGTGAGTGAGTGAGTGAGTGAGTGAGTGAGTGAGTGAGTGAGTGAGTGAGTGAGTGAGTGAGTGAGTGAGTGAGTGAGTGAGTGAGTGAGTGAGTGAGTGTACAAATGCATATGTTGAGGGCTGATAGTGACCGCAGGTCTCAACGAGATGGAATCCATATTCGGTAGACTTAGTACAAGGTGATAACATGTTTCGTGATATCCCTTGGTACAGAACGGCATAACAGCTTTATCTTACCGATACTAGAGAATAAATGTTTAGGCCATCGATGAAGGGTTAAAATTAATTGAGGGTAAGGCAGTGAACTGCAGAAAGTAAACTGACAGATGCAACTTTAAAAGACAAGACGCAAGGAGAATTGTGTTGGGGAACAAGCGCTAGGGACATTAGTGAGTCAAGTGTAAATACCAGAGCAGGAAGTTTAAGTGAAAAAGGCACACTTAGTTTACACAGGGCCTGATATACAATGACCGGGTTTTGAAAGAGATCTCGGTCCCTTTCATAGCGTTTTCACTATGTCTATTTCCTGTATTATGTGCTTTCTGTACGAAGCAACACTGTTGCAGAGCGCAGAATTTCTTAAATGGTTTGTCTCACATGAGGAAACAATGCACGCTATCATTTACATCACCTTCGCAGTGTTGTACGAATAAACTGCTCTCATTGAGTGACGCTCCAAATTTATAGACGTTTGTGCTCCGTGCCCTGACAACAAAACTTATTTACCCTGTGGCAACTGTGAAGCTGACGTGAAGGCTCTAACTTTTGGTACCACTACGTTTTGCATTGTATTTTTCTTTATAATCTAATCTGTTTCCCTGAGGTGTAAATTCTGTATTTTAGGTTAAATTAAGGAAATGTTTATTGACAACAGCCAGGGGAACACACTTTTCACATCTAAGTATTTGTATATAACCACTAAATATAGCGCGAGGTCTTTCCTTTCTTAAAAGAAAAAAAAAGCACTAAAACGATACTGGTGCTCTAGGCACACATATTTGACCATGTTTGTCTGCCACCATTTCTGCATGCCTTGCCTTGATTAATAACAGTTTAAAAGTTCTGCGTTCACGGTATGCCCATGCTGGGAATAGTCGGTTGCTGTAAAATTAAATTCATGCAGTAAACCAAAATTTGTTTCCTAGAAAGAAAAAACAGCACAGCTTGCAGTCCTTCAACTGCAAAGATATTTTCCTCCACCTCGTGAATAATATTCCGTAATTCTTATTAGGGCTTGTTTTGCTAAAGTGCTAAGAGCTCATCGCAGTTCGGAGAACGTTTCAGTGCCAGATACTTGAGGCACGTGAGATAAAATTCTAAAGGCGGCTCTGGTCCCTGCAGGTAGCGGTGCATAAAATAAGAGGCACACAGAAAAACGCATACTTCGTCTAGTGAATCTACCTACGCTCATCGGGCGAGTCGGGGAGGATAAAACACAACATGACGCTATCAGAAGAGCGGAGTCCGACCGGCTATCGCTTCAGCATCAGTCGAGACTGAAGTTCATTGTCGCATGCTTTCATTACCCGTAAACCGAGATCTACTCAAAAAAGAAAAGAAGAACAAACAAACAAAAAAGTAAAATATCGCATCTACTCTTTGTTGTGGGAACCCCGTGGTGTCACTGGTATTTCCTGGGCGCCAATTGACGAAAGTTAGAGAAGCACAGCCCAAACCAGGAACTCCAGCCGGAAAAGAATTAGCCCTGCAGGGGCGACCAAGTAAAAATTAAAACAGAACGAAAGAGAAAAAAAAAAACAGTATAGAATTAAATGCTAAGGCTCAGTCATATTGATTGAATCTCCCGTTCAGGTATGCACGTTCGTGAGATTTCTTTTTTATGTATTTTCTTTGTACAGTGATTCCGAACAGCCCGCAGTGGCTAAGGCATGAGAGGTCGGTCGTGTAGGGAGAAGATATATAGCGCCTCGGCCGGGAACGCCTCTAAACAGATGAGATGTCTATCGCACCTTTAAGGCGCGACATGTCTTCCTTCGTGCATAGGGGTGGAGGCCGCGGAAGTGGATATATATTAGGTGCCTATTGAGTCGTATATTCGACGGGCCATTTGTTTTCAGTGACTGTGGGGCTTCCACCAGAAGCCCGGCAGTTTGGGCGACTGTCGCCAGGTTGCACTCCTGCAAGAAGACTCTGAGATATGCAGTCCTTCTAAATGGCCAGCAGTCTTTTTATGGCTCTTGCCACCACCAAGCTTTTCCCTCTCTGTTTTCGTTTTCTCCTCTCCGTTCTCTGCCTTGCCATTTTTTTTTCCGTAAACAGAAGAACCTTTAGGTCGCTGTTTACTACTAAAACCGTTATTTTTTCCCCTGAGGACAGAGGCTTATGTGTTTACAGTGTTGTCAGGCCCTTTCTTTAGTTTTCCTTGTGAATGGCGATTAGTTAACGCGTGTTTGTTGATGTGATACAAAGATTGAGGCCCGGAAGCCGCATTTGAATGTTGAGACGCGCTGTATTTGACAGGCTTTGGAGAAATTTAACTCCTTGGAGGATCTTTAAGCGCATTGGCACAAGAATGCCTTGAATCTGTGGTAGCGTTCTGACCTACCAACCTAGCTTTTTTTATCGACCTATACTTAGAACGCACTTTGGCACTGCGGCAGAGACTACATAATAATTATAGACGCAGGCAGGGTATGAACACATATCAGCCAACGAAAAACTGAGGAAAACGAGGTAGCGACGAAGCCAGAAGTTCAAACTGAAACCAAGAAGGCACTTCATCGCCCGCTCTCCCTCCAAATAGATAGTAGAAGTAGCAATGCATTGCCATCAATTCATTAGTGATTACTTATTTGACTACGTCCATCAACACATAGCACATGAATCTTCCAGATCAACAACAACTGTTCGCGCTATCTGTTTTCAAGTCCGAAATGCTGTTCACCAGTGCGCAATGCACACAAAGGAGAACTCGGTTGCATCAGTTAGAGCAATGCCTGAAAGCTTTTGTCGAAGAAAACGACGTGACATCACTTAAGGATGGAGATATGCGGCATCTATAATTCAACATCGTGTTTTGCAATACTTCACCCTATTCTGTTCTGAAGCCTTGAGAAGTACGCCTTAAAGGTGGCGAAAATGCCAGTTTTTCATATAGAGCTTCCGTTGCATCGAGCGCACATTGCGTAATACCATGAAAGCACACTCTTTTTGTGCTGACTGTGTAAATACTGCAGTCATCAGTCTTGCTAGTAGAAATTGCAAACCATTAACTCTACGCGGAAAGTTATGCACAAACATTTTCAACGCTAGAACAGCGCTCATAACATTGTAACGTTGTAAGTCGTGGCATTGGTGGCAGTTTTTGAGGTTCAGCGAAATACTGAAGCGGAATAGAAAGCTAGCACTCCTTTTCTATTCTCAAAATATTTTTGGGTATTGTGCTCAAGATATTGATCGCAGCGTGCACATGCCTTACATGTGTGAAATATCTTATTTCATTTTGCCCACGATTTCAGCGAAGGGAACTTGACAGCTAGAGAAAAAAATTAGAACTTCATAATTTTGGCGAAGCGACAGCTACGAGTGGCAGTTCCGGATATCTTAATCAAAAATAAAACAGCTGTATTTTGTGCACAAACTAAAATCAAGAGCTGACAGAAGGACAAACACGATATCAATAGCTGCAGAAGGACTTTTTGAGGGTTAATTGGCCCTTCTGTCCTCTCCTTTTGTGGCTTTCTTCTCGTGGTGTTTCTTCAGCGCTATAAAAATCGAGATCAATAGCCACGTAGGTTTTAAAGAATACTTACACCAACCGCACTGTTGTGCGGGTGTTTAAACGGACCCCGGAAACCAACTCTTTGCGGCGCTCCGCTGCTTCCATTCCCTTTTGGATAGAGTTCTTTTGCCGAACACTAATCAAGACGACAGCTGCGGAACAGTTCATGCAAGTCTTCCTATGTGTCTGGCTTCAGATATTTCATGGTTTTCTGAAGATTTTTGCATTAATTCACGGACAATAGGAAAAAAAAACTTGGTATCAAACATTCTTCACAGAGCGTAACACACACACGTAAAAAGAAGCTCACATGGCGCTTATATAGAACAAAGAACCTTGTTCCGCAGAGGCCCATTTTTATAAGCGGGAACTGCAGCAGCCATTAACAAAACATCAGATGAAAAAAGGTAATAAAATATGCCTATCGCCAAGAACGGTTCAACAGTTAGAGAAATAAAACCGGATTTCTTTGTCGCTTGAAAGTATCGATTTTGCGCTCTCTTTGTTTGTTAGGATGTTGGAAGCCTCAGTGACGTTTTAGTGACCTCACATTATTCGAGTATTGATGACAATGTCAGCATATCCTGCATGCAGTGAGCTGATGAGGCCTATCTATCTATCAGCTGATAGCTGATAGATAGATAGGCCAGGCATATCATACGATTGGGTGCAAATTGCGTTTGATAGATATTCTTTCACGCCGTTTCTTTTTTACAACATTATTATGTTCGTGCAACGGGATATCTGCCTGATGTACGTTTAACGGAACTTCAAGGAAATGGAATAGGTAAATCAAGTTCATATCACATGAAACAATTTGCTTCCTAGATTTCTTTTGCAAATGGTTGATTTTTCTGGTCGAGAATTGACACGGATTTCGATCAGAGGCTGCAGTCATTTGTAAAACAAATTCGAAACAATTTCGCTCTATGTGATGAGAAATTGCGTCACTCGATTCCTTTGCTGTGCGATAAAAATTTGGTAAATCGGGTAAAAGGGCTGGTGCCTAAATGACTGGCAGAGCCAATGTAACAATCATGAAAAAAATATTTTCAAATTACATCCACGGACTTAGCGCAGCAGCTATAACTATAGTCATCCAGATGGAACGCGAAGTCATTTGTCATCCCTTAAATGGACTTACAAGAAACATTATTAAGGCATTCAGCCTCAAATCAATGACTCGGGCATCAGGTCCCCATTCGCGCTTTTATCCGTCGAGGAGATTCAATTGGTTTCCGTCCAAAGATGAAACCATCTTGGCGATAAGCTTCCTTGATTACTCGCTTCATCTCATGTTTTTCTCACCCTGTTCCCGCTTACTGTGGTGCTCGCTTATGCTTCTAATTTCTGTCGGCTCTCGTGTGCATGTTACTATTCCCTTCCATATCTGTTAAGCTGTGTCAAAAGTTATGCCCCGCCAACTCCGCCAAGCTTCCACATAATCGAATGTTGTTACGAAGAAAGCAGGGGACGGCAGTAACTGCCTGACTTCAGTATGGTGATCTGAATCGCGCACTGGCAGGAGACGAAAGAGGAGGCGAAAGAAGAGTGAGAAACGTGCGGTAATGCATGGTGCCGGAATAATTTTGACAATTTGGCAATGTTTAATGTGCTGTGACATCGCGCAGAACACGGCGCCTTGTGCGTTTCGTCTTCACGGAACGGTCATCAGGGGTTGCAACTAAACCCACGCATTTTGGCTAAACTGCGAATGCTCTATTACCGAGTCACTGCTGCAGGCAGCCCTTTACAGTATCTCATGTTCGACAACTAGTAGAGGCAAAAGGTGATGATTGGTGCGATAAATTATCGAGGTTTCTTTCGGGTTTGTCGAGGAGAAAAGATGAAATGCTCAGTGATTGCAGCGCTAAGTCCTACGTCTTTTTGTCCGTTAGTGTGCATGCGCAAAAAGGCGAGACAAAACAGCCTCCATATATTCCTCCTGCAGTCTGTGTAACCGTTAGCGCGGAGGTTAGGGGTTTTTAGTTTCATTTTAAACAGACTTTCTTTTTGGCCTATTCCTTAGTAAAAGCAAAGACCAGGTTAAGTACATACCGTTTTTTTTCTTCTCCATCAAAGCTAGAGGGCTCTCTCGGCACCCGCAACGTATAATACGTTCTGCGCGAGCTCTGACAGATTGCTAACTTTTCATCTTCGGCAGCTGTGGCCGTGCTTCGTAAACGAGTCCGCTCGTAAACATTCGACATGGCACAGGACTCACCGCTGACCCGCCAGTTTTCTTGTGGTCAGTTTTCAGCCGAAACCTGTTCGGGCTCACCCCTTGTTGAAAGGCGTCCTGCTTCTGCTGGCGTGTTTCTGGACCGAGACAGCAGGAGAGCGTCAGCTTGTTTATGATTGAACACCTGGGGCCGTTTATTCCTGCGAACAAGCGTGCCATACTTGCCCTAGATTGAGTGAGACCAAGCTGAGAGAACTAACGTCATCATGCATGGAAAACATGCATAGTTTGAAAAAATTGCAGAAGGACGTTCCTCCTCGAAAGATGGACGCATGACACGTGCTTGCTTCACATATCGTCTCCTTACTAATTCTTCGTCTAACCGAAAAAAAAAAAAAACTCACTTCTATGTCTTCAACATGTGCTCATTCGGCAGATTTCCGGCACACTTAAAGGCAGTCGCACAGCTTATAATTTAAGATTACTGGCTTGGCTTTCAGGAAGGCATTAGCTTTCACCTAAGTTCTTTCCCAAAGCCCCCCAAGGCAAGTAAAAAGATTGGCTTTGCAAGCAAGAAACGTAGATATTGGTCTATTATTAGGAAGGTATTATTATTAGCTTTCACTTAGGTTCTTTCCCAAAGCCCCCCCAAGGCAAGTAAAAAGATTTGCTTTGCAAGAAAGAAACATAGATATTGCTCTATTATTAGGAATGACAGAACTGCGTTATCTTTGCAGACACGACAGCGTTACCACAAGTTATGATGCGAAAATGGCTTCTTGTCTTCTTTTTCTTTTTGTATCTACTGGGTTTCGGACACTTTCAAGTAACATTCGAATAAGAGTCATTTGGAGGGGACAATACAAAAACAAAAGTTGTCCTGATTTCATAAAATTCCCCGAGAGATAAGAAAAACTACCGGGAGAGATGGAGAGCGAAGAGTATAGATTTTTATTCAAACCAGCGGATGAAGGAGCTCCGATACTTCGTCATTTGTGACGGAGGGCTAGGGACCCCGCTTCAGACGAAGGCCGGCAGACTTGCTGGCCGGTGGCGCGCCAGGCTAACCGGACGGCGGTTAGCTGGAGCTCAGGGTTCGAGCTGCACAGCACAGTCTCCTACAGGTGCGGCGTCATATTTAAAACCACCGAGAGTGCTTTTGTACTCTCTGAAGAAAGGCTGTCGAGGCGGCTGGAAGGAATGCGTCTTTATGCTTGCGGCGGTGAAATTAGGAATTCCAAAGCTGCAATTCAAAGTTACCAAACTTCTACAATATCTTTTTCGCTCAGTCACACCGTGTAGAATGGCACTACGTAGGCCACGCCACTGAGGTGCCTCCACCAAAGCGAAACTGCGTCGGTTATTGGACGTCTCATAAAGGAAAAGCAGTCTTTAGATTTCTATAACTGAAAAAAAGGTACGAACGCTTCGCATTCCTATGCGTATAGGTGCATGGATTCGGGTCAGGTGTGCTGCTCTCTTGAGGACGTAACACAAGGTTTCTCCGCTCGATAAACAACCACTTTCTTCATCCGCGTGCAACTATCTTTTCCCGAAATCTCATTCGAACTATTGAAGCCTAAACAGGAAGAAACTCTATGATGACCATAAAAATTGATAGGAACTATAGCGCAGGCAAGGATATTTGTGAAAGGATACTTTATATCTGGACATATTTTGCAACCAGAAATTGGCAGTGCTGGCCATGCTTGCTTCCCGATCCCCGGTTCGCTTCAATTCATGTCATTACGCCACTGTTGTCTTCCCACCTGAGCCGACATCAGCTTGTTATCAGAGACGTTTTAAATCTTTCCTGCTGGAAACCGGAACCCTGATTCTTCTGCTGCTGCTCATTTTTTGTTTGTTTGTTTGTTTGTTTGTTTGTTTGTTTGTTTGTTGTTGTTGTTGTTGTTGTTTTTTTTGTTGTTTTTTTTTGGGGGGGGGGGTGCTTGTTTTCTTGCATGCGCGACGCTTTCAAAACACCGCTGTACTCAAGCTTTCTTTGTCTTTAGATGCTTATTTCGCTGTCTCATTTCATCCCTGCTAGAGCTTACTCTTCATAAGCATGCAGTGCTTCAGGTCTAGGTGAGGGTGTTAAATAAACAAAACATACCGTCGCAGACGCTGTGTTTCCGGGCAGTGTGTTCGCTTTTGGTTATGCAACAAGGCGTCTTGTTATTTCAGAACGAAACCAGGAAACGTCATTACCCTTGGCATGGGTTCACCTGCTGCTATCTGCACTCTATGCGTCTTCCCAATTTGCCCAAGAAGCGTACCAAACTAAACGTCGCACCAGACCAGGACCCATTATTTAGTTCTATACAGTCAAAAAGAAGAAAAACAAAGTAACGCCGCGGTTGTTTGTAGACAGAGCTCGAAGCATTTCCATGACACTTCCCCGAAAATATCGCGTTTAAAGTCGACGACAAACGAGCTGTCAGCAAGGGAAGCATCCACCACAAGAGGATCATCAAGAGAGAAATGTCGCTGTCACAGTCGCAGATGGCAAGCGTGTCGAGCAGACGACACGAAAAGAGATTCCTGCAGACGCACTGGCAGTGCTTTTTTTTTTTCTTGCTAGGGCGATGCAAGTGGATGTCCCACGCGCCGTCTGGCTCTAACAAGGAAGAGCAGCTAGAACAAGTGTACGCAGAAATTGTATCCGCGAGACTTGGGCGGTAAAACAAGCGGCTCTGTGCAACTATGCTTGTAAAATGTAAGAGGGTTTTCCTCGTGAAAATCAAAGCAGAGGGTCGGAAGGAAGATCTTAATTGGTGCATCCACCCGGCTCACGCGTACTGTTTTGATGAGAAGAGGGGCTTTTCAAGAGCTTAGATTCAGGGGCTGCTTATGAAACAAGACAATTCGCCGAACGAATTTAAGCAGAATAGGGTAAATAAAGGGCCTACAGAAGACAGGCTACATGAATCCCTTGGATACAGTGAATATAGGCCGGAACCTTATGCTTTAATATTTTTGTGGTTGTAATTCTCTTTTGCTAGAAATATAACCCGTTATTATATACCAAATATTTAGAATACAACTGTCTATTAAAAATTCAAACTTTTTAAGCCTGCTTCATCTTTTCGATGTAAACCAGTCCTTACACAAATCGCAACATTGTTGAAATGCGCATGCTTAAATATTGTCCCATCGGTGCATCACGCGGCGAACTACAGAAAATAAATATTGTTTTTATAATTTAGGTTAGGGAAATAAACTTCAGAATTCAGTCAAGCTTTCTTACACCTATTCATGCAAATTAGGAACCAGTGCGCAATACTGCTATTAGCTTTTTTACCATATTGATACTGCCTCTTGTTTTACAAGCATATGTCCCGGCGAAATACTTTGTGAGTGTACGTTGAAATGAATCAGTTAGTCAATTACCCGATCTATCTCTAGTGAAGTGAATGGCAGCGCTTCCTCTTTCTTGTTCGACCAATGAAAGCATGGTGGACTTTACAATCGTCAACGCCCGTAGGCACGCGGAAGGGAGTGTGCACGTTTATTTTTTGTTGTTCATTTTTGCAATCAGACGTTAGTTCAGGCTTCAGTCCTATAAATGCTTTATACCAGTGCCCGCAGAAACGCTGATTTACCAGTCGCTCTTGATTAGCACCTTTTATAAAAGTAAGAAACGTAGCTGCTGTGCAACATCAAGAGCGTTCTTGGAAACTCGTATACAGCGAGGACCTTTGCTATTTATGCTTGGTTTGGTTTGGTTTGTGGGCTTTAACGTCCCAAAGTAAATCGGGGTACTTGAGACGCCGTAGTAGAGGACTCCGAAAATTTCGGCCACCTGTTTTTTTTTTTTTTTATGTGCACTGACATCGCACAGCACACGGGCGCCTTTATTTTCGCCTCTATCGAAAAGTGGCCACCGAGGCCGGGATTCGATCCCGCATCCTTGGGAACAGCGGTCGAGCGCCGTAACCACTGCGCCACCCCTGCTGGGTCGCTGTCATTTCTATCAGCCGCTGCACGTCACATAGTGTGTGTGTGTGTGTGCGTGCGTGTGTGTGTGTGTGTGTGTGTGTGTGTGTGTGTGCGTGCGTGCGTGCGTGCGTGCGTGCGTGTGTGTGTGTGTGTGTGTGTGTGTGTGTGTGTGTGTGTGTGTGCGTGCGTGCGTGTGTGCGTGCGTGCGTGTGTGTGTGTGTGTGTGCGCGTGCGTGCGTGCGTGCGTGCGTGTGCGTGCGTGTGTGTGTGTGTGTGTGTGTGTGTGTGTGTGTGTGTGTGTGTGTGTGTGTGTGTGTGTGTGTGTGTGTGTGTGTGTGTGTGTGTGTGTGTGTGTGTGTGTGTGTGTGTGTGTGTGTGTGTGTGTGTGTGTGTGTGTGTGTGTGTGTGTGTGTGTGTGTGTGTGTGTGTGTGAGAGAGAGATAATTCCCCGGCTTCGAGCGAAATGTGTTCGACATGAGAGAAAAACGGATGTCACGAAGACGATTTATAACCTTGTGGTTCCACTGCTACTATTTTGTGCAAGGTGTTCGTTATGTACCAGAGCGGATAAAAGTAAACGGAGCACGCTATTTCCTTCTAAACATTTTCACGCGTTGTATAACTGAAACTGGCAGTCGCCGTATATGCGAACCGGTTGCGGATTCCAGTACTCTTTGAGTTGGACAAATATTGTTTTCTTATCTCCAATGCAGGAGGCGTGATTTTATTTTGAAGGAAAAAGCGGGCTCGGTTTACTTTTGTTCGCATCTGTAGTGTGTCGTGGAAAGCATCCAGTCCAAGGGGCTTGCTTGCAAGTTTCTCGGCGGGAATTCCTAGCACAACTGGCAGCTTAAACATGTATAGAGAGGACAAGATGCCCAACAGCGTTTGAGGTGCTATGGTACCCGAGGATACAAAATCATTCATGCTGCAGGATTTAGCCGCAAGCCTTTTTGGTCTGCGCACTTATGACGCTGGCTGTGCGTTATTGACTAGTCTGAAAAGTCTTTCCCTGTGTCATTATTGTTGTTACGTTAAAACTATGCTGTAGAACACAAGGCACGCTAGGAAAAGCTAACGAAATTACTAAAAAACGCCGTTTTTGTGGAAGACGTCGGTGGGTTAAATTGAAAGTGAAACAACCTTTTTGTTTTGTTTTTTTTTTTGTTTTTGCTAGAACGCAATGCATATAAGTCGATGCAATAATGTGATGCCGCCCCTGTGGGTGGTGTGAAGTCTCACACAACGGCCGAACATGAGAATGTGGGTAAGTTCGCATTTAATGTTGACGTCATAGCCATCACCCGACTAATGAAACCAAAACAGCAGAGGAAAATTAAATTGCAATTTATTTAGCTGCCGTTAGCAAATTCCATGTGGTTTTCCATGTACAATAACGTTTTAAGCACCACTAACAGGAAGAGAAATTCATATTTGGTGACTGTAATTCTCTAGGTACGATTTCACTAAAGAAAATAAGCTGCAATGAAAAATAAAAAAAAAAAAAAGCTTTTTTAGACGTTGTCCCGAAATATTAGCGTAAGCGAACACTTAGTTCCGGAGGCGACCAGTGTTCACCCTCCTAAATTTCCATTCGAAACTCCATGCATAAGGCTTGGTGCACTGGAGAGACACGCACAAGGGGCCACATAACCGCAGTAGACCTGTCTAAATCCCCAGTATGCGAACGCGCGAGAAATGCACGGAGTTCCTCGAAATTCTGTTGCGAGGAAGCCCCGCAACTCAAGCCCGCGTGGTAGATCGGCCACGCTGATAGAAATCAACCTTGCGCTGTGCTTCGACTTCCGTGTGGACACATGCTGGGCGAGGGAAGCTCGAACAAGCCAAGTCAAGCCTATGCGCTGAGATCCAGGACGACGAAGCGCGCTTCGTGTGTGGCATTCGAGTGCCATATACCTCTGATGCGCTACACGAGCGAGCCTGCATCGTCCGTTTGGCTGGCGACAGCTAGGTACCCTTCGTAGATCGTTCGTTACTCCCGCAATCGCAACTGGTGTCAGCTCCTGGGGACAGCGCTCTTTGGGGGTAGCCAGTGCATGAGGTAACCACACAAGCAAGTGACCCCATTAGATGCTCCTCTCCCGGGCTATTCTGATTTCGCGCCTTTTATAATGCCTTTCCGCAGAGGAGAGGTGATATATCGGCAGGTTTATAAGCCTCCGGCTTCCGACTTCCAGTGAAAAATGCAGGCAATGTGCAGTAGGCTGTGTGGTGTTTCGTGTAGCCTTTTCATGCCCTGTTCATACGATTAAAGAGTCTGAAACGTGAGTTCGCCTTAGAAAAGCGTGCATGCGCAATAGAATTATTATTTGGTCATGACTCATGCAGAAAATGTTTCACGGGCTGTGTGATGAGCATTAGTTAAAAAGGAAAAAAAACCTTCCGAGACTTGATATCGGCATGTGTCCATGGAATAAAATATAAAAGGTTATAGTCCGAAGCGATCATATACGACACAGATCATATACATACACACAGAGCGAACAATTCAGTTATAAATGTTGCGATGATTGGTGGTGGTGGTTTGGTGTGTGGGGTTTAACGTCCCAAAGCAACTGAGGCTATGAGAGACGCCGTAGTGGAGGACTCCGGAAATTTCAACCACCTGGGGTTCTTTAACGTGCATTGACATCGCACAACACACGGGCGCCTTGCTTTTCGCCGCCATCGAAAGGCTGCCGCCGAGACCGGGATTCGTTCTCGCGTCCTTGGGAACAGTAGTCGAGCGCCCTAACCACTGCGCCACCCCGGCACGAAATGTTTCGATGAGTTTGGATTTTCTATGAGAAGAAATAGGGTTTATGAGGGAGAAATAGGGAAAAGAAAGCAGCGAAAGTAGCAAATTTTTGTGAAAGGGGTGAGAACGACACAAGAAGAGATGACAGAATAGGGGCGAAGATATAAGAGGGAAGGCAACCAATAGGAAAGTATCAGTGGCAGGGTTAAGGAGTCACTGAAAACTTCTGCACCATATCGAAGTTTGACAACGGTCTGCAGAAGAAGGTGGTAGCCTTTGCCGGGAAAGAAAAAATAAATGTATAGTTCCACTACATCTGGCACAAGACAACACTGCAGGCCGCTTTCAAGCAGTACAGTCATCGGGATAATGGTTGCTTCCTTTGAACCGACCTCCTTGCATCTTTTTATTTTCATTTTCTTTCCTGTCGACAGCACCCACTACTCAACCTAAGTGTCTATCATAATCCCAAGTTTTACATATTAACGTCGTTCAATATACAACAATCTTTAGAGCCTTACTTTAAAGGCACGCGTCTTCGTGAAGGCCAAGACGCATGGTGAGAGCAACCGCTATTACAACAAAATAAAATTGGTCAAGGAGGAATGGATAACCGTTTTATTGAATGTTAGGTTGACAGGTCGGTAGTTGGTAGTTGTCCTCTTCGGGTGATATCTTCAGCCCAGGCCTTCATCGGCTGTCGCTATCCAGTGCGCCCGCTCGATCAGCAGCAGCTGTTCCTTCGGGCCTAAGCCGGACAGAAGCAACCTCCAAGAGGAGAAAGGGGAGTAGAAGGCGGTGGTTGGTGCCCCAGTGGGTCGGGGAATTTCCATAAGGAGTAGACGAGAGTGGGTCTAGAGCATGGGGGCAACATCCATGATATTGTAATGCTTGGGGGAAAATGCACCTGAAGCTGGCAGCATGGTGCGTGTAGAATGAATTTGTTGTTCAAGTGCCGAAATCGAAAGTTTCTTTAAAGATATTCTAAGTCGAGAGCGATGCTATTTTACTCTAGCCCCTCATCCCTCTTTCCCAGTGCAGGGCAGCCAACAGAAACATCCTTATAGTTAACACTTCTTCCTTTTGTCTCATTTCTTTTTCTACAGACATTTACATCGGGCGAGGGAGATATCGAAACACCTCTTCTATAGACTGCTACAAACCGCTTCTGGCTTCCAGCGTGCTAGCACGAACAATATCACGACGCCCTGGAGACATTTATTTGAAAAAGTGTATATCTCCTCCCATATAGCCATCCCTACAAACAGAATTAAAGTAAAAGTTTCAGAACGCATAGAAGTGTCACACAAGATAGATTCCTCGGTAAGATACTGCAAGTTATTTGCAAAAGAGGGACTTCAAGTATACGTTACACGCTGTGCTCACGCGGAAAGCCCACAAACACACAGTGGAACGAAAGCGGATGATGGCACAATGCACCGTGAAGCATCGGTCGCGATTTATTTATTTATTTATTTATTTATTTATTTATTTATTTATTTATTTATTTATTTATTTATTTATTTATTTATTTATTTATTTATTTATTTATTTATTTATTTATTTATTTATTTATTTATTTATTTATTTATTTATTTATTTATTTATACATACAGCAATATTATGGAGCGACATGACAGGAGTGGGTGAGTAAGACATGCATGAAAACATACAGTGCGATGTTCAAGTATGGCATCGACTAAAACAAACAAAACACAAACTACAAAGCAAATAGAAATTAAGATGTAATGAGAGAAATTAGATAACTGGATCCAGCTCTGTTCTGCGGGGTCACTGCCAGGAATAAGAATGGCAATACCACACGAGCTTCGATTAACTGATTCACAGCCCAAGGACATCGGCGTTTTCTTTACTGTGGATAGTAGGAAGAACAGAAAAGGCAAAAGTGGCATGCTAAAAGATGACAACGCTCCCTTATCTCCGCGCCCCCTTTTCGTCGGTCTCAACAACACGCGCAACCTCTGACTTTCCGGTACAGCTCGCGTGCTGTACAATACTTTTGGTCACGGCAGTACGTCTGACAAAATAAATAAGATTTGAAACTCAACGCATTGGCACACAACATATCCCTTCGTTCTTTCTACATGCCGAAACACACCCACTATAAGTGTGGCTCGAGGACGCCGCCATGCAGGGACATTGTAATGGTTTCAGTTAATGCGAAACATTGCAAAGACACTCTGCACAGCCCTATCTGCATTAGAATAATTATAGCGCTGGGTAAGCGACGGAGGACCGAGAAGGCTAATTTGTGCCCGCATACGAAGGTGGGCTTTTCCTGCCGAGAGGCATACCATTAGCAGTTCTAGTGTCAATATTGAGATGCCGTTCACGGGCCAGCCGAGCACCTTGCAATTATGAACAATGATGGTGTGTGTGCACAAGTACCGAGCATGAACGCGTTCACGATACTAGTGCGTTCGCCGCTGTCCCGGGCAGTGACCGCGTATGACCGCAGGCCTCATCGAATCGATTACATGCACACGATCAGCAAAGCACGTCACCTGACAATCTGCGACATGATACATACTAACGGTCTCAACAATAAGAATATATTACGCTGTAGCAGAACGTCGGTGCCTGGAAAATGTTGTATTAATAAATGACCGCTGGCTCCATGGAATAGATTACATGCACAGGTTTAGTAACAGACGCGATCGGATATGATGTGCGACATAATACATACAGACGGGCTTAATACAAATGCATTACGTTTTAGCAGAGTATCGGCGCCAGGAAAATGTTACTCCCGTGGTAGGCCTACCACGAATGCACATGCACTATTGGGTTTTGTAGACAATACGTATCTCTAACTGCATGGTGGAGAACATACAACGCATGGAACCGATAGCATAAGCTGTCACCGGAGTTTGAAGAAACGATATGCCTTGGAACAGCATTCATATTATAAAAGGCAGTTGTAAAGAAAAACGGAGTAATGGCTTAACAGCTCACGGAGTAACAGCTTATTGCTAACTCAGTCATCGGCTCCTCATCGAGTATATAATAAAAATAGGCAATTTTTAGATTTCATTGGTAAATGTTAAAGACGGCCATCGCCTAGCACTAGTTATTTGAAGATGTCGCTTTTGCTTGCCTACATACAAGCTTCTCCAAGAAAGACCGCAACCAGTTAAAATGAATTGCATGGGCTGAGCGTCGCTTCGCACGTTCTTGAAGCAAGTAATTATGGTTTCGCCCAAGATCCTTTCTCCAAACAGGTCCCCCCATTTAAGCCGAAAATAAGGCCAGAGAAGTCTTGTGTCGATCAAGAAACCGATGGGTACCCGCCTGCACTGGGGACAGTATCAAGACCTCCCACATGCAAAACCACAAAGGCCGCTTCTGAAGAATGCAACGCAGATGATTTTTAAGCATGCGTTTAAATGTGCACACAAAGGAATTAGCGCGAGATCATGAGTTTATTTCAGTTTTTTGAAGGAAATTTGAGCTGACAGCAATCGGCTTCAGTACTCAGTAATTAACGAATTCACTCACATGTGTTTGCTGTCTAGATGTAGCAAGCGCGCAGTGGCTGCCTTTCAACACCGGATATATGGCATGTGTAAGTATGTACTTCTGTGCAAGTTTAGTAGTCACTGAATGCCGAAATAAATTCCGACCCTTCAGTGAAGCATGACACACCACAAAAGCTACATTGGCCGCTGTCCCACCTGCCGATGTAGCTCAGTTGGAAAGTGCACCGGACGCGATATCGGAGGTCGTGGGTTCGGTTCCCACCATCGGCACGTTGTTTTTCCTTCTACTTTGTGTTTACCTTTCCCATAAATAGATTACCATACTAATTTATGTGATTTCCGAAGTTAAAAATAAAAAAGACATAAAGTACAATCCCCAATGCTTTCCTTGGCCTCGCCGGCTGTTGGCTTCTTTCCTTCATGTATTATAACGAGCACCCACATTTCCCCTTCATATATATATTCTCAATTCTACCTTGAAGAAGGACGGTCCCCCGTCCGAAACTGTCGGAATAAAATAGATAACCGGGAAAGTTGTGTGACATCCTGTTTGAATTTAACTCTGGCCCATTAGTAACAAGCAATCCATGTCTATATATATGTATATATATATATATATATATATATATATATATATATATATATATATATATATATATATATATATATATATATATATATATATGTATGTGTGGAGAGAGAGAGAGAAAGGGAAGCCGATCGTACAATCCAGAATAAACAGAGGCACTCGGCAAGTCAGAGGGGGAGAAGTTTCAACTACAAAAAAAAAAAAAAAGTTTGCATAGCTCCGCCCCTGGTTTTGCTTGTCAATGAGAGCTAGGCGCACTCCAGCGCTTCTTGCCGATTCGCGTGATAAGGCATGTCAGGTCCGTTTTGACCATGCACAGTAGTTGAGCTGTCCTATGTTTTTGTATTTTCATTTTCAGTCTAGTCTAAAACTCCCTCGGCCATCTAGCAAAATTCGAGATCCCATCGCTGAGGTGACACAGTCGGTGGTTCTGGATGGAATCGTTGTGATGACAGGCACAATTGAGGGTTACCCGAATTAAACCTGGCAGCAGAGCACCGCCGACTAAGAGAGTAACCGGACACTATCGGCTGCCGCCATCTCCCTGCCCACACCGAAGCCGCATCTAGCCTCTAGTCGCAAAGACGGTCGCACATTTCCCGCCTCGATGCCTTGCCGGGACCCTGCGTTGAGATCGCATGGGCTGCGCAGAGAATCCGCGTTTGTTGGCAGTGTCAATAACGAATCCTTGAGTCCAAGTCTACTTCGATTATGAAGCTGTCGTATCCAGCGTCTATCGCTACGTGTCATCTACCTGTAAGCCATTCCAGAGTCTCCTCGTGGGACGAGCGACTGAGAAAATGAAGATGCCGAGTTGTGCGTAGAGTGCAGCAGTTCGGAATATGCGGAGTCTTCAAAGTTAACTATGAACGGGCCATCAGCATAATATATTTTCTTAACTTTAAGCTATCTGAAAGATAAGTACTCACTTCTAAAGACCATGACCTATTATAAAAACACAGCTATTATTTCTTCCTCGAACCTCGTCATATCAAAAAATGTAAGGAACACCAAAACTCCACCTTTAAGATCTGATATGATAGTTTTGACTGTTCCCACCTACGGCTCCCCTTACATTTGCTTGCTCGCGTGCTTGTAGTGTCTGCTGGATTAGTTACGAATCACTTAATCTGTGCATCTAATAACTAACAAATTTTTGTTGGTATACAGTCATAATATACTATATTATCTAGCTGCCGACGACCACTCGACATAGATATAATGTCGCGCTTTAACCAAGCCGTATACGAAAACGGCTACGTGGCATATGAGTAGCGTGCTTAACTCGGCATCCCTGAGCACAGGGAGGTCGATTTCTCTGTCACCCTCCCAACTCAAATGAGCAACGCCTTTTGGGAGCTGCTCCCAGCTTTGTGATACTGTGTGCAGTCGTTAATTCGCACACAACCATCGAATAATCAAAGCTCGACTATGTGACCTGCTAACTACCACCTGTCATCACTCACAAAGCTGACAAAACCGACAGTTTCAGGTTTACTGCTGAGCGGGGCGTTTAACGCTATCGTGTCCAGAAGCATTTCTTAGTTCTACAGCGGGAGTTGTCCAATCCGCAAAACCAGTCAGATTTCTTTACACTGACTTTCTTTGTTTTGATACCCACAGAGTGTAAGTACAGCAGCCATGCAAATTCATGGTTGGTTGTACAACTTACCAACGTCAACGCCGGATATTCGGTGAACAGGAAACTAACGCTACCGCGTTAACAGGTGTCGCCTTCAACATAGCACCACTTCCGCACTGATTCAAATTAATATCTGTTTTGAATTTTCGTGACTGTATATAAAGCGGCTGTTGTATGCGTGTCTTTAGTGAATAAAACCTGTTTCAGGATTGTACAGGTGCGACTTAGTGACAGACCCAAGGGTACTTGAGGATTTAAAATCCCTCAAAACTCTGGGAGTGGTCTTCTCTATATCAATCACAAATATTCCCGATAGAACAGCTGTCGTCCCTAAACCAGCTGAACTGTGAACAGCCATTCTGGAAACACATTTGTCGTATAACCATCGGCCTGTCGATCCAAGGGGCAGCGAGTGTGTCGAAGACCAATTGTGTGCCCCTCTTGTCTCAGAATTCCACTTGCATATTTACGTACCTTTCTGTAAGCATCGCTCCATCGAAATATATAGAATTCTTGTGCAGCTAACTTCAATTTGAAGAACAACGTTGGTGTTGTAAGTGAAAAGTCACAAGCATGACGCTTGTAGACGCTAGCTGGCAGCTGACATGGCCGAACATAAGCTGGACATAGGACTTCGTGACATTACATTTGGCAGGAGCTGCCAACTCGGACCTCTTCTTTCATATGGGAGGGCGATACCAGGATCAGCTTGCCAGGAGCCGCATTCACTTTTCCCCTAGGACACGCAGGCAGGTTCATACACTTTGATTAAAGCGGGGCTTAATATGGGGGCTGGTAGCCTATACGCTATGCCGTCATAGCCTTAAAGCCGGAGTTTAAGTGTGTCCCATATTTTTTATTTTAATATTCTACGTGGTTTTGTAAGATCAAAGACGCCAGGTGGCCTTTTCAGAGGTTGGGGGAACTTGAATCGGGGTGTCAATTAACATGAAGACTACTGACCAAGGTGTATAAAGATCGGATTATTAAGCACTGTGTCTGTTAAAAAGGGAAACAATACGTTTTCAAAACAATAGAACTTCCAGCACCACGCCGAAGATTGTGAAGAAGACTTTCTAGTTTAAAGACTTAGAATTAAATTCCACCACTTCGTTACCGTTATCGTTAATTGAGGTCTCGGTGCAGTACCCGACGAGCAGCTTTTGTTAACGATTTGTCAATGTGTTTGTATTGTCACGCTCTCGTCTCCACTTTAACAAACGCCACAGTATACGTACGCCAACAGCCGTTCACCTTTCCTTATCTAACCTGAGCTAAACGACGTCAACTGTCACTGCAAAAGGCCTTTTATTCCATCTTGATAAAGATCTAAGCGGTGAAGCCAGAAATCGAACTCAAGAAGCTCGACATCTGACCTGCAGTCAAATTAGGGCCGTAGCCGCTAAACCAAAGTCGTGTGGCCAGCACTAAACCTGTCGGCAAGCGGCCCAGTTTGCGCTCACTGCATCAAGATTTTGCAGAAATAAACAGCGATACGCAAACTCTAAACTAGGCGGAGCACCCTGAGCACTAAATAAGAGCTCTTCATAGCTCCCGAAGGGTGTCTTTACGCTCATGCCAACAGAAGCTGTATTCGGCTCCGTTTCACTTTATGGGGCCCCCTCATCGCCATGGAGTTCCACGGAAAGGAAATCAACTCTGTAAGCGCAGACCCCGCAGTAGCAGTCGCCTCTAATGACGGTGCTCAGTTTCACGCTGTCAGCTCCACGTCAGAAGACGTGACTCGTCGTCTCAATTTAAGGTGCCGCAGCGACCGCGTGCGCCGTACTCTGCTGCATATACCGCACAGATTATATATGTTCCCGGCACACCCCTCGACTTAGACACGGAAGAACGGATCCCGGCGGTAGCATTTCAGGCGACCGGCGACCACCGCTCAGTGTCAGGGAATTAGGGGGCCCGCCGTGACCCCACCAACTCCATCAAAAAATTGCGCCGCCTTAGCAAGCCAGTTCGTGTGTGCCGAGAATTTAAGAGGGCCCCGCTTAAACCACTAAGTGGGTTTTGAGCTAGGTACTGCTTTGATTTGAAAGAAGTATATAATCGTAGCACTGCGGTCCTCAAAAGACGACCACCATGGTCGCTCTTTTTGCCTTTATAGTAACGTCGACAAGGTAATGTTTTGTGTATCTGATGATTTCAAAGACGTAAAGCTATCAGTTTCTGCTGTCAGGTGGCCCCGCTTAAGGTATCAAAGATATTAAGACTTGAGTAGACGCACGTCTCTTTCAAACAAAATGCCAATCAGTTATGTGGAGTAGGGTTCACACAAAACATCCTGTGATATCGCAAGATACTCGATGTCTTGCAGAGACATAACCATGCAAATCCTGGCCTATACGGGAAAGGACATCCGGGTGTCAGTGCACTCGCTTTTTACACTATTCACGCCGAATCGCAGTTACTGGAAAACATTACTACTCTGTCACATGCTCTCCGCCAAAAGCCCACTCGAACCAAATACAGAAAATGGGTTATTGTCATAAACGTTGTGGGGTGGTGGTGGTAACGCTTTGTTTGTGTTTCTGTCCTATTATACAGAGAACGAGCGAGATCCTAGGAGCATGCACACAAGACGAACCTTTTTATACAGGACGCAACACCTGAAGACACCGCAAAGAAAACTCG
Source organism: Amblyomma maculatum (assembly GCF_055883805.1). Lineage (NCBI taxonomy): Eukaryota > Metazoa > Arthropoda > Arachnida > Ixodida > Ixodidae > Amblyomma > Amblyomma maculatum. Next base: position 12,516,689 of record NC_139354.1, read on the forward strand.
AAACAAATACATCATGTTAACACTAAATTTCTCATAGATGAGTCCTAAGTGAAACCAGTGATTAAGTGGAGCAGAACATATTTTTTTATTATGGGGTGGTACGTTGAGCAGTGAAATGAAGGAGGGTGCGAGTAGGTTAGCTTAGGCATATAACTGATGTTTGTACAAGGAGCGTCACGTGGTCAAATAAAGATTCCACCTGGTACCTAAGACAAAGGTATATGACTGTAGTTGGAGGGCACCTCTGAGAATCCGATATAGTAGAGTACTAGGTCGTTTTGCCTTGTCATCATAAGCGCGAAGTCGCGGGCTTTAAGTCTCTGTTCCAGAAACGAGGCACCGTGATCATCACAACGTGTTATGCCGGCACGCTGGGCGCTTTCAAGGTCATCACAAGCGCGAAGCCGATGGCTTTGTCTTTGTTTCAGAGACAAGGCACTGTAATCATCACAGCTTGTTGTGCCGACATGCTGGACGCTTCCAAGCAGGGCCCACTTTCCAGGAAGTGAGGTAAACGTTCTCCACAAAACTGGAGCACACAGCCCTAAGATACCACGCCTGGTAGGTGGACCTCGGGAGCGAAAGTCAGTAGTCATACGATAGCAGTGAGCACCATTTGTACCTCCACCTCTCCATGTTGAGGCTTCTCTCGAAACATTGCACGTTCCTATCAGGGGGGATTGGCCAAGGTGGGGTGGCGTGGACGAGGGAATTTGCATAGGCGATTCCGGGAAAAAGATGGCCTCAAGCGGGATTGTAAACAAGTGGAACGATGCAAAACGAACAATAAATGTAGAGGCCCCACTACGTTGAAACACCTGTCGCACCCGTAAGCCATCGGCAGCAACCGCAGTCCCTGCGGTCACTTCGGTCTTGTCACGCTTCTGCACTTGGTAAGCTTCGCGCAACAGGCTAGTCTGTATTGTCGTAAGTCGAGCGTCTCAGCAGATTGTATGGCACGGCTCAGTTCTCTGTTTTAAGCGAGAACAACCTAACTGAATATTTAAAAAACAGAAAAGTACAAAATGAAAAATATAATTTTTGTTAGAACACATCTAGCATAATCCATAACCATCAAACTTACCACTTCCACTGGAGACGATATTTTCCATTCACCTGCAATAAATTGTGTTCCTTGCCCGCACTGTCCAGCTTGTATATCTACGCAAGGTTCCGAATTTCCTACTCGTAACTGACTTTCTGCCACCACCTGCTATGCGCATGCCTAGTCTTAAAAGCTACTTCGCTACCAAAAAGAAACATAGATTGGTTATTATCCCTCCATATTGTATGCTCAGCCCATGCCCTTGGCTTTGTTGATATGTGCTTGCATATGAAAAAAGGCTTGACAGGTTGTTAAAAGCGTCTGGAATAGTACTAGACCAGTTCAAATGGCTACTCAGTAAAAACATAACATGAAGTTAAATCTGACGTGAAGATTAAGTAGACTTTATGTAACAAACAAGGGATAAATCTCCTGACAGATGTCTTGGTAAACGCCCTGGCGTGATGTAAATTTGAGTACTTTGATTTGAATTTAAATTCCTTCAATGTCCTGCTGGATGGCATCAGAATTCTGCTGCGGCTATGCCATGAAACTTAATATCGCCATGCTAGAAAACGTCTTGATGGAACCTTACTAAGAACGCAAGTTATTCACTCCTTCACCTCCTGTTAAACCTGACAAGTAAACGAACAGCGCGCAGTACATAAGGACGTAAAATTGTGCGCTGTTCCTACCTGTCATGCTACGCCAACATGCCCAAACAGGCCCGTTAGTCCTGTTAAACACGTTAAGACCTCGAGCGGCTGTCGAACACTAAACGCCTTCCTTGCTTTATCGAGCGTGTAAGTTTCCTGGCTTGCCTACATGCTCTAATCCAGTGATTCAAAATCATAGGCCAAACACACGCGAATACCGAATGAATGCCGAAGACCCACATAACCATAAAAGGCCTTCATTCACGAGATTGTGCAAGTTGACACCTTAGAACGAAATTACTGCATCACACGGTCAAACCCAGCAAAGCACATTATGGCTTGCGTCTGCCTACCTCCGAAGAAAAAAAAAATGAAAAGCGAATGCAAACCTTGTATTTCTGGAAGCGAGTATAGCTATCACAGCAGCTGATCGCACCTCATGCATACTGAAACACTCTCGCTTTTCGTGTTGGACGCCGAAATATCCATCAACGTCCATCTGTTCTCAAAAGCTTTCACAAGTCCCACTCAGCCTAACTCTGTTAAAACCCTGCCGTTTGTTGCTGCTTTTTTTTTTCAATTCGACGGTCGTAACTCAACCTCACACCGCAGGGTGCTGTAGCATCTACGCTGTTCGCACTCCTCATCACTATGGAGCGCTATGGGACACCACAACGCCCATCTCCCTCATGCATCTAGCTGCACTCCCCGATGCCAAGAAGCCCCCCGCCCGCTTGGCCTTAATAGCCCAGTTCATTGCTCCTAATTGTATCTTAATTGCAAGTTGACGAATTGGTGCCGCACCTCATATCTACCCATTATGCGCCTTCGGCATCCACTGAAGTGCAGATAAGGTGTGGCATCGATTCGTCACCCATTCTCTTTGCGTCCGCCGTAGTATGAGGCGCTACGCAAAGTTGATGACGAGAGCCGCAACAAATAGCGCTGCAGCGCTTGAGGAGCGAAGCTAAAACGTGTAGACGGCTAATTCATCTCCCAGGAAGCTTACGTGATCAACTCCTAATGGGGGCATCCAGAGATCCGGGCGCTAACGGTGCGTTCCCGGAGAGCGCACATAAATAACGTGCTAAACGAAGACGAAGAAACGAATGAGATTTAACGTCTCCATAACGCAGCAAGGTCATTTGGACACACTGTTTTGGAAGTGCCCGATGACAATGTTGCGAGATGTTGTATACACGCATAATCATTCTTTTGCGTGTGTAACACTCCTCCGAAATTGATGAAAAATTTACCCAGTATTTCAACTCTACACAGGGGGCGAGCTGCCGACTGTCATAAACGACATAAATCATCCGGTTTTAGGGCGATAGCACCTCTCATTGCAAACCTCTAGCATCTCGCATGTGACATAACTTTGACCTTCAAATTACCCTCCAAGGTCTACCACCACTGTCAAGTGTCACTTTATAACCATTGAAATTATGTCAACCCACAGTAACAGAGGCGCTAAGACTTGATAAAAGACGCACCCGAGCGCTGCTTCGCCCGTCATGGACGAGGACGCGGGGACGTTAGACCACGCGGTTTACAATGCCACACATCGACAGCATCGGAAAGGAAGAACGGAATTTGGTCATCCAGCTGAATTAGCTCATCTAAAAGACGGAATGACGACAACAGAAGCAACCCAAAACGAGATGCAGATACACCGAAAGAACAAGAACCAAGGCTCGCAGCGAATCTGGAGTGAGACCGTGAATGAAAACGCGCGAAACGCGCTGTACCCATCTGTCACTCTTGATACTCGATCCAAGGCAGTTAAAACAAAAGTCTTTTTTTTTTTCTTGAGCGTGTCTACTCCCATGTCACCAGAATATTACTACGGGCACGAAAGGTGTATTTACATCAAATAATGAGCTGCAGCAAGCAATGATGCTCAGGAATCATACGACTTGACTATTTCCCCTATTTATTTTTCTTGACTTCTACTAGAATGGGTTTTACTATCTCTCGTTTGTACCCCTTACCCATTAGGTATGCCTCCTGCCTCTTAACGCTACACCTACCATTTTTCGTTCCATAGCTGACTGGTCCTCAATTCATGTTAAATTTTTTATCTCAATTCCATGTTTCTGTCTCATAGGTGAGCCCCGGTAAGACACAGTTGTTATATACTTTTCCCTTGAAGGATATTGGCAACCTTGCATTTATGATCTCGTACTGCTTATCGAATGTGCTTCCAGTTACTTCCATTTCGTGATGTGAATTTCGGTCTCTTACCTGTACTAAGTAGACTTATCACCTTACCACTTCCAGCTCCTCGCTATATATTGCAAACTTCGATTCCGAGGCTGCTGAACACGACTTTAGTATTCTGCATATAAATTCTAGACTTACTGTTCTGTTTTCCCTGTCTAAATCATTAACCGTCCTTTGAAATTCGTCCCCTCAGCTACTCAGCAAAGCAATGTCATCAGAGAAACTTAGATTACTGCAGTAATACCAACTAATTCTTAATCATAGTTGTTCTTAATCACAAATATATCAAACATATCTTACTTTTATTATGAAACAAAAATGTGCTACCTATAACACATATTCTAATATTTTGATGCCCGCGCCTACTGAATACTTAATTGCATAAATTTTGTCTTGAATTATAGTGTTCTCTTTAAAGTAACACTTTCATTATTAATAACAGTGTCATGTCCTCTTCGGTGCAGCTATTGCACATATTTTTAAAGCAAATTGTTCAGGGACCCTAAACAATATTTCTGGGTCCAAGAAGATTTTTAGGTTGGTTATGAGCCATTCTTTGTGGCAAATAAACATTCAAACCTTCAAAAAACTTTAATGCTTCTTCAAGAAATACTGTAGCGTACGCAAGCACAAAGAAGAAGCGACATGGCGGCACGGCGCTTGTAAATACCGCATATGCCAGGTAGCACAAACCATGGCCTAATATTGGTGTTGTGTTGGTAATGCCAGGCATCACACAGGACGCGTACGATGCCAACACTCCATTATTGAGTCAGTTGTTAATGCTGCTAGGGTAGCACTCTCCAGCAGCGCGCCGACTTGCTATGAATATTGCTGTCAGGCTCACGTTCCCACGTTCTGCACATAAGGCATATACACTAAGAATCAAGAAGTTTTTATCCAATGACACAAAGAAACATTTGTACACAGATATTTGGACCGATAGCCAATGAGGCTATCAGCGGATCAATACAAAATAACACGTAGGTCAGCTGTTACAAACACATTGAAGAAAATTTTAATTTGTAGCCTTGCTTCGATTCCGAGAAAATGGCTCTTGCATGTCAGTTTGAAATTCCTAGCTTGTTTCATTTCAACTGGCAACGAGTTGCAAATTTTCGCTACTGTAAATTCTATTTGTCTTTCTCCGTACCCATTGGGACAAACGGGAACATTAAAATTGTCATTGCTGGTTTGTCTAGTGCTGCGGACGGGAATAATGAATGTACTAAGAGGTAAGGGGTAGTTGGTATTTATTATATTATTAACAATAAGAGATAGTTTGTAGTCATGTAAGGTTGCAAACGACATGAATTGTAGTGCGTCAAAAATGTTATTATTAGAACTATCCGAAGTAGGTAATTCCATGGTTTTCAAGGCGTGTTTTTGTAGTCTCAACAATGGTGATAAATAAGTTTTGTATGTGGTTCCCCATGACTCACTGCAATAACTGAGATGACTATGGCGTAATGAATAGTACAGTGATCTAAGAATAGCGTGTGGAAAGTGCCGCCGGGCCTTTGTGAAATTAAAAAAACCTTCCAAGACAAGTGGCAATCAAACATAACAAAGGAAGGCACACTTTCAATATTTTTATGAGCACATGTAGAAAAAAAATACTTAAATCAATACACTTTTGTTTTGAACAGAAAATAACATACTTGGTGATTATTATGAACCGAGTGGAGACGCAAAAGAGTTTAATGTTTATAGCATTTTACATTGACTGAAGCGAGGTGCCAGTAAAGACTGACCCATGTTCAAACAGGACCTTTCTTATAGTTGGAATGAGTCAAGCGGCCAAGGTATATGAGCTGAACCGCAAATCTTACATCGGCCTTTCGGAATTGTTGGAACGTCACAATCAGTGCACACAGTGTAAATCGTAACAGCAAGTCGCACCTATCGAGGAGATATAACATGCCGCAGTCTTCTATTGACAACGTCCGCATGCTCCCAGCGCCATACAGCGCTATTATGAGACACTTTCACGTGTTTCGTGCTTGGCGCTCAACTGGTACACTGCTAGCAAAAAGAGCATTTTTGTAAGACGCAGACAAGCAGTGACGTGACCGAACTGATGGCACACTGCGGAACACATTCGTTGCCGACTTAAATAGATGAGATGAATGAGCAGATTTTCCTTCGGAAGCAATATTTTACTGTCACGCGTCACTGTAATCGCTTTCTCCTTGCGTAATACCATAAAATCAATCAAATGATTTTACGGTCATCGCTTTCCCTCCGCTTCCACACTTTGCTTCATTCCTTCCCTCAATGCATGGCTCATGTATTTACACCTTGACACTCCTGAGCATATTCGATTACTTTTCTTTTCTCACCGCCAATCCACGACATAAACTGCGATCACTGTATCCTGTAGACTCAATATAATCGACCAGAAATCACGAAAAGAAGCGTTTGCTTATCTGAAGGCACCAGTTCCTGTCAGTAACGAGGCATTCGTAACTGACTAATGTAAGTGTATATCCGTCACCTATTGAAGCTTTCCAGCACACAATTTTATTTCATACTCAAACTCTAACACGTTTTATGCCACACGATTATAGGTCTATCGTTAGTGATGATTCGTTCTCAATAAGAAGTCCAACCTTCGTCATCTTTTCAAAGATATTGTGAACTTGTCACACTGCCTTCATTAAGGCACACAGTTCTAGCTTTTGCGCACGCACCACTTTCTGGCCTTTTCTCTCAAAATGGTTCAAGCTTCAATGAGTGCCGCTCCACGTCCTTTATTTCATTCAAAGATTCAGGCGATATCGTAACTGAACAAAAAAGAAAGTACACTCATACAAAAACGAAACCTGCACATTTCAGGCATCTCTTGCGACATGCACTCAGTCTGCCGTCAATTTGGAGCTGCACGAAAAGCGATGCCTTTTCCCTTGCCTTTTCCCTTACCTGATTCCAGCTTTTCCACAAACGAGCCCTTCGCGACAGGCTATCCATAATTCGCAAGAAAGCGTCTCTTCCTTCATCGTATACTGCCCACACGGCTTCCATCACAACCTTAGGCGACGAAGCTGGAAAGATATATGTGGACATTTCGTTCAGCGGCACTCCGACCGACAGGTAAGGAACTACCTCGAGCAGGAAAGGCTCTTAATCTGAGTACAGATAACCGAAAATGGTGCGCTGTTTTTCTCACCCTGTACGCGACGAAGCCGTCGCTCTGGAAGCGCCCATAAATCACCGCTCCTAGGCGGCTGCAGAGGTGCGTGTCGTCGACTTCTGAGTCGCTCACCGCACTTGTACGCCTGCTTTTCCATCCTGGGACGAGATAAAAAGACTCACGGCTACGGAATGTCAACGTTTTCTAACCTTCTAACGAAAGAGAGAAAGCGATTTTCGGCAAGGTGATGGAAAGGTGCGGAATACCTGCTCTTCGTTACCCGCAAGAACGTGCTCCTGCACATTTCGTAGCACTCTCGTGTGTGCGATGCATCCGTGTTTCTTGTTCCTGGCCTCAGCAGCAGGTTTAGCTTCTGGTATTTTCGTCTACTTCCAACAACATAGACGGCGTTCGTTGAGAAATCTTCGAATTATCAGTGGCTGGCGTGAGAGATTTAAAATATCGGCCGCCTGCCTTACCACCCTCTTTGTATTCAGCCAACTAAACCTGAAATCTGGGGCGTGCTAACTCGGGTTCCCTCGGCTTTCAGGAGAGCACTTAGAACCCCTTGCGCCTTCCAGCTGCATGAAGGCGGCCATTTTCTTTTCTTCCGGTTCAAAGCACATAGTTAACGCTTGGCCTCCCGCCGATGCGACCAGCATGCGAGCTGTGCTTTTGAATTCTTCGCGGAATATGCATGATTCGATAAACAGCGTTATGGGTGCACCTCGATGAGTTATGGGTGAAGAAGGTTTGGGCTCGTTGGCTACTCCCCGTAGCCCTCCCAATACATTCGCTTTCGGCACACGCCGTCTAGAAGAAGCGTGCATTTTTGGTAGCCGGAAAAATAGTGTACGCACGAAGGTTGCATGCTTCGCCCAGGGGATGTGGCCGCGGACAGAGATGGATCACCCCGTACACCTGCTAAAGCTGTGGTACGCGGTAGGCACGTATCCAAGGAGCGGAGAGAGGGAATTTGGTAATCTCGAATGGCCACCTCGGCCACTTGACTTTGCGTGGGCTGATGGTGTGAAGCTTTTGCGATATAGAAGCGCTGGCAGTGAATTTCAGACTTATCGAAAACTATGTGCATCGGTGCCAGTTTTTCGTTTTCGTTGAATTAACTGCGTCTTCTGGCAGAAGAATCTAAATTTTCTGCATATCGAAGGGGCCTTTGCAGTTGATGACGTGACGCGAATCATGTGTCTGTCTTGTCTTCTCACTCTTCCCTTCTGTTAGCGCTGTTTGTTCGTTCAGTTCGATGTGGAACGAGAGGCTAACAAAAAAAAAACCGTGGTTTCCATTTCAGTGTTGGGCATTTGGATTATGTCGCAGCATATAATTTTCATTTTCCTCATTCTGGTTCCCTTCCTTACATTCTACTCCATTACACAAGGGTCGTTTGGTACCATGCATAGTCAAAATTCTTTTCATTCACACTGCTTCGTTGTGTGCTGCTCTCTCCTGCAGCTTCGCTCAAATCTGTTATCTCTCAACTTTTTTTCTCCATTCTCTGTTTTCTATTTATTTTTCGTGTTCCTGTTCTTTCCTATTCCTATTCTGCTTCGAGTTCCTCGCATTCGTATCCATTGCTTTCTTCATTTCTTCAGTTTGTTCCATGCGCAAATTTTTGCTCTTTTCTTCATATACTTTTTATATCACTATATTATACCATTTCGCTCTGTTCTGCTCCATCAACCTCCCAAATGGCCCGCTCAAGAATAATTTCAGACTTACTCAAATGTTTAGTTTTGTTTTTTCACTACGCTTTATGCCCTAAGTATCTTTTTTCGTCTCTTCCACGAGACTAACCTCAGCGTTCCCGGTAATCAGTGCGCTGGCGACTCTGCGCGAACTCCCTATCCCGACGCAGGTATTGCATAGATTACAGTTTACAAGCTTGCAAGCAAGTAGAAGCAATGGGTAGGTTTTGAATGCCCTCGCAGGAAGTCAAACCCTAGTTATTAAATTCCATACAATTTTCGAGCCTACCAGTGCAATCCGTCCATCGCAACCTGTAGCCCTGCCTATGCCATGCACATGAAGTGACTGTGCTTTGTCGTCTGTGGCTTGGCGATAAATTTAGGAACCGATAACTGTTCGTTATGAACACACATAACAATTGAACCGCATTTGGAAAGAAAGTATAGCAGACGTTCTCTATGCAGGCCTTACGTGCATGACAGAGATCTTTCAGCGTTCTTATATGCACTCGCTGAGAATACGAAAATTCCCAGAGAGTGGCCTCCACAGTCCTCGGCGGTGAAGGCCTGCTTAACACTGCTTTGTTTCTTGAAGTGGTCAGACCAGCACGATAAGCTTTGACTTAGTCCGAGCCAGGTCCTTAATAACTTCATTTTAATCATGGCTCCCTTTCCTCTTTCACATTTGTACACCACTTTTTCCATTTCGAAGTTCAAGGTACCGAACTGATCTTTACTGCAGCTAAGCCTTTCCGCCTTTCCTTCTCCTTCTCAACCAAATGACCCCTCGGTCTTCTAGCCAAACGAATTCGTTGTATTCCCCGCCTGACTGAATACAGTACCCGCAGCTTTGAACCTCGCCCTTATGAAAGCCAATATGGTAAATGCAATAAATTAGCATAGCCCACTTTCAGGAACCTGTCCTTGTTCCCTTGGCCCGTCTGGACTGCCAGATCTTTCTTTTGGAAAACTAGTGAACGAAAGAATTCTCATTTCTTCAAGATTTAAAATATATTCCTCATAGATAAAGTTCGCTCCACAGCGTTCTTCTTTTCACCAGCTCCTTTGTGCGGTCTCTTTAGGAAATCGTTGGAGGCACTTAGATCTCTCAAGTACAGCAAGCGGACTGTTTGCAATCATTTGCCGCTTCTCCACTCATTTGATTTCTTTGTTTGTTTGTGCTTTTGTTTGCTTCTTTATCTCTTTTTTTCCCCTTCTTACTTTTTCCTCTATTGACTGTTATTATTTTTTTACTGTTTTTTTGTTATTTTTTTATTACTTTGGCCACGTTTTCCCTTGACTGACTGTTTTCATTGTTGTAACGCAGTGACGAGGAAATACATTAGAGCTTTGCAACGTTTTTGCACATTTTTTCCATACTTTTGACGTATTTAGCACAGTTTAAACAGTATATCGACGTCCTATTTCGACGTATAATTGGCTTGTTTTTGCTCTTTGTCCTCTTTTACTGCATTCTTGCTCTTTTACTTTTGACTGACTGTCTTTTATGTTGTAACGCAATGACGAGGCCAGACATTAAAGCTTTGGAACGTTTTTACGCGCTCTTAGCTAAATGCATACGTTTTTTGTATAGTTTCGACGTCCGTGGCTGTTTTGACGCCTGCAAAGTATATCGACGTCCATGAATATTTCGACGTCGAATTGGCGTTTTGGCTCTAATTATTCAGCTAATTAATCCACATCAACAAAGCTTTTCACAGACATGTTTTCACCCTCTATCTCATACAACCATTCTTTTTTATAAGGAAGGTGTGTGACACTTTCTGCGGACAGATGACCCTATGAAGTTTTTCGCCTTAAAAACTGAAATTTACCTCCCCTCGCTTATCCAGCTTTAATGCCATTCGACAAATCGAGTACGATCACCATATTATTGCAATATACTAACAATCACACGTTTTTAGAGTAACAGCACTAATTCCTCTAACCTGCGAAAGAAAATGAAAAAGTATCTGTTTTGAGTTGGGTAGCAGGTTGTTTTGGTAAGTTATTTTAAACCCGACGGTTCGAAACACCTCCACACTGGGCATTCAGGAAGGAAGCTGGAATTGTCGACATCACAATATTAAAAAAGTCGCAGGAATAAAACCCCACACCACTGACGCACGTTTTCCAAAAGCACTTCTGCCTTACAACTAGATGAAGCTAAGAGGTTTTGTCTAAACATTGGTCAGCTGATTAAGCAATTCTTTCCAAATCCATTCACAATATTCATGTACAAGATGAAAATTTATCACCTTACACCCATGAACCCCGTAAACGTTGCGTGAATATTTAGGGCAAACCTCTAAGGTGTGGTAGCTTTTTAATAAGGGAGTAATTACTCATTAACCAGGACGAATTTTTCTTTAACTACGAAGTTTCAGAGAAAGCGGTTAGCTTTCCTTTGAAACCGTACAGCTGCCCCTGGGTGAACGTCAATGAGTATTTACTTTTCTCTTACAAATCTACTCCAATTTGGAGGTTTCCTCTAAATATTCGACCAACACCATTTCCACTTCAAGTCATTGATCAATTCACTCTCGCTCTATCATCGGATTTGCTGACCATCCTGAAAAAAAAAAAAGTCCTGGTTAGCCGAGTTGGTAGAGCGACTGCCTCGGAAAGGCGTAGGTCGCAGGTTCAATTACCGGACTAAGACGAACTTTTTTTTTAACTAAGAAGTTTCTGAGAAAGCTGTATAGCTTTCCTTGCGCCTATGCGCCCGTATGTGTGTCTCCTTTCTTGTGTGTCTCGTTAAACTGCGATGCTCGTATACTGACATCCCCAGACACCTGCTTACGACATATAGCATGGAGTTTTATACCCACTGTCCACTCTCCAAAATTATCTAAAACAAGAAGCCGAATCTACAAGTTTTGAAAGTCGATACTCATCGCTTAGCTTTTTCCTTCTTACAAGCACAGGCTCCCTGAGGCGCACATTATAAAATGCCAGAGGTTGCGCGTACATTAGTTGGAAAAACATTTTGAAAGCCGTTCCAGAGCGTACACCTAAATAGCTTTGGCGCGCCCCAGCATATAATGTGGCGCAATCCTCGCTCATCCCATAAGGCGGTTTGCCAAAGCGCCATAAATATCCACACCGAAGCTCTTGTGAATGAATCCTAACTGGCCTGCCCATGAGTTTGTTAGCCAATACGGCTGCATGCAATACACCACTAGGCCACGCCCCCATCGAGCGCAGCGACGTATTTCTTGTATGGCACGTCCGCCTCCATTCTAACTTTTACATTTTTTCTAGCTTCTTTCCTTGTACCTTTTGTGAGCCAAAAGGACGGGCAGCTACTTACGATTACCGATATTTATGGTATAGCACTGGTTCGACTGAAATTTGTGGCGAGGAAATCGCGGGGGTCCAATATCTATCTATGGCTGGCTTATTTTACTCCCTTTCACGTTCTATGGGGGCGTTAAAGCGGCGTCATTACCAAATGACCGGTGGGTCAGACTTTTTGAACATTTTATGGTTTCTCTTCTTTAAAGTTCGTCAATAAAATGACGTCATCACCGGAAACTGAAACTAGGGTCACCAGAAAACGAAACCGGGATCGTGAAACGCACTTCATAATTCTCCTTGTCTACCATCCAGGATGACAAAAATGAATAAATCCTGTCTCCACCTGGAACCGAACTTCCAACCCTCGGATCCCCAGCCGAGCGCTTTAACCAACTGCACCACTTTTTGTTTTCTTAATTGCCATCTTCAAAACCATATTTTACACGCACGTAATATTACGCGACAAATACACAAGGGTCAAAATCCACGCCAGGTCGGGCTGCGTGATCCATTAAAACTCGCGCACGTGTAGCACCGCTTCCATTCCCGGAAGCCAATCAGGAACTTGGTCTTTTTTCTTGAAAACATCAATAACGTCAACAACGGATTCTCGGAAGTACTGCCGTGTTTTCTTGGCATCAATGTCTGCATGCCTGAAAGCCATTCTGGATCGACAAACACTGTGCGGGCCCAATACCGTGATCACGCGGTAGCCCATCACCATCTTCATTTGGTAAAAACCTAATTCCGAATGCATCCACGGGTTAGTCTTCTTTTACTCGTCCTTTGTAGAGTGTCTCAGAAGAGACAGGCTTCCCAACAGTATAAGAAAACTTGTTCGATAGTTTCTGGCTTGTGGCATATAAAGCAGTGATTCCCCCAAGGTACAAAAATTCTAATTAGGTGTTTTCTTCTAGTGTATAACTACGGAGCTTGAAAAAGAAAGCTTTTGCTCCCCCTGGTACAGCCATATTTTTAACTTGTTTAAGGACTGAGTTCCAATAATCGGCGCTGTATAACGATCTGCACAATGGTATCGGGAGAAACGTACAAGTCCTTAATAAGCTTTTTTTCACGATAGAGCTGATGAATGTTCAAACCAAAATCGGGCTTTGATTAAATAGCTGCGCTCAAATTTCACATTATGGCGTATTGAAGCTGTCCTTAGAACTTTTGTCAGAAGCAGTTGATAGCTTTGCGTTTCTCTTTTTTTTCTCTGCAGTATTGGAAATATATAGTGCTTTTTGGAGGCAGGCAGTTGGACTAGGAAGCCGCTGTTGCAATCTCGGTCGTCGATGATGCATGTGATATGTATGTATGTATGTATGTATGTATGTATGTATGTATGTATGTATGTATGTATGTATGTATGTATGTATGTATGTATGTATGTATGTATGTATGTATGTATGTATGTATGTATGTATGTATGTATGTATGTATGTATGTGCGTATGTGCGTATGTATGTATGTATGTGCGTATGTGCGTATGTATGTATGTATGTGCGTATGTATGTATGTATGTGCGTATGTATGTATGTATCTATGTATGTATGTATGTATGTATGTATGTATGTATGTATGTATGTATGTATGTATGTATGTATGTATGTATGTATGTATGTATGTATGTATGTATGTATGTATGTATGTATGTATGTATGTATGTATGTATGTATGTATGTATGTATGTATGTATGTATGTATGTATGTATGTATGTATGTATGTATGTATGTATGTATGCATGCATTGCATGCATTGCATGCATGCATGCATGCATGCATGCATGTATGTATGTATGTATGTATGTATGTATGTATGTATGTATGTATGTATGTATGTATGTATGTATGTATGTATGTATGTATGTATGTATTTCCAATTACAAAGCAGTCTAATTTTATCACGAGCAAAATAGATTTTCTTAGAAGAAGAGAAAAAAGAGCCACGAGCGAGTGGCGCAAGGCTGATGGCTCTTTTTCTCCTTAATGATTATCTTTGCCTCGTAACGTTTTCGCTCGGTTACTCCGGCACCGGCACAAACGGCGACGCATCTCAATCGCTGAACAGGTAAGCGCATAAGATGTGTGCTGCAGAAACACAAAACAAGAAGCAGGCATCGCGGTAGCGTAGGTAAGCGCATTCATCGTCCGAAATAGTGCGATAATCCTCCGCTGTCTACAATCGATGATGGTGCTTGTTACGCAGGCTGATGCACCAATGGAGGTGACGCGCCCGCTGGGCTGCATCTGGCGTGTGCGTATGCTCTTGAAAACGTTTGATGCCCACCGCAGCAGATTATATGCGGAGAACGTAATAAAGAAGAGCAGGCAGCAGAAAACAGCAGCGACGCTATGTGCGTATGTTCATGTACCCTTTGCTTTCTCCACTCATCTTGAGGCCCGTTTCAGAGTGATGGACTTTTAAAAGCGATCACTGCGATCACTAACTCTTGCGCAACCAGTGATTACTAAAGCCGAATGCCTGAGTCGGAGGTGCAGGAGGAGTTTTCTTCCCTTGCGAGATCCATGAACTTCGTAGGGGCAACGATGCCACAATACCATGGGGAGGGAAAGTAAATCCGTTGCCTTATTATTATTCGATGAGTGTTCCTATATTCAAATGTTGAGGCAGGGGGCCTAGATAAAGCTATAACAAAACTTTCAGTTCTCCGGACTGACGTACGCAGGGTCTATAATTAATACATTTTGCATAATTGTCGCAAGATTCTTCCAATTTCGTGCTGCTTTCACCTAAGCCTAGACATGTCAAGCTTTTTTCAGAAGTTTTACTTCCCTCGAAAAAAAGCATTGTTTTGTTATTAGAAGCTCAACAAATCTTTTGTCAGTAGAAGTTTTTACAGGCTTATATTTCCAAGTTTTATTGCTCCATTAATATGTAATTTAATTATTCATTTTTCTCTTTCGACATTGAGCTCTTAGCTTCACTGCATTGCAATAATTTTTATACCGTGCACACGCTTTTTAAGCCATTTTCTCATTTTAATATTTTACGATTTTTGCTACCGCTTTTACTTTGTTAAGAATTTACTCTGTTCTTCGCATATATCCGATGCCTGGAGTAACTTCGCCGAGGTTGCATTACGTGGAAATTAAAAACAAAAAATGCCGGACCGGGGTTTCTGTCTAGAAGCCCCTCTAGTGGGGTCTTCACATTAGGGTCATGTGAGCAGACCACCAATATCTGCTCTCATTATTGTTAAAGTGCAGAGAAAGCTTATGTGTAGGTGGTGGAAGTAAGCCTTGGGTCTAATTTTTTTTTAAATCCCATGGTATGGTTTTCAGAGTCTGCTGTGGCGCATTTATGGCCTTTCCTCTCTCATTTATTCAAGTTTTAAAAATCAGAGCGGTGAAGGAGATGCTCGTTTTTAGCTTCCGACCAATCTGGCCCTTAGAACTACTGTAAGCATTCCGCTATGGGGCTCTAAAGAAATTCATGGTTTACAGCATTTCATTGCTTTAAATAGAAAACGACTAAGCTCCTGAGAATCAAAACGTTCCAAGTTCTTATTGATTTTAGTATCTTATAATTATATATTTACTTAAACGTGCAACATCTCAAAGGGCGAGACATCGTCACCTATCACTTTTTAATGCAATAATCAAATGCCATACTGAAAACAATGTAGTTGCTCTTGGCTATGACAGCTTTGTTTGCAAGTAGAAAAAAAATTCTGAACACGTGCAATTTCTAAGCACGTATATCATTTTCTTTATTTTTGCCTTCAAACATTGTTCTACATTTATTTCGTCATTCCTCTCCCCTCAATGGAATATACAAACAGGCTCTGAGGTTAAACACAAAGAAAAGAGCAAAGTTACTCAGACAGGATAAGTGAGTGACAACGGTCATGTCACTGACTTCCAAAGAACAGTCTCCTCTCTACCGTGATCCAACGCTAAGAAACAAATGTCAGAAAATTCACAGACCGTGGGTTTGCTATTTACTTGCCACAAACATTCGCTTCAGCAGTGAAGCGATTTCACGGACGTCGTCCGGAGATGGATTACACGTGTGAGACGTGTCACAGTGTCGCGGAGCGTCCGTTTCCTTCGATGCCATCTAGAATCCCGATTAATCCGAGATAAGAAACCGAGGTTCCAATCAGCTTATTTTTAGCTGCTTATAAGATGACAGTTGCGAATAAACCGAGCAATCAGCCTCAAAGAAGAGTTTATATAAATGTAAAAGGAATGCTTCGTTTTCCTCGCAAATGTTGCTTCAAGTTTCACGAGTTTTGTATTTGACGTCTAACAAGCTAGCACAGAACCAGGTTGAGTGGAGAAATATGGGAGAGGCCTTCGCCCTGCAGTGGGTATAGTCGGGCTGATGATGATGATGATGATGATGATGATGAAGTGAAAAGATAAAAATCTGGGCTGCTCTGTCACACAGTTTTGTTTGTATACTTAAAGCATGCTCTACTAACCTCGACATTTCAGTGGCTGAAACCTTTGTGTAGAAAGGACGTTGACGCAAGGAGTTCAAAACCGAGAAGATGGCAGAACGTTTCCGTCAAGAGCGCATTTTTGTTTACACCATTTTATCCTGTGACCTCTGTTGTGCATGCCATAACAAGGCCAACAAAGTTCGTGAGCTCCTCCCTACCGGAGTGCTGATCGTAACTGATCTCCCGCAGACGTTTTGCAGCTACCTGAATCCCTGGGTGTTCAATCAGGTTCGCACAGCTTTCAGCCACCACACCAAGAATGACTTTTTGGAAGCCCGGAAAGCGCAAAAGAGTTCTTATATATTACCTTTCTTTCGGGCGACCACATGACCCCAAAACCCATAAACCGCAAGAACAGCGAGCCGCAGTTTCTCACGACAGGGCGTTACTTCGTCGCCTGCTGACAAACAAGACTCGCCTGCGAACTAGTCTGACTGTCCCCGTTGTGCCGGCAAAACAAGACACGACGGGAGAGGCGGCCAGCCATCTGTCATCTCTGCCGCGTCGGTGCGTTTTCCCTCGTTTTTTTCTTTTGAGGGTTCCCAGACCAGGAGTGTGCTGCAGACCCCAAGGAAGTGTTCGTTTGTCCCGTTCTGTTTACACGTACGAGACTCAGCGGGTGATAGGTCAATAGGTATCAACATATCTCTTCGGAAAGCCCCCAAGACTCCGCAAACAGCGGGCAAAATTTGATTGGATTACATGTGGGATGCCACAGGCTTAGTCTGAAAATGCGACCTTACCAGGTCTCACATATTTGCAACTCGCAGTGTGACGGGAGCACTTTTTTTCAGACCTGTCGCAATTCGTGCGCTGGCTGCCGGACACAGCGTGCCCGAAATAAGGGTCTACAAGTGTTATGCAGGTAACAAACGATTTTGAACCATTTTATCAGCAACAACTCAAAAATTGGTTTTCTAACTGCATCAGACAAACTATCACCGAAGTTTGAACAGAAAACTTACAGTTTCAGTTTGTGATCTCCTTTTCGGTGTGGAGCGCTTTCAGTGGCTAACTTTACTAGTTTGAAAACGTGTACAAAGCTACCACATGCATTTCAAAGCGCAGCTCTCACCAGCAATGCCGTTTACGCTGCTGCCGTTAACGAAATCGAGTCTCGAGACACGAACCTTGCATGGATAATTAGGAGCCGAAGATAATTTCTCAGAAGGGGGAAGAAAACACCATGAGCTTATGTTGGGTAGAAAAATAGAGTGCTTTGCAAATGCACATGCAAGCATACCTCAAATCATTTGCCTCAATGTATTGCAAGAACGCTTACATAGTTGAGCTCAAATTTCGCATTCTGGAGCAATGTAATCACTGTTAGTATTTTTCATCAAGTATATCTACGTATGAGCCATTCTGTTTCGTAAAAAGATTGTTAAGCAAAGTTGTCAAAAACCCAATACCTTTGCAACATCCACTTTCAGGCACCGACATCGCCTGGCATATGAGAAACAGGGCGACATTAAAGCGCATAATCTATGCATTATTCACATTCACAGATTTCCACCTGGAAATTACTGAGCTAGGGGCCTAGCTCAAAATGACTGTCACAGCACCATACTATAAGGCATATATGCCGATTCCTTCGTTCAGTTGCGATCCTGTGCACCAGCCGTCAAGTCTAATGCTAAAATTATACCTTTTGTGCGAAGAAAATGTCAGCATGTGAAGGCTCAGAGTTTTCCTACAGGAGACATTTCCAATCATTTTTTTGTAATCTCGCCACGATGATGTCATACGCACAACTGTTGCACGCATTTTCTTACAGCGTTCATAGTAAATAATACACATTAAAGCGCTTCCAGTCATCAAGAGAGACAGAGAGAGAAACAGAAGAAAAGCAGGGGGATTTTCGGCAGTCTACACTATACGAAAGGTCGCATGTGGGCTCGTCTTGGCGCACAAAGAAATAACTGCCTTCTTTTTTTAAGGACTAAACATAAAATATTCGCGATGCTTCTTGCAGTATCAAGGCTATTTGCACAATCGGTACGTTAAAATTGGTGTACATGGTGCAAAGCTACACAGTAACCCCGATGTACAGCTCAGCCTGTCGCTACAATTTTTCCTTTGCCCCCGAAATCAAACAGCGGTACTCAGCTGCACGTTGACTCTGTCCAGGCCATACATGGCAAAATTACTTTTGAAAATGAATTAAATTACATTATTAATTACTTCCCTGAAAATTGCAGAAAAGTAATTAAATTACATTACTCATTACTGTTTCGAAAAAGTAATGAAATTACATTACAATTACTTCGACTGAGTAATTCAATTACTTTTAAATTACTTTCTAGTTTTCATCCATGCAAAAACTAAGTAAAGCTAGTAAATTAAAACTAAGACGCACTATTCTGCTCAATTTTGTCTCCTTTTGCTGATCCGTCACGCTGGCTTCGGTTTGCCGAACGTCATTCCTGCTTTCGCGGCACTCTACTTTGTTGTCTATTGAAGGAGCAATAGCGCACTTTAGTAAAAGTAATTTCGAAAGAAATTAATTACTTTTGATGCGAAATTACTGTCAAAACGCAATTCATTACATTACTAAATTACCAAACCAAAAAAGTAATTCATTACATTGCAAATTATTTACAGTAATGAAATTACTGTAATTTAATTACAGGAAAAGTAATTAAATTACAGTAATTTCATTACTGTAATTCAATTACTGCCATGTCTGGTCCAGGCTATTCAAGAGGTTACAGGAATAGGGAACCTGCACTGCATGGGTGATGCTGCAGTTGTCCGCAGCGTGACTCAAAAAGGCTGCTGTTAGCCGCTTGGTTTGCAATAAATGACCGAGCATATTCAACAGCATTATTGATACGCATGTGACAGATAACGTCCCTTCCTAGGCGTTCTCGATGTAGCCCAGTTATCTGACACACGCCATGCAAAGCTTCGACAGAGCGTGCAATTTGATCCCTTTAAGCTCATGCAGGTGGCGTGAAAACGGCCTTCGAAGGCGACTGAAAAGTACTTGCTCTTCTCGCTAGGATATGTGATACGGCGCGGCGATCTACACAGCAAACTTCATTGCAGGTTGCCTATAGCAAGAATGGGGAAAAAGTAGTCTGGCAAGCTACTCTGCATGGATACGCGCCCTCAGTAGTTCCGCCGTTAGATCTCGTCTGGAATGTTTCAAACAAAACAGAACGACTCAAAGATGTCACCCCGCCGGGGTGGCGCAGTGGTTCGGCGCTCAACTACTGTTCCCAAGGATGCGGGATCGAATCCCGGCCTCGGCGGCAGCTTTTCGGTGGAGGCGAAAAGCAAGGCACCCGTGTACTGTGCGATGTCAGTTCAAGTTAAAGAACCCCAGGTGACCAAAATTTCCAGAGTCCTCCACTACGGCGTCTCTCATAGCCTGAGTTGCTTTGGGACGTTAAACCCCACAAAACTAGTCACAAATCAAATCAAGCAAATATGTCAGCTGACAACGCAGCAGCAGCAGGGCCCGCTACATCTCGGTTGGAATGTTTTGAACATGACAGAGCAACGAAATATATATGCAGTAGATACGCGTCTTCAGTAGGCTGCGCTACATTCAGTCTGCAATGTTTCGAGCAAAATGAGCCAGTTTTTAATTGCGGACAGCAAAGTGAAGACAACTCGCATCACGTCACACAACGGTTGGATAATGCCCATGATCGCTCTTTGTCCGCTTCGTGGATTGATGAATTGGCAACTTTTCCTCTAGATTCACTATAAAAGTATGGATAGTATACGTCTGTGCAAAGGAAACAGCTCTCACCTCCCAGCCTGGGAAACTAAAGAATTTTACCCATTTCTATAAGACGTTGTAATCGTGATGATTATAAGACGAAAGAGGACACTGTGACAGGTGGTGTCATCTGGCAAATCCTTCATAATCAAAAAAGTACTATTAGGTGAGTGCACACATGCACATGCCAAATTGATTGTGCTCACGACGATATGAAGCCGGAGCAGCCTTTCTACTACTCTCTTTATTGTGCATTCAAGCAATAGCCCCTTGATCAAGACTATTGCGGAGACGAATGGCTTTGCGATAGTGATGCGTGCATCCGGACTCTCACAAGGCAGTACACATCGCTTACCGCCAACCCGAAGACCGAGGCGTTGGCTGCTCACCAAGCAAGTTCCTGCTTTTCTGCCCTTCACGAAATGATATGAGCTGAGTAAACGAATGCAGGAAATGAAGACGGACGATAATACGGGAGCGCATGCGCTTCTGTCCTATATCGTGTCGTATTTTTCTGTGTTCGTTTATTTAGTGCACAGCATTGCTTTAAAAACATCCAACAAGTAGCCTTTCACAAAGTTTTAGTTGAGTATTCTCCCCAAGTCGGCACAGAGGTCACGTATCTTCGAGTCGCTGACTTGCTTACCTGCACACGACTAGTAACTGGGCTCACCATCCAATGACCCACTTCCCTGCCTCCCGTATATTTCTTTGAGGTGTCTTTCTTTTTCCTTCAGCGAAGAGCCATTTCCTCACCTGCGCAATAATGAAACAATGGCGTCCTTCGTATGAGCTCTCTTTAAGAAAATTTATGCAGCATTGTCGAAGAGATGAATTGGTACCCAAATCGCAACCCAGAGAAGCGTTGGATATCGATACGGCTATTGAAAAAAGTAAGGTGTTAAATTAACAAAAACGACTAGACATTTCCATCTCTCATTGTGTATTCTGTCGTTAATTCCGCTCATTTGAACAACCCCTTCTTACTATTGCTGCTGTTGCCGTCGCCGTTCTTTTCTCTTTTTTTTTATTCGAAGACTTGCCATGTTACTACATTTCGTGAATGGCCTTTATCACTTACTTTTTCAGGTGTCTCTTACAGCCTTCCTTTCCATATTGCAACATTTTGAACGTTGTATAGTTATTCTATATTGTATAATAATAACCAATGTATAACTTGTGTTTTTATCTTAAAGGGAGGGACAAAAAGCGGGGAAAAAAACAACTTCTGAATGTATTCTGCTCAGTACTTCTTGCTAACTATTGTATAACGCTTGTCTCAAATCGCTGTTTTTGCTCTGTTTATAACTTCATGTATGTACTGCCCCACTCACACAAT
Source organism: Amblyomma maculatum (assembly GCF_055883805.1). Classification (NCBI taxonomy): domain Eukaryota; kingdom Metazoa; phylum Arthropoda; class Arachnida; order Ixodida; family Ixodidae; genus Amblyomma; species Amblyomma maculatum. The sequence continues at coordinate 12,538,293 of NC_139354.1, forward strand.
GCTCCCATGTTGAAGGGGCCTGTGAGTAACTTGAAAAAATAAATAAATTTGGGACAAACCCAATAAACCAAACCAAACTATACTTTTTCAATGATGCTGAACTTTGACCGTTGTCAAGGATGGTAGGTCAGTTACCTGGTGTTACCTCTGTGTGACTGCGAATCCTCAGAATTCTGTGATAGTTCCCTCGATAGAAAGTCTCCCTAGTGATTTTGAGGTGGTAAGTTTAGAGGACTAAGAGCCGGTAGGACGGACATGCTATATGCCGGCACTGATCCCCTAGCCACTTACTAAGCACCGCCAACGGTAGCGTCGAGCAAAAAAAGAAACCTGAAGAGAAACAAATCTGTTACATAGTCTAGTCACGCAAAAAACATGCAAAACATTCGAAAGAACACACCGCCGTTATATTCAGCACTGGTAGCGTTTACTTGCGGGTCGGTAGCGATTGAACGCTATATTTCTAGCGCGCCTCTTTTCTGCTTCCTCAGTTACGCAATAAAGATTACCGGTGCGAGCTACACCTTAGTTATATACGGTCGGTTCGGTAATGGTTTTTGACTTGAAGGGATGCATAATATTATTTTGTTCTGAGGTAACAGCGCAAAACGTGGACGGGATCACAAGACGAGACGACGACACAACCGAGCGCTGCCTTTTCTTCTTCTCGTCGTCGTCTTCTCGTCCACGTTTCGCGCTGTAACCTCAGGATAGAGAACCAAAACGCCCAAGCTACTATTCTGGCTAAAAATACTATTTTAGTTGTGCAGAGATTGAATTAAAGGTAACTTATTATAAATACCACAATCCCAACGGAATCGAAGCCTCCTTTCGAATAAGCCGGAATTTACAAATAAAACATTTAGCACCTGTACTGAGAACGAAAAATCAAAGCTTTCTTCCAGAAGTCCCCTTACACTGCTACCCCATAGCAAGATATATTATTTCTCCTTGTTCCAAGCTGTTTCGAGGATAGTTGTTTTCATTCCGCCTAATTCTTCAAAGCTGACTTTCAGAATCGACTTCAGAATGTTAAATCTAAGTAATACACTTTTGTTTTCGGCTGTGGCCTACGCGCTGTAAAAGCAGACGCATCATTTCATACCTTTAAAATACACTTCATTCAGTGAGCCTGTATGAATTAAATAACATGGCGACTTCTATCTGCACAATAGTTACGCACGTTTAAAAAGAAACAATGAGAGATAAAGGAAAGCATTAAAAACCTTGTGCCTTCAGGTGCACGGTAAGTGCTAGAAATGGAAAAAAGCGAGGAAACAAACTGCAGGAATGTACTGTAAGGCTGAACTGGAACAGTACATTGCAAAATAAAAAAAAAAATGTTGGCGCTTCGCTTTTGTCCAGCTCGCGTGCCCAAACTACGCCGAAAGAGCGAAAAAGGAAAGGACGCAGAGTAGGGTCAATAACAAAATGATTAATAGAGAGAAAACGAAACCCCCGTACAGGCAGGCGATAAGATCAGCGGCGTCATAGTAAAACAGCAGCAGCACGCGTCTTTCACCTGCGCTGCAGCTCAGAGATGAACTGGGAGGAAAGGTGGGCCACGCGCACTTCACCCGCAAGCTCGTCTGCGAGGAGCAACTTCGCAGACGACGGCACACGTCGGTCGTGAGACGTCTGCTACAATTACGCGCGACGGCCGCCATCTTGGTATAGATAATGCATGCGGCAAGCACTGCCGGGAGGCCTTTGGAAGAACGGAGCAATTAGAATTCCCCGAAGGCGAAAGCGTAGCGGCAGACCGCTTTTATGCAGTGCGTCGTCCTGTTCATCTAACCGCTCTTCCCTGTCGATGCGCTAACGATAGAGGTAGCTCCCGGTATTATAGAGCGGTCACTGTATACACAGAAAAGGATCGGCAGGGGCTGCATTTTCTGTCGGTATTCTTTGCAGGACTATTTTATCCTTGCTAACTTCTGTCTACTTGCACTTTCCACTACAATGCACTTATTCCCTCACTCGCTCTCTTCCCTTTCAAATACTATTTACTTCATTTTGCTCGCATCATGGTCAACCACGCCGGGCGCTTACGACGCGGGTTAGGGACGCATTCTTAAACCACCTTGGCATCACTAACTTTGTAGGTTGACGACCTCGTTTTTCATCTGCGTGAACTTTAACATGGGGAGCAATCGAAAAAAAAAAAAAAACGCATTGTCAGGAAAGAATTTTTTTTTTTTTTGCTTGAGATATTAGCAATTAATATTTGTGGAGACAAGCTACTTAAAAGCAAATAGTTTCATTAGCCTATTTTTTACTTTTTTTTAAGATTTTTGAATTGGCATAAGATGGAGCGGTCAATCAACCTACATTAAATCTGAACATGCCAGCTACCTGTAATTCCAGTTGTGGGTGCCAGCTTGATATTTGGAACGAGCTGGAACGTTCAAGCTGGCACCCGCGGCAGGAATATTACCAACTAGCACGAAAGAATGGCATTCTGAAATTTTACCCGTAACAGTCATTTTCTAAGTGCGAACAATGAATCCAAACACTTCGCTATTGCTTTGCCCTCTTAAGGTGCGATAAGCGGTGCAAGAAGTCCACAACGCGCTGCCACTAGTGGTCCAGTCACCGATATCTCCAATATTTGTCTGAAGCATGACCTCGAAATGCTGCCTTCCATTTCAACCGAAATCAAAGTGGAGCCCGACATGCTAGCGCACATACACTTTCATTGGTTTGATTTGGTTTGTAGGCTTTAACGTCCCAAACTGACTCAGGCTATGAGAAACGCCGTAGCGGAGGACTCCAGAAATTTGAACCATCTGGGGTTGTTTAGCGTGCATTGATATCGCACAGCATACAGATGCCTTGCTTTCCGCCTCCATGAAAAGCGGCCGCCGCGGCCGGTATTCAATCCCGCATCCTTGCGAAACAGTAGTCGAGTGCCATAATCACTGCATCGCCTCGGCGTGTACATATACTTTGCATCTGGCCAACTAAGGTGAATCTGCGGTAAATATTGAAGCGCTAGCATTAGAGCGGTTACCTGATCAAAAAACCCGGCAGTGTCCGACGGTAGTCTTGCAGAGCATAGCACTGAGGAACAACTTGACGTAGTTATAACCTTAAGTTGGGGGCAAATCAAAGGCTAGAACCTATTAACTACCCTTGTCACTGTTTTGTGCCACTCGAATACCACTGCGCGCGTTTTTTTCTTTGTTGCATAAAAAACTGCCTAAAACAGTAAATTACAACGTACCTATACTTCAGACCACCGGGCTGCGAAATACGAGCCCACCGTGTACCCCCCGCTTCACCACCGTCACAAACAGCAAATTCCGAAAAGCACAGGTATGCTACCATAAGTCACGGTTGCTATAGCGTATTAATTAGGAGGTACTTCTATGGCATTATATGCTACCCGCATGAAGCGAACTGTTTAGGAAAATGGACTTCGATGCTAATGCTGATTCGGCCAGTTGGTCCTCCATACCATCACCAGACGAATAATCCCACAAACGCAAGAAAGACGCACAAGACACGATGCGGCTACCCTCACAAACCAGAAATGAGCTGTTTTACCGCGTGATTTCAGTTTTCTTCTTAAAACATTAGTTGTAATTTACTTTTTCCACTGAAAGCGGGTAAGGAAGTGAGAGGCAAAATGTACACCTCTGGCGCCTCCTGCAGTGGTTGTCACCATGTGGCATGAGAGATTAAATATATAAGCAAATCAGTCATTAGTAACGTTTTTCTATATGTCATCCTCCTTACCATGTTATCTTGTCCCCTTAAGCCTTGCCCTTACACTTAAAGAAGAGGAATTCATCAAATTGGGGCAAGGAACAGTTAAGTCGGAAGAGTGCAATAGCCCTTCTCTGCTGCAGGACTCAGTTTAACAACTTGTACGTATATAACATTAAAATGTTTGATGATGCGGACTCCGTTTAACATATCTTAAATAACTTTAGAAGGTTTTAATATGCGATAATACGAAACACAGCTAGGGTAACAAAGGCTCCAAGCATCAGCCTTGCTCCTAGCGCCTTTTCAAAAAAAAAATTTCGCCAGTCTCACCTAAATGTCATTCCAGCAATGCAATATTTTTTACACAGTTAAGAAAAATTCGACTGCGGTAAATCTAAACGATCTACGACTATTACACACGCCGTAAGGAATTTGCTTTGGTATCAAGATAATCCCTCGTTTTAGTTTTAGTTCCATGGAACAGAGACAGTAATTCTGCTGAACCACGATTCTGAGAAAGATACTAACTTACGTCGAGTACTTCCCCACGATAAGCCTAGACATCGCACAGAGGATGGCGGGTTCTTTTCACAATGCCGCTGTCTGTTCGACGCTCGCAGACACGGAACGGGGGAACGTTTTGGACACAGCGCGTAGCAGAATATTCTTATCTTTGTAAGCCTCCATTCAAGTCACCCATTGCGCCTCTAGAGCATTTCTTTACTCCAAGTCCAGTCTACTTCAGGGGGTTACTACTTAGCATTCAAGGGTTCTTTTTTGTGTGTGTGTGTGTGTGTGTGTGTGTGTGTGTGTGTGTGTGTGTGTGTGTGTGTGTGTGTGTGTGTGTGTGTGTGTGTGTGTGTGTGTGTGTGTGTGTGTGTGTGTGTGTGTGTGTGTGTGTGTGTGTGTGTGTGTGTGTGTGTGTGTGTGTGTGTGTGTGTGTGTGTGTGTGTGTGTGTGTGTGTGTGTGTGTGTGTGTGTGTGTGTGTGTGTGTGTGTGTGTGTGTGTGTGTGTGTGTGTGTGTGTGTGTGTGTGTGTGTGTGTGTGTGTGTGTGTGTGTGTGTGTGTGTGTGTGTGTGTGTGTGTGTGTGTGTGTGTGTGTGTGTGTGTGTGTGTGTGTGTGTGTGTGTGTGTGTGTGTGTGTGTGTGTGTGTGTGTGTGTGTGTGTGTGTGTGTGTGTGTGTGTGTGTGTGTGTGTGTGTGTGTGTGTGTGTGTGTGTGTGTGTGTGTGTGTGTGTGTGTGTGTGTGTGTGTGTGTGTGTGTGTGTGTGTGTGTGTGTGTGTGTGTGTGTGTGTGTGTGTGTGTGTGTGTGTGTGTGTGTGTGTGTGTGTGTGTGTGTGTGTGTGTGTGTGTGTGTGTGTGTGTGTGTGTGTGTGTGTGTGTGTGTGTGTGTGTGTGTGTGTGTGTGTGTGTGTGTGTGTGTGTGTGTGTGTGTGTGTGTGTGTGTGTGTGTGTGTGTGTGTGTGTGTGTGTGTGTGTGTGTGTGTGTGTGTGTGTGTGTGTGTGTGTGTGTGTGTGTGTGTGTGTGTGTGTGTGTGTGTGTGTGTGTGTGTGTGTGTGTGTGTGTGTGTGTGTGTGTGTGTGTGTGTGTGTGTGTGTGTGTGTGTGTGTGTGTGTGTGTGTGTGTGTGTGTGTGTGTGTGTGTGTGTGTGTGTGTGTGTGTGTGTGTGTGTGTGTGTGTGTGTGTGTGTGTGTGTGTGTGTGTGTGTGTGTGTGTGTGTGTGTGTGTGTGTGTGTGTGTGTGTGTGTGTGTGTGTGTGTGTGTGTGTGTGTGTGTGTGTGTGTGTGTGTGTGTGTGTGTGTGTGTGTGTGTGTGTGTGTGTGTCCTCTCGGTCCTCATGTTGCGGTATGATTTGCCCCAAGAAAGGCATGCATACCAAAATGGAACGATAGCTTATCCGGCGAAAGGGACTAGTAGCGTACACGCCCTAATGCATCTGCGTAGGAAGACGTCCTTCCATTCCTGGCCGTAAAACATACCGTTATCATCTTCAAACCGCCATCCAAGTTATGCGTTCAGAGGACTCGCCGAAGGATTTTCCCGTCGTGTAAGAGCTAGGAAAACGTTTTTTTACCTATTTTATAGTAATGTATATCCACCCCGATCACGTTAGGAATCCACCTCTTCGAATAACCCTTCTTTCAAAGCCGCGATAAAAAAAAGATAAGGAAAAAGGCCGACTGCCAAAGACATCTGCACGGGCGTCACTGGTTTGTGGAACTACAGCACATCAGTAGGTTTTCAGAATAAGCAACAGACAAATAAGATAGTGCTGATAACATCATTACTGGTGGTTCTGGCCCTTCCACGAAAAGTGCAAAGAGAAAGCATTTTTGAAAACCCATTGCCAGCAGGTACAGTACGCTTTAACCTCAAGTTGAGACTAGTTTGACGAGATTAACTCGTTTAGTCAACCGAATTCCATCTTAGTTGAATTAGTCACAGCAGCTTCACCGATGTTACCATTTTAGACCAGTGGGAAACACATATGGCTTGCCTTTAAGGGTATGACACGATTGCGTCGATAGCTCCTGTCTACGGCCCCCTTGCGGTTCTTCGCATACATAGCGTGTCTGCTCGCTTAGTATACCAATACCATAATTTGTATCTCTAATACCTCACATACGACTTAGCGTGCAGTTCTAAGCTGCTGGTCGTAATTGACCAACGGACATATAAAGCCCCGCTTTAACCAAGCCGTATGAACACCCCTGCGTGGCCTTAGGAGGAGCGTGTACTACTCAGAATCCAAGACGCCTGGAAAACCGTATTTGTGACCTCCAGTCACAAATTCATGTATTAAAAATACCTGTAACACACGCACATCATCACTCATTCAGGGGGAGTGCACACTTTGATAACCACGTAACTCACTACAACTATAATTTGACATTCGAATTAAAAAATCATAATAAAACTCTGCATTCAAGTGTGTAAGGTGACAATGTGAGTGGAGGAGTTTGTACTTTGATAACCACGTAGCTCACTGTAATTATAATTGGGCATTAGAATTAGAGAATTTATTGTAAGAGAAGGTTTAATCTATACGTCGAGGACGGCGTCGAGGTCGGCGAGGAAGCGCACGATGATCAAACCAGCACGATGATCTGCGCGATCACAATTCCACAGACTGCTTCCTCTTCATCAGCGTCCAGCAAAAACGGCTCATCTTCTTCTTCACATTAGAATGAATACCAACGTGCTCGTGTCGCATAGTCTGAATCGGGGTGTGACCCAATGATTGCGGCTTTAATCTCACTCTTACCCCACAAAAAGAAAATCCGAGTTGGCGTCTCGAACCTGGCGCTGCTACGAGACCTGCCAACGGCAATCCACAAGACACTAGCGCGCGATTATTCGCTAACAACGGCGACACCAACGTGACAAAACCAACGCTGACGCATAACTTTTGTGAAGAACGGGGCCTTTAACCCTCATGCGCTAAATGATGTATTTTTTTTCTCTCTCTCTCAATTGTCGCTCATTCTAGGCATGCAATTCAAGGCGTAATGACCTGCTCAAAACCATTTGAAGCTTGCACGGGGCCCATTTGTATGACACTAAAGCGTCAATGGCGGCCTTGATATCTGGTAACCTTCTCCAAAAACCTGGCAACTGAATGAACCCACAGCTTTAAAGGGAGTAGCATTGCATCGAGGATGTCGCGAACAAGCCATCGGTTCGAGCTTGAAACTTTACTAAATTGATAAGCCTATATTACAGAGCTATAAGGAGGACGAAATACTTTCGCATATCTACGCCCTCCATTTCGAGAATGCTTAAGGTTCTTCAAAGTATTATTCAGCCGACAGAATCCAAGACGTCTACAATGTAAGGACGTATCCTCTTCGCGAATTACACTTCTTTAAAAAATAAATGTGTGTAAACATCAGCCCCACACATGCGCAAGAGCAAATCACGACGCGCTGTTAGTGTCAAGATCACCACACCCACTATTTAGCGTGTTTCGTCTCGGTCATTACGAGACTGAAAGCAGCTCTTTCGTTCACCGTCCACCCTAAGCAAGATGTTCGTTTTTTCAACGGCAGCCGTGCATTCCTCCAGAAGAGCCACACACCACTTCCTGTTTGCCGCCCTCCTAGTTGGGGCTGCAACAGGTGGCAGGAATACGACCGGCCGCGCCCCCACCGCTCTTCTCAAAGAAACAGCCGGGAAAGGTCAAGGCACTACCGGCAGGAAGGCCTCTGACGTCAGGAATTGTGGCCGCAAAGAACCGAGCGGCTTGTTTTGGCAACGTCGGAGTTCGTCTGCTGCTGTCGAATGGAACGCCGCCGTGTAGCAGACGAAACGGAACGTCAGTGCACTGCAGACGATGGCAGGTCGTAAACATGGCGGCCGTAAACGAATAAAGAAAGATGGCGGCACGATGTCGGTCGCTCAGTGCTCTGAGAGGGTTACCGACCCCGGATCGGATCGGCAACGTGTGTAGAGCCTGCATGTGAAAGCATCGCACGAAGAAGGGAAAAACGCGGAAGTGGTCGACACATTCCGTGCTATACTGTCTGCATCAGACGGGATGAAATATAACGTACGCGAAGTTTTTCAGCGAGTTTCCGCGACGTCAAACGAGGGTTTATTTGTACGCGGAGAGCACATGTGCATTCTAAGGTGATACTGAAAGCGTTGCTTGCTTGAAATAGAACAGAATAAAAATTCGTGAAAACGTCTAGGAAATAGCATAACATATATCAATAAGCAATCACCAAGCCCTCAAAAAGACAGAAAACCTGGCAACACTCTATCGTTGTCATAAACGAAGCTACGAAATTGACCATAGCCTTATCTTTGTTGAAACGTTTGCCCTACTGGCTCGTTATCTGCTCGATTTATTGTGACGGTAAAATTATTATCAACACGCATTTACAAAGACGTAACTACAGTTATTTAGAGAAAACCGAAGTGCCCTTTCCCGTGATTTGCACTTTGTGTTACCGTTAAGCCCGTACCGCGTACGTTAACTAAGACATTCGCGACATTTAGGCAAGTCACCTAACTAAGCAATCATAGAATGAGCCAATTAAATTCACCCAGCGTGCCAATGCAGTGCGTATTTGCCCGCTGTTTTACCTTAGAATAAAAAAAGTAATACTTTTACATTGCTCAATAAACCCAACTGTTTATTTTTATTTTTTTCGGGACACGCGCCTGAACCCAGTGACTGATGTCAGTTCATAACTTCTATCACATATTTTTTTTTTTGGAGCTTTACATGGTTAAAAAGCATGTTGGTAACAATGTTAATAGCGCTTTCTTTGCGCTTTCTGGGTGCTGTAGTCCTTTACGTCTCAGAAGAAGCGACAACGCTTCCGCGAGCTGCCTTTCCTTGCACGTGCAGCTCGCGTGCGGCAAGCGTGCGAAAGCACCATACCCTTCCTCATCATCCTAACAAAGCGACCAAGAGACCATAACCTCTTCTCCTCCATTGAAGGAATCCCCTCACTCTCGAGACGGCGCGACGATAAATCAAACAAATGGCGTTGCGTGCCGTTCCGTCTCTGTGAAGGGCGGCTCACGTAGCCAGTCTGCTTTCTTTCTTTCTTTTTTTTTTTTTTCTTGTAAGGGAGCCCATTGTTCGCAGGCGGCGTGATGAATACCGCTATTCACGGCGGTGACATTGACCGAACGCGATGTGTCGACCTCCGGCAATGCTTTAGCGAGGTCGAAGTTCATTTTCCTAAGGGAAACGAATGAAGAAGCTCATCGCTAGAGGAAGTGAACAATATGGATAGTTTTCGAGCTGCTCTCGTGCGTACGGGACGCAAACTACGCAGCCGTTTTCTTTCGTGCGCGCGGATAGTTACGAGGATGCTTACCTGGCTATTGCGGCTGGTATGTGCGTGATCAGAGCTCTAATAGAGGAAGAAGTGATGCAATGGTGCAATGCAGCCTGTATTAGAATATCGCATTGATCTCGTGTAAAGAACGTACTCACAGCACACCTTGGAGTAAGCATGGTAACCGTGAGTCGACAGGAAGCATTCACTAAGATCTCATAAACCATTGTAATAGAAGAGCACCGTTAAAGCGGGGAGTGCAAAAGAATGACCATCAAGCAGATGGCAGCACAAAAGGGACAGGGACGAAACGAGACTACAATGACGGCGCTGAACTCCAAACTTTTATTGCGAGTAAATCACCTATCCATATATACGCTAGGAACAATCGGCGTCATCGCCAGCGCATGCGCAGATAGGTCACCTCTTTTTCGGAGAGAGTATTGATGCACAACTGACACATGCTTCCCCCAGATTGCATATCCCTTCTGATTCCCCGAATTGTGTGTCATACGTTCTTTATTCTTTTTTCTAGTTATTGTGCCTCTACCTTCTCCCCTGCCATTAGTTCGAAAGCATTTACAGCGCATCCAATTTGCCAAGACCGATGAACTGATAGAAAAAAAAAAAAGAAAAAGGCACACACGCACAAGAGTGAAGTCACATTTGCAGTAATGACACAAACTCAATTTCACAATTTACAGCCTGCCTAGACAAAAACTTAGACGCTGAAGTGTCCACGAGACATCTGTTGCATGCTTTATATTTTTCGGTATCCTTCCTAATGAAACTTAAGGTGACACTGTTTATTACAGCTATAGCCGTTAAAGGCGTGTCCCACATTGCGGGTCCTCTGAGCAGAGAAGTGACATTATGCTAGTAATGTAGAAACAAAAATTTAATAAGTAGAATGATGGTTTAGTTAACCAATCTAAATCAATAATTAAGATATAGGGAGAAAAATGAGAATTATAGCTACTGCTACCACCCCGTTTCAAAGGGGACGCTCCTATATTCCATCCATCCATCCATACCGTTGAGAGAACGGAACGTCGCGCCAAACGTCCCTCGCACTTCCAACCACCCGGTCACTTTCACTTCTTTCACAACAGTCGCTGCATAGCGCGGGACAATATAAAGACCCGCTTGAGCCAAGCCGTGTACGAACGTTCCTGCGCGGCCTATGGGCAGCGTGTCTATCTAGAGATTCAAGGGCCCTAAAAGTCTGCATTCCGATCTCCCCCTCGCATTTCAAAAGGTGAAGCCCGAGTTAACTGATTATGCCTAATCATGTATTTCTGTGAGGTCACCAACCCGACGACCAACCAAATAGCAACCGCTGGAAATAAACCTATGATCTTGCTCTCACAGCACAGACGCCTATACGCCTATACGCCGACGCAGGTTTTTCTGAAGAAGGGGGCATTAAATGCTATCGCATTCTTGCCGCTTAGGAATGAAAACGGAAAGTGAGTACGTTATGAAGTACGACCGCTATTTGCAATGACATGAGAGTAAGCCGTAATAAAGTTGTAAATCAGAAATAATAAAAAATTAAGGGGGCACATCAGCTCCAAAGTGGAGCTGAACTAACACTTTGATATTTGGACAAGATTTAACGATTCGAATGTAAGAAGTGTACGTGGGAAAAGCGTGCGAAGAAGTTTCACGGTAGCCTTTAAAGTGATGAAGTCATATGAGAAAAAAATTTCAAGCTTATCCCCAGTGCTTCGGAAGAGTGCAGACAAACTGATAATAGCGTCATTATTGCTGAATTCATATATTTACGCTGGCTTCACCCACATGCTGTGGTACGTCGTCCGATGCTGCACTTCGCATTTGTTACCCGCAATTTTTATACATTTCACTCTATGGTCTCTGGCGACCATTTCCCCGTATATCACGTTTCGTGTTTTGGAATTTCGGTTTGGCGCGGTGCACGAAGACAATAAGCGCGCATTTATCGCCGAACGTCAGGCGTCCTTCCCGTCAGCATATGCAGACGCCGGAGTTATTAAATAATTTGGGAAACTCCGCTTCAAAAAGTGACCGGATATAGCACACATGTTTCGGCTGTCTATAATTGTCGCGCCGTCTAGATGCAGTCAATATAAGCCTTCTGTTATTGCTGTCATTGATTTCTGGAAATCATTCTTTTTCTTTCTTATCTTTCACCTTAATTACCTCTAGAGCTGTTATGTCCAAGAATTTTGGCTACTGCAACTCTTGAACATATTTTATTTTCGTGGAGATCGGGCATTTATCAACAATCTGCAAGTTTCCAATTTAGACACAGTTTCCTTTAACGGCCGCGGGCGCCGCAACTATTCGTAAACACCTGAATTTTTACCAACCGAAACTGCCGTTTTTTAATACATGGGCCCCGTGGGAAGTTTCGCAACTGGCAATAATAAAAAGCTTTGGCAGACGTGTCATTGCAGTGGAGCTAATTCGTGGAAGCCGCTAAGTTTGCGATGTAACAAATCAATCCGTCGTCAGAACGCGCAATGGAGGCAGACTGCAAGAAAGCGCAGTTAATTATGCGATATTATGCTTCTCAATTACGGAAGCGGCGGTGATTTTCTTTTTAATCTTCCTAGCGGATTGTCAAATAGAGCTGCAGCAATGCCCCGCAGACTTCTTCCCGACTTCTTCCCGATGTTCTGTCCCAGTAATTCACCACTTTTCCGCGTTTCCAGGAATTACAGCCGCTCCCAAATACCAACCTCGCTGTTCCTCATCGAAATCTTCCTCCAGGCCATACCGAAAAAAAAATTCAAACAGTGTAAACAGTGTAGGCCAAGGGTCTAATAAACGGTAGCCACGAAATGTTGCTACAATTAAGCCGTCCCCTACAGCATACGCGACCAACTCAACGAGGCTGGCCGGCCTAGCCCTTCTGGGCGATCTCGTAATCGTTCCCCACCCGGTGTGGTCTTCTGTCCAGTACGCTATAGCTCCATCACGGGAGGTCCCGCAGTGAACGACCCCCTTAAGCAACTACAGGGCTGGAGGCCATAGAAGCCTTTTCGACAAAAATCGTGTCCTTCGCGCTTCGAATGCCTGGAAATGAAGCCTCGGTCACCACCTCGAGTTCGACGCTGAAAAAAATATGGAGGTGCCGCACATTAGCGAGACCCTAAATGTCACACTTGCACTTGACGTAAACAAGTTCTCGAAAGCCAAATTTGACAAGTATCAAGGATTGGATATCCGTGCAGCAGTAGAAATACTACTTAGGTAGTCTCTTCTGTAGACGAAAAACTTTATTTTCGACTTCCTATCCATTCTCATTCCGCTGCAATTTAATTATCTTGTTCGCTCACGGAATTTACAGAGGTGACTGAAATGCAAGCTGCAATGTATTCTCCGTATGTTTAGAGCTGTGCGACATAAAATATTTCCTGAGTGACTCTAAGTTATCCTCCCTGAACTGTATGCTGGACCAGTGGATGCCGATAAATAAGCAAACAGTAGCAGATGAAGTCCGTATAAAAAAGCCTGCGGCCCACTGAAAAGGTGAAGGCCGACTCAGCAAGAGATTCTTGTGAATTTCACGCGACTGGTGAGGACAGTGGCGTGTGTGTGCAATGCTTGGGAACACCTTACCTGTCATCAACAGTGAACATTTAAAAGCGGAAAGGAATGGTATGCCTACCAAAACGATTCTTTGAAATAAAAAAAATGACAGAGTATATAGGTATATGGCATACATATACAGGATATATATGTACTACATATCAAAATATATAGCATAGTCTGTTAAAGTATACAGGTTGAAGCACTAGAAAACTAGAAAGAACAAAACAAGCGAATTTTTTTTATTTTTAGTTTGAAAATTACCACAGATCTGCGACGTTTCTCCCACATTGCTGGTAAGTCTTTCCTTCACTGAAGCTCCAAACGTAATAAGCGTCGTCCATCGCGCTCTTCAGGCGAGGTCAGAGAAAGGTTAACCATCAAATTCCCAGACATGTACTGCTTTCCCGCCTACACCAACGAGGTCTAGACGCAAAAGTAGAGCTCGTGTCTGTTCATCTTCAAGCTAGTGGTATAATGAGCGCTACCTTACAAACTCTTGTTTTACTGCGCCATCGCCTTTAATGCAACAGCGTGCTCGCTCGCGCAATGAGCGAACGGTTCAATTACGCTTAATAAAAGGGCAGATTAAGGCGCGCCGCTGCGCGTGGTGACTGCGCAAGCGCAGAGGATGGTAGTAATTACTGGCTCCGTGTGGTCCGACTGGATATGAAGAAGCCAAAAGGGGACGCTGACAGGTTAACAAGACGAAGTAAGGAACACAGCCGTATTTATAGTTCTGGGCTCAGACTGCGTAGTTTTAGTGGCTTTTCTTTTCATTTATCATTATGATTGTTTTCATTCCTGTTGCTGCATCCTTCTGTGGTTCAGGTCAAGGATCTAGCATCATTTACACACGCGTTTTACAGGTTGTCTGTGGACCAGGAAAGCAAGATAATCGCACACTGACCAACTACGCTTCTCTGGAGGCGGTGCCGCGAGATGCACAAAAGCGTAAATAATGATCGCCGACGCGACCGTCACGTGCCATTACTTTGGTTTTTTCCTTTGGCCACTGTTAAGTAAGGGACTTCTTCCAGATTGCCCACACTGAACTTATTTGTGTGCAGCGCCACGGGTGAGCACGTGCCTAAGTATATATGCAAGTAGGGTCAAGCCTTTCAAGCCGTGACTATGTTGGCTCTATACTATCAAGAGTGCTGGAGACCGATAGCCTGCATTCCAATTTATCTCCTCCTGTGAACGCGCGCTGAATGAATTCACAAGTATGCAGCCTGATGGGATGCTTATTTGGCTTTTGCATTTTTTTAGGCTGCTCTTGCAGCCATTATTAGCAGTTAGAGCTCCGCGAGAGACGAAAGGGGTGAGTAGGTTCCTGTGTAGGGAAGGAAGGATAATATCAGGCAAAAAATAAGCGGCTCACAGGTAATTTACTCTACACGAACAGTGGGTTGGCAGCGAGAGCAGGTCAGAGCTATAGCGCTGTAGCCTTGCCTTGCGCGCCGTTCCTTTAGTGTTACAGGACAATTTCAAAAGAAAGGCCTTTCCCCTCCATCTCTTGGTAAAAGATATAAAATTAAAACGCGAGCAATAGCAAGTGCTAACACGTGTGTGTGTGTGTGTGTGTGTGTGTGTGTGTGTGTGTGTGTGTGTGTGTGTGTGTGTGTGTGTGTGTGTGTGTGTGTGTGTGTGTGTGTGTGCGTGCGTGCGTGCGTGCGTGTGTGTGTGTGTGTGTGTGTGTGTGTGTGCGTGCGTGCGTGCGTGTGTGTGTGTGCGCGCGCGTGCGCGCACGCGTGTGCGCGCGTGTGCGTGCGTGCGTGTGTGCGTGTGTGTGTGTGTGTGTGTGTGTGTGTGTGTGTGTGTGTGTGTGTGTGTGTGTGTGTGTGTGTGTGTGTGTGTGTGTGTGTGTGTGTGTGTGTGTGTGTGTTGGTTGGTTGGTTGGTTTGTGGGGTTTAACGTCCCAAAGCAACTCAGGCTATGAGAGACGCCGTAGTGGAGGACTCCGGAAATTTCGACCACCTGGGGTTCTTTAACGTGCACTGACATCGCACAGCACACGGGCGCCTTGCTTTTCGCCTCCATCGAAAAGCGGCCGCCGAGGCCGGGATTCGATCCCGCGTCCTTGGGAACAGTAGTCGAGCGCCGTAACCACTGCGCCACCCCGGCGGGGCGCGTGTGTGTGTGTGTGTGTGTGTGTGTGTGTGTGTGTGTGTGTGTGTGTGTGTGTGTGTGTGTGTGTGTGTGTGTGTGTGTGTGTGTGTGTGTGTGTGTGTGTGTGTGTGTGTGTGTGTGTGTGTGTGTGTGTGTGTGTGTGTGTGTGTGTGTGTGTGTGTGTGTGTGTGTGTGTGTGTGTGTGTGTGTGTGTGTGTGTGTGTGTGTGTGTGTGTGTGTGTGTGTGTGTGTGTGTGTGTGTGTGTGTGTGTGTGTGTGTGTGTGTGTGTGTGTGTGTGTGTGTGTGTGTGTGTGTGTGTGTGTGTGTGTGTGTGTGTGTGTGTGTGTGTGTGTGTGTGTGTGTGTGTGTGTGTGTGTGTGTGTGTGTGTGTGTGTGTGTGTGTGTGTGTGTGTGTGTGTGTGTGTGTGTGTGTGTGTGTGTGTGTGTGTGTGTGTGTGTGTGTGTGTGTGTGTGTGTGTGTGTGTGTGTGTGTGTGTGTGTGTGTGTGTGTGTGTGTGTGTGTGTGTGTGTGTGTGTGTGTGTGTGTGTGTGTGTGTGTGTGTGTGTGTGTGTGTGTGTGTGTGTGTGTGTGTGTGTGTGTGTGTGTGTGTGTGTGTGTGTGTGTGTGTGTGTGTGTGTGTGTGTGTGTGTGTGTGTGTGTGTGTGTGTGTGTGTGTGTGTGTGTGTGTGTGTGTGTGTGTGTGTGTGTGTGTGTGTGTGTGTGTGTGTGTGTGTGTGTGTGTGTGTGTGTGTGTGTGTGTGTGTGTGTGTGTGTGTGTGTGTGTGTGTGTGTGTGTGTGTGTGTGTGTGTGTGTGTGTGTGTACGCGCGCGTATGCGTGCTTGCCCGCGCACACTATTATCCCGTTTTCATTGCGCTGAAATGACATGCAGTGCGCAATCCAAGGGGGTCATAAACACCATATGCTTAATACTGTATACGAATTGAATATATGTATGAATCGCCACGAGACTTCTCCTCAAGTTAATAATTAGTCTCTCTTTAATGTAATCGCAATGCCGCTACCATAAAATAATTTAGGAACGTACTTTTCCACAAAGCTCTGTGCAGAGGAGCTCACTCTAAGAGGGAAATGATAGGTCCTTTCAGGCCGCGGCAGGCGTTATAAGCTGATAATTTTCGGGGGCGTCTGTACGCACGCAACCACACTTCGTGAATTGGGTCGTGCCGCCAATGCAAGAGGGCGCTTTACTAAGAGCCAAAACGTGCGTGATTGCAACGCCAGGTGGGAGCACAGAGACAATGCGTGCCATGCGTGCCTGGATTTAAAAACAAACAGCTCAAGTCACGAATACTGCGTGCTTGCTGACACGCAAAAACATCAACGCAACCAAACACATGCGTAAAGCGAAAACCCGGCTTCAGCAGCACGCGTCAAAGAGAAGTGGCCCGTTAAGTCACGCATGCTCGCTCCGTGGCCGAAGAACTGTTTTTGGCGGAGGTTGGTGTTTAGAAGATGGGTGCAGGAGAGTCGCTTTCTGACGCCCTGTAGTGAAGGCGACCAGTTGCACGTGGCAATCATTTTAGGTCACAAGGGCAAACTAAGACTGCGCTGTTCGAAGCTTTCCGTGCGCATTAAACAAGCGAGCGATAGTAAATAATTAAAACCCTGTACAGATTCGTGTCACAGGTCCTGTTTCGGCACTGGCGATTAGAGATCAGCCTAATATAAATACCTTTAAAGCAGCAACACTTGCACTTGCTCACACTTTCCTCGAGTTTCCTCACGGCGTTGTATACGGAACTATCTAAATTCCGTCAAATTCGGTACAAAAGTTTCGGTATAGTTTGGTTTATAAGGTTTACCGCCCCACAGCCACTCAGGCTATCAGTGATAACGTAGTAAAGGGCTCTGGAATAATTTCGACCTCCTGGGGTTTTGTCACGTGCACAGTATACGAGAGCCTTGCTTTTCGGCTTCATGCAGAAGCGGCCGCTGAGAACGTTATTGAACCCGATTCATGCGCTCTAACTTCTGACCAACATTGTCGAGACAGTAAACATGTTTAAGACGCGGACGCCACCAATCGAAAACATTCGATCAAATGTACTGTAATCGGCAAGACGTTTCAATTTCAAGCACTCCAACCTGGTTTTTCAAGTCAAATGGGAGCAAAACAAACAAAAAAAGAAACAAATTCTTGAACAGAACATACACAGTGACCTTCTCGAAAGTTCTGTGAACCGTCTGGGTCTAGCTATAGAACTTCCCAGATTTGCTCTAACTACAGATTAAAACGCATCGTACGTCTTGCCGCTGACAGTTGTCGATACCGCAAAGTCAACTCACTCTACGGCTTTGATCATAAGTGTGCTCATTACTCGACGATACTGAATGGTCAAAAAACAACTCCCGGCCAAGCTATTAAAGAAGCAATTCCCGCCAGCATCAATTCACTACTTTGCATTTGAGTATTTAGCGCCGGGACTACGGTTTGCAGTTTAGAGCGACAACTCTTCATGGAAAGGTCCGGCACAGTCGGAAAGCGTCCATTTGACATTCAGCTCTGCCAATGTCAAACCTTGAATCATGCTATAGCAAAACAAGTTTTACATTGTTATGTACCTTATGTAAAGTATAACTGAGCTTTACTAATTACGCATCGTAATTATCGTACATGGAGGTAACTCTTTAACGTCGATACCTCTTAAAATAAAAGGAAATAGCAAGCGGCGTACTCTGGCGCTCATCATGCAGGAAGACCGCCACTTAACGCGAAGCAGGAGAGGTGAGTAGGGCAGAGGAGAGGAAACACTGTTCCGGTGCACTGCTCACGAGCTCACCTTTCGCCCCGCGTCAAGTGCCCACCTCGGCTTCCTGCTGCTCCCAATACTCCCGTAGACACGCCTCATGCGCTCACACGTGACGGCGTGCTCACTGTTCAGTAGCCTAGTGGCATTATGACTTAGCGCTCTGCCGCGCGCACAGTTTACCCGAGTTGCACCTGTTACTCTCGCTACTCCACACCACCGTATTTACCCGAATGTAAGCCTATACCGATGGCCTCTTCAAATCTACATGGTGTTGATACGGCACCTTCCCCTTAGCTACGATCTCGGCCAGTAACTCTGGAGACAAAACAGAAAGATAACAATTAGGGCGCTCCCTATGCGGAAGAATACTTTATACTTGACGCTGGCGAAATTTTGAGGCACTGGCTGAACAAACTACTATGTACCATTAATGAGATGCCTAATAAAGCGAATGCAGTTAGCGAACCTCAAGTCGTAGAAGTTAATCCGCAACCCTCCGCTACGGTCCCTTTCGGTTCCAATTTCTAGCTGTCCGACAGTAAACTACGCAAACCGCAGGCCACCAAGAAAGGAGCAGTGCGATGGAAAACCACCAATGTACCATTGTGTAAAGGTTCCTACTTAATATCGTGCAGTTGGGCACACTTCAATTCAAGCAGCACCATATATATGTAAAAATAAATACATATATAAGCGCGCTAAATCGAGCTTTCACTGGAGCAAGACACTATAGTCACAAGTTCTCACCGATCCTATGAAAGCTTGCGTGATGACAACAGCGTCATGGCTATCCTTCCCTTGCATTGCAACAAATCATCTGACGGCACGAACAGCAGTGGCTAGGCCGGAACGTAAAACTACAAATGGGCGTACTTCGTTTTTCATGCTTCATTTGCTTAATGCTGCACTTTTGATATGCAAAAAGATACTTAAAATGCATACATGTGGAGAGAGAGCTAGAAACGGGAACATGAAGGCCGGTGTGCTAGAGTTTACCGTCAATAAAACTGCAAATGGGCCTAGTTTGACATTAAAGCTTGACTTTCTTAGTCTGTGCTTTTCGTTCGTTTTTTTTTCCAACTCAGAGTTTTGCTCTAAGCTATTAAAGAAATCGCATGTTTAAAATTCACATTTTGGCATCACCTGTAACCCTATTCAGTGTAACGCATTGAGGGCGTGTGTGTATAGGCAAATAAAAAGTAAGCAATCCAGATAGCCAGTACATTTCTTATTGATTTGTTCATCTTTAACTTCTGCTTATCAGCCCCATAAAATACCCTTTGAATTTCTGTGATCTGAAAAAAAAAAAAAAGAAAACAAAAAGGCGCGACGTAAGGCGTCTAGTAAGCTCGCTTATTAGAAAAGAACTGCGGTAACACCAAATCCACGTGCTCGCGTGTAGCACTGAATGAAAGAGTTGGCAAGCAAAGTTCATTCGCGCCGCTGTGCGTGACGTTGCGCAGCGCGTGTGTGCACCGGAGTGTGACGTCACGCTTGCGTAGGCGAGAGCACGTGTTTACGTTCTACAGCAGTTGAAAGAGGGTGTATAAGTGTAAGAGCAAAGTAGAAGAAACTAATGCTACAGGCGCTACGGCACAAGGAATACATTCCATGTGAAGAGCCGCCGCGGTTGTAGTAAGTCAGTTCAGTTCAGTCGTTCAGTCGTGTCCGACTCTTCGTGACCCTATGGACCATGTCACGACACGCTTTCCGGTCTCTCATTATCTTCCTAACATCACATAACTTCATCTGCAGTACCTCGAGGATGCCATCTAACCACCGCGCTCGCTGCCTACCCCTTCTCCGGCGACCCTCAACCTTTCCCAACATCAAATCTTTCTCCAGCGACTCCTCTCTTCTCATCAAATGACCAAAGTAGCTGAGCTTTAACTTTAGAATTTGACCCTCCAATGAGCAGTCAGGGTTTATGGTCGACAATATCGACTGATTTGATCTTCTGGCAGTCCAAGGAACTCTCAAGAGTCTTCGCCAGCACCACAATTCAAACGCGTCAATTCTTCGGCGGTCAGCCTTTTTCACAGTCCAACTCTCGCATCCATACATCACAACAGGAAAGACCATAGCACGAGTTATACGGATCTTGGACAAAAGTGACTGGACAAAAGACTTTCGCGAAGCGTATAGTGCTCTTTCGGCCGAAAAGCCATCGCCGCCGCTGTCACCCAAATAGAGCAAAACGATGCCGAATAAACCATACAAGAGATTTGGTGCCAAAATTGTGAAGCAATTGTTCTCTGTGCAGCATTAAGTGTGACCTCATACCATTTCGAAATCCCTTTAGCATCCATCTGTTACTCAAGTTAGAGGCTATTTTGCGATAAGGATTCGACCCGAAGACGCATGCACCTTTGACAAGTGCAAGGTGTTCACTGAGAAGTCAGGCACCATGCCTTAATTTCCCCCCAAAAGATGTCTTGCCCCGCCGCGGTGGCGCAGTGGTTATAATGCCCGACTACTGCGCCAGAGTACCCGGTTTCGAACCCGACTGCCGGCTGCTGCGTTTGATGGAGGCGGAATGGTGTGGCATCCGTGTGCTATGAGATATCAATGATATGAGATATCAATGAGATATCAAGTGCTATCAATAATTAGGATATATGGAGAAAAATGAGCATGATAGCTACTGCTACCACCCCGTTTCAAAGGGGACGCTCCTATATTCCATCCATCCACCCACCCACCCACCCACCCGTCCGTCCGTCCGTCCGTCCGTCAGTGCACGTTCAAGAACAGCACAAGAATGCTGAAATGGGCGAGTTGGTGCTTTTGCATTTTAGGAAACTTAGTGCAAAGAAGACAGGGACAAAATGAGGGATACGCACACGAGCGCTTACTCGATTTTTTATTATAAATGCTACCAGAATATATAGGGTACAAAAAAAATATCAAAGATATGAAATAAAGGAGGTGAATTGACAAAAATGTGGAAAAAGCAAATCTGCAAAGATACACAAAACACGTGAAAAAATAACTACTTGACAACTGATTCAAGGTATGTAATCTCTACTTTTGTTAAGTTAATGGATGCTTCGCTAACACACTTATCCTCTCCATTTCTCTTATACGTTGATTGCGCGATGCGCCAAGCACGATAGTTTTATCGAAAATGGGGTGGCATGTATTCTGAATATAGAATATATAGGTGACATATACCTATATATTCTGTTAGCATTTCTCATAAAAATTCAGTTGTGAGTAAGCGCTCGTGTGTGTATCCCTCATTTTGTCCTTGTCTTCTTTGCGCTACTTTTCCTAAAATGCACGTTCAAGAACCCCAGGCGGTCGAAATTTCCGGAGTCCTCCCCTACAGCGTCTCCCATAGCCTGAGCCGCTTTGGGACGTTAAACCCAGCAAACCAAACTAAACCAACCCAAACAAAAATCCGCCCTAAACAAAAATATATATATGAAAGCATACCCGGAATAAAAATGTGGTGTTAAAAATGTGGTGTTAAAGCTTGTGTACTCTCGAGACGAAGCTTGAGCGTTCCAGTATTTTTTTTTTCTAATGACATTGAAACAAAGTGGCATGAATCATGATATACACAGCGTTTTGTAATTCCAGTTTTAATCTTTTTGTGTGTGTGTGTGATTGTAGATTTCAATTATGGGTGAAGAGCATTTATTTTCAATCACCGCTTCATATGGGTTCCGCTCATTTCTAGTTGATGTGGAATCCGTTCGAAACTTATCCACGTAAAACCTATCCGATTTCGCAGGGTTCAATTCTGAGTTATACTCGCCCTTGCGGCTGCACCTGCCGTAAAGGCACGTACAAAAAAAAAAAAAAAAAAAAAAAAAGAACGTAGGCACTGTAATGGGTATTTCTAACACCAACAGGCACGTAAAGCCAGCTTCTGAGCAAAACTCTCTCAGGGGCCAGGGCTACACTTTTTGAATGCAAAAACTCTTCCGAGATCACAGACATCAGAGATGCATGCAACACCTTTGCAACCACAATACGCCGCTTACCGAAATTCAGGATAGCAGTTGAGGTTCATGCTCACCTCTGACAACAACAAAACACAAAAAATACCCATGGATTTAAAGCGCACAGTAGACAAAGTCCGACTGTGTCAGATTGCGGTTATGCATTTTATGAAAAATGGACCCATTTTGAGATGTGTACATATATGCTCCGAATCCGCAATCAGTGCTTGCAACTTAGCGCTCTTCCTGTCTCGTTTTTGTCCCCTTTAGTTACTCCGCTACGTTGTCTGTTTATAGAGGAATCGCTTACATCTCCAAAGATAGTCTTGTCTTAAGTTGAACTTAATTTGAAGGCAGTGTAATCTTAAAGCACCAATGCCTCTTTGCAGGCGTACCGAACCGAACTCAACGCCAGTAATATACTTTTTATTTTGCTTTTCATTCAGTGTCAAAACTCGGAGTGGGTCCAACGATAAATTCCCTCGCGATTAAGTTTCAGGAATGCCATCGAACAGGAAAGCGTAAGGGTAAACTCGTTCGGACAGCACAAGATAAAACGTCAACACACTTAAATTAAACGTTTACAGTAGGCGGCTGGAATGAACGATTTTGAACAACGCATGCCAGAGATAAATAGAGCAAGTACCGCTGAAGACAGAAAAGAAGTCTAAGTAAGAAAAAGCACATGCGCAGAGAAAACGTCGCAGAAAAGTAAAGTAATCACCCAAGCCGGTCACCTCAGAACGATGCGCCAACCGGCAAAAATTCCGACTCTCAAAAGCGGCCGTTTCGCTGGCTTTATAACTTCGAAGACGATATACGGCAACAGAAAGATAGAGATGTACGAGCTTAGGGGTTGCGCGTGAAAAAGCAGAGGCTTACTTAAGTGAGAAACGCTTCTTCACGAAACAAAAAGCTTACGAGCAGTGTAAAAGTGCAACCGGTTCTGCTTTACAGGGCGAGCTCCTAGCAGCGAGATCTGACGTGTTTCTGTCTTGCCTTTTTTTTTTTTTTTCCTTTTTATCTACGTTCGAAGTCTAAATCAACCCCTTCGATTGCACGCTTCTGAACGACGCCTTAGGCTATTCATGCACGGCGCCCGTGCCAGTGGTGTCAGGAGCGAAATATTTGTGGCGAACGGCGCATAACTGATCGAGCATCACAGTGCGCACTTCTTTGTATGGGTGAATGAATTCGTTTACGGTTAAACACGCAACACACGGCCAGAAACGGTGCTCTCTTTTGACTGCTCCTTCGAGCGTGATCAGCCCGCTAAGTGGTGCTGCAGCCAATGCTGCTTCCGCCTCGGAGTACTGTCCGCAGCTGCATTCTAGACACACCTCCCCCCCCCCCCCCCCTCCAAAAGGAAAATGAAAAGAAAATGCAATGGGAATGACGTCGACTGGCTACGTTGAACAGGGTATTCAACAAAGGGTATACCAAATTTCCTCCGCTCTGCTGGCTAAGGTGCAGCTCTAAGCAAGAAAAACCGGGCATAAGGTATAAAGCAAGCACTGTCATTACTGCGCTGCGCATATTAGAGAGCTGAGCAGCAGCGCAGTGTTCTTCCTTTTCCCTTCCTCTCCTTTATTCCTTTCATTTTTACCAAGAAACTTCAGTGAATGGAGCTGCCTTCCCACTTCCGTACTCTCCATTAGTGAGACTATTAACTTCAAGATCGATCGCCGTTCAAAGTTCCTTACAGTTTATTGTTTGTTTTGTTCTGTTTTGCAATCCAAATAATGTAATTAATTTCACCAATCCTTTCTGTTACACATATGGGCCTTGAAAGTATGTATAATAAATAAATAAACAAATAAATAAGTGGCCTGTTACAGCATGCTAGAGGTCAGCTTTAGGAATGCTACGCCCTGCAGGCGTAACCTGATGTATGGCAGTATATATTGAACGACTTCTCACGACGCACGAGCGCACGGAAGGGGTATGCCCAGTGCCGGTCGTACCTTACATCGGCAGTGCACATTTAACGGCCGTTACGCGGAGGCATGAATGTCCCGGGGCGCCCATTACGCAGTGTTGTCTTCAAGGTTAGAAAGGAATTCAAGGAGTGGGCTATCGCTCTGTGGTGAGCAAGACCTGTTGGCCTAAATCGCTGCTTTGTTGGCCCGTCACATCTGCTAATTCTTAAATGCGACGGCCCGAAAACCATCGGCGATATGTAAGGGTACAGTATAGCTCGGCACTATCGCTATTGCCCCCAGTGCAGGGTAGCAAACCGGTTTCTTTTACCGGTTAACCTCTCTGCCTTTCCTCCTCCTCATTTTCCTTCCTTTTCCTAGGAGAAAACAGAAAGCTTCGAGCTTTTCATGTGCCATGCAAGTACCCAACCATGTGCTCAGTTCTTTGCGTGTTGTTAAGTATGTGCGTGAAAATAAAAGACGAAAAGCAAACTTTTTGAACGATGGGATACGAACTCTTTTCATTGAAGTTCAAAAACGCTATGGTAGTCAATTGCAGTAAAGTTATTTTTAGGTCACGTTATATTTATTACTCGCGTTTTTGTAGCAGATCCGATGGGAACAACTGTTCGACAGGGTATATACTTCTCCATGCTTAACAGATTTCTGCTTTTCACAGCTAGGTATTGAAGCTTAGTCTTAGGTTGTGGGATTTTTTTCGTCCAGAGAACAGCACCTTGTCTCGCAGACCTTCCAGAGCCACTTGACCGCAGATCACGTGATTAAAAAAACAAATAAAAAGGTACATCAAAATTCGGGGCCACAGGTAACTTGCCGCACTAGCTTATTTTCGTACCACTGCAGTTTTCACAAAAAAAGAGAGTCGGAAGTACTTTGCCTTTACACGATGTGCTAGGGCTGGTGCAGATTATGTCCCAAAATGTCCCGTGTATTTATATTATGGTAAAGCTAAAAAGATGTACAATTCTTCATGAAACATTCACCTGGAGTTTCAATCGCGAAAGTCGGTCTTGCTTTTCAGGCATCCGTCGTCGCCCCAGCTGAAGCTCGACAGCCTTTTTTTCAACACTCGATTGAAAAGCCCGCTATCCTTGCCATACAGAGTCTAAACGATCCATCATCAAGAGCAACCTAGGAAGCCCTGATGATTATGGGTAGCCCCCCGGCTCAAAGAGCATCATTCAGGCTCGCTAGCATCGTACGCATTCATACAGTGCCATTGCGCAATAATTGAGCTTGCCACCCACCAAAACAAAAGCTCCCCAAGTAGAAAGAGACTCGCGGACAGAGATTGCGTGGTCTAATTAATTTAACAGGAGGGAGCCGCGGAAAAAGACGTAGCGTATGCTCTAACAGAAATTCAATTTTTCAGGCGGGTGTGGCGCTTCTAATTTGTGTATTGCACAGCAGCCAAAGTACCGACTGTGCCGCCATGTTGCTCCACACCTTTGGCAAAGACGGAGTCATGGCAAAACACAAGGCGAGCCGCACCTCTTGTACTGGACTGTGTGCATCACGCCCTTTCGTGTGAACCTCGAAATGGTAGTCGACCGCGCCCCACTCGCACTTGTCTTCACGAAAGTGTTGAGACAAATTAATCAGGGTGCTGCAGGCAATTCATCATCTCTTTTTTTTTTCTCTCAATATTTGCTACAGCAGTCGTGATCTTCAGTCAAGCAATTGCGGACATCGAAAAGAAAAATAAAACTAGATCGGCCGCGTACCTTGACAACAAGGGCAGGCCCGGGGTCTTCACTTTTTTTTTTCTCTATGTGTTTTATAGCTATAAACTCACCCACCAGATCTATCTATTATTTATTTCTATTTCTTTGATTTGCGTAGGAATAGGTCTTTCCGTATACCGCATTGACCACCTATAAACCGCGGCCGAATACTAAATTCCACGCCTTCAGCGGCGGCCGTCGACTCCCGAGAGTCGGGTTTCCCATTGCCTCAACTATTGCAATTCTGTGAATGTGAAAACCATTGTTCACATAGATTGTGGTGTGTTAACGTTGGTTCACTGGTCAAAAAGTACGCTTCCGCAACATCTACTTAGCTCCGCACTCTTCAAAATTAATCTAAGCTCACTTAAAGTGCCCATGAAAAGCTACTCACTAAAACCAGAAAACCAACACGAACAACAGGTAACCCATCAGTCCTCTCCGCAATGCAGAAGGTTTTAACCTAGCTCCATTAGCACGAAGCATATATAGGCGATCAAAAATAATTAATGCTTTTCATCTCCCCTGAACTCCGCGCATGTCGGAGCGCAAGACAAAATGAAGGAAGCAAGTTTCGACGGCGCCTGACCACGCCTTTTTCCTCTGGCGTCACTTAGGAGCTCCCATTAATCAGTGTGCGCGCCCAGCAAGCCCTAATGACGCACGTCATCACGAAAGGAGAGCGCGGGGATGTGTGATCCTAACCGGTTGCGAGTGATTGCCACTAGTAGCGCTTTTTGAAAATTTTGTAAATTACAGGCTTCATGCAAACTTGTTAAATCTGACTCGAATAATCCCCAAAGACAACCTCTATGAATTTATTACATTATTACTGAAAATACCGCTTCAAAGGACCTTTTATTAATGGTTGGTGTCTCCTGCTAGTATGTACTGCGGTGTAGTGATAACTAGGAGTGTACGCAGTGCATCCTCGCTAGAGGAGGTTTGGCTCAGTTTATGACGCGGATTTTGCGCAAAACTGCCATAGCTGGCGCTTCCGTTTGTCTGCTTTTTGAAGTCATTTCCTAAGGTCTTCGCAAGGTAAATAACAGTGACCCTACCCTTATCGATGCATTTCGTTAAAAAAAAAAAAAAGTTCGCCCAGAGGAAGTCACACTTATTTTTCATTGGTAGGTGTTTTAGTTAGCCTCGTCTAGCCAGGGTCACCGGCGCCACAGTTTGACCGCAGATGCAGCGCGAGGAGCCGGCAGCGCTCACTTCTTCTTCTGCTGCATCTCTTCTTCTTTTACTTGGTGACAAATTTCCCACAGAACACCATGCTCAAAATCACCCCCCCCCCCCCTACACACACACACCAATGCCCACCTTGGAATAGCATACCATATTCCACACCATGCAACAGCGTACCTGGCCACCCACTGAAAATGTCTCAGTTGTTCGGCCGCCTTTTACAGCAAGTGAAGTACAAGACGCCCGTGCACTCTGAGGTACAAGATCTGGGTAAAATCAACCCGGGACGGTCCAGCGCAGCGTCTCTGACAGCCCCATGTCACCTTATGTAGAGTACACTGATATACCATTCCGTCCATATCACATCATGTCACACCATGCTAAGCCATAGCATGCCTATATTACGACCGTACTTTGTTATTCCTCAGCACCAACACGTCTGGCTATATGATGGCATATTACCTAACAGCTTTTCCTTCCATGCGAAACCTTACGATTCCAATTAAGTCTCGTCACGTAATACCACATCCCTATGCCATGCCATAACATTACATACCATGCCAGTCATGCTATCGTATTTACTCGCACAGAGAGCGCTGTTTATAATGAACCTATCCGGTAACCAGCTGGTCAAAAAGGCAATTTTCCCTTCGCGTAAAGGACAGCCTTTTCATCTGACATTGTCGCCCCGTAATGATTGCGATCATTAGCAGGCGCTTTTCTTTTTTTCGAATAATGCGAACTACGCAGTTATACAAAGCCAACTTGTCCAGTGTCAAGTGTGTGTCGGAGATAAGGCGAGTGCGAGTTAGCACCGCCAGGGTTGGGGTTCGAACTAGATTTTTTTTATTATTATTATTAATATTATTATTGCGCTATTCGAGCTGCTGCGCCTAGTGCCAAGTTCTTTCCTGTTCGGCGTGTGCCGTGGCTTGCGACCAGAGCACGGCGCAAAGAGCACTTGCGCCCTGCCATGGTCATTTATTCACTGAAATTCACAGCAGAGAACCTATTAGAGCCTTCCAAAGCCCAACAATACATCAAGCAGAAGGGAAACATCAAACAGACGACTACACTCCAGCATGATCGTTATACAATAATTAGCAGTTATATTAACAGAAATAACGACAACTACCAATACCATGCAATGTTATACCGTGTCAAACCATGTTACTGGATAATGCACCATACATTTTCCGCTGTCTGTTTGTTTACTCAATTCGTGCGTAGAATATATCCAGCTCAGAGCGAAAAGGTTTGTTTTCGTGAAACTGAGTGCGTGGAAGTTACCCATCTGAGCAACATTATCTGTTCTGAGGAAAAAATAAATATGTTGAAGCGGTAGCACCTTACAGAAAACATAACAAGTCATATATAAAATTGCAATAGACAGTAGGCGCCATCAGTACACTCTTTGCCATCGAAGAAGGAATTGATTCTGAGACTTTTCTACCTCGACACTAATCCTCGCCGCGAGAGAAAAATAAAATGGTATGTCGTATATTTAGATGAGGTACTCGGATACGAGTAAAACTGCCTAGCCACGCCAAAGCAGCCTTGTGTACAATGTCGCCTTACAGTCCCGATATCACTTACCAGTGCGGGCTACTGCTCACAACCCCAGCGAAAAGCTGTAACGGCGAAGCTTGAATGGACGGTAATCTCTGTTTGATTTATGCGACGGGGTATAAAAGCGCCGGACTGCTTCGCATTCTGGTCACTGTCTCCACGACAGCATGATCCTTGTACGGCATGCTTCATCGCCATTCTTTTGTACTTTCATTGATCTATCGCCTGGATCTGAAGGTAAGAGAGTGGCCGTCTATATGGCCCTAATCTGCGCCGCTTGCAACGGCGAGCTGGTCTTGTTGAGCGATTGCATGCGTCTCAATTTTTGGAACTTGAAGCTCGCTACGCCTAGTTTGTAGTCCCTAACCTAGCACTCGTCGAGCCCTCTTCCAAACTAGCTTTACGCACCAAAAGATTTTTAACTCCGCAAAGCAATTCATTCCCAAAGCATTGGAAGCATTACTGATGGCCCTTGCTATTCAAGCAATCGACAATGAGGCACAGTGAACAAATCAAGTCACACATGACATACATTATAGGCTTGTATCTCGAAAGCTTTTTACAGTCAGCAATAATAGTCAACAATCTAGCTTTCAAAGAAAATTGTATGGAAAGTGAGGTAGGAGCGATTTCTCGGAATGTTCTCTAAGTATTATACAAGGACCTATTTTTCGGTTACGGCTTCAGTTAGGTCAGTTAGTTGCCCGTTACAGGAAAGTGCAGAAAAGGGAGGCGTTATTCAGCTCGAATCGACATCTTCGTACCACAGAAGGCTGTACTGTACAACGGCAGCAACTGCACAAGCAACTGCGGTAACTGCGAAAGTGAATGCGGGAACCGCTGAAGCAACCGCAGCAGCAACTGTAGCAACCACACAAGGTCGTCACTGCAATCAGTGCCGGCGTTCAAGACATGGAGATTGTCTTGCGAGTAGCAATCGCCTGCTACTGTTTTTGATTACTCCGTCGCCACAGGAAGCTAAACGGCGCACGAACGCGGTGCTCCGGCCGTATAGTTGCTCTCGAGGCGGAGTCGGTAGAACATAACGTCAAGAGCAGTTGCCGGGTGCTGACAGAGCTCAACTCAGCCAGAGCCAGGCGCCAGCAACAATGGTACGAAGGGTAACTGCCCTCCTCTCCGAATCAATCAACCGGCAATTTCATTGCTTAGCGCGTTCATCCAGCATTATGATGGATCAACGCCGAGAAGGAGCCATGGCAGCAGCCCCGACACAGCGAATGCGTGTGCTGAAGCTGATCGAGGAACGTCTCTATTTGTCTATGATCCCTAGGTTTCAATGTATAAGGCTGCAATTGCGGCCTCAGCCTCGCTTCCAAAAGAATCGCTTTCCGGTTGTGCCAACCAAAAACGCACTCAATATTCAGCACTCAATTTTGGCACCCGCCCGGAACATGGGTCTCGTAGCGAAGGAAGCACTCACCTTTGCACGCGCTGGATGGCACGCGGTGAAATATAGCTTACTGTGCGATGGCGTACAGAGTTGCCACACCTGACGGATTGCACTTAAACGTACTGTACACGCTGCATAAGTTTTTCCCGGAAACGCGGTGATTGATGGATGAGCGAAGAAGGAATTTTTCTTCGCCCGCCTTCCAGGGGCTCAGATATCGGTTTCAAGGAAGTACGCGAGATATTCTTCGGGAAGACACAGTGGCGCGTGGAATTCGCTGACTCAGATTTAAACCGGTCAACAGCGACTAGATGAATTTAGGAATAAATAATAGAGACGCCCGTCAATGTAGTCTGGCATAATGCCACATATTTGCCTCTCGTCATCACTCTCGAGCGGGGACACGAAGAAACAGCATACGTCAAAACAGCGCACACAAAAAAGGGACAGGGCAACACTATACAGGCAGAAAGCAACGCTATGACAAAACCACGTAAGATAAAAGCAGCACGTCAGCAGATTATCACAGTCACGAAATACAATGACGACAAAATAGCACAACAGAGTTTGGTGCAGTGCTGCGGGAGGGGTAAAATGCTATAGTCATGACCAGAAAGGTAAAAGGACAACCTATACCGCAGCAGGGTGGCAGGTTTAACGACGTCGCGTTGTAATCATTGTTTGCTTTGGTTTCATTTGTAGGATTTAACGTCCCAATGCAACTAAGGCTATAAGACACGAGGAGGGCATCGGGAATTTCGACCACCTGCGGTTCTTTAACATGCACTGACATCGCGTGACGCCTGCTTTTCTCCTCCATCAAAAAGCGGCCGCCGCGGCCGGGATTCGATCCCGCATCCTTGGGCGCAGTGGTCGAGCGCCCTAACCGATTCACCACCATGGCGGATAAAGGTAAGTAGGATCTGTGTCTGTCGTTTCCTCGTTCTTCTCGATTTTCTGGTTGTCTAAAGCATGTGCGCAACCTCACGATTGAGAAGCGATGCACCAATGCCAGACTTCAGAAGTGTTCCTGATAATCGGCGATAATTAGCTGATAAATTGCGCGACAGTCCCAAATCGGTTCCTATCGCTTAAGCAACGGAAGCAAATTAAAAAATAAAACAAAAAACAAATGGATGTACGAGCCAATTCTATCTCTCAACTACCCTGATTCTGCATCGTAATGCAGAGAAAACCCGATAATTAAATCAAAGCAAGCGAGAAGTTCATGCGACTTAAAACCATATATGCACTTCCCCAGAAACACTGCACCCTACTGCGCAACTCACACTGCTCCGAAGGGCAGCGTGTTGGGAACAGTACCGAAAAACCTTCGTGAGATGGCAACCCGCCGGGGACGTCTGGTGAAGGGCCAAATCGCAATGGTGCCTACAAGCTTGTATCTAGCTCATCCGAGCAACAGCATCCTGAACTTAGCGGCGCAAGCGGGTCTTCTTGGAGGATGCCGTAAATGTGGCAGGCCAAAAAGGAATAACCATAGAGCATAGACATCAAGTCACAAACAGCGGCCTTGTTGTGTTCATGACTGCCTCGCGTTCGCCTGTGCAAAGGCGATTTTAAAACTAGCAGACCGCTCATAGAGGCAAACGACAACACACCGTAGACGGCGAGAGCATTGCAAGCATGTTCATGAAATTTGGGGGACGAAAAACACGCTTTCTCAGAAATTATGGGCTGATGAGCCGCCAAAGTGCCCTATCAATCTCTCATGAGTCGTGACTGAAGCAAGACATGAATTACAGCTACCTCATAGGCGCCTCTAATCACGATAGAACGTGGTCCTAGTTTCGAGAGC
The DNA here is from genome assembly GCF_055883805.1 of Amblyomma maculatum. Taxonomy (NCBI): domain Eukaryota; kingdom Metazoa; phylum Arthropoda; class Arachnida; order Ixodida; family Ixodidae; genus Amblyomma; species Amblyomma maculatum. The sequence goes on from NC_139354.1 coordinate 12,569,872, forward strand.
ACTTCACTTGCTGCCCTGCTTCCCGGTTGAACGATAACCTAATCAACGAGTTAATTTCAGGATGGAGTCTTTCGCACAGAAGAAAAAACTTGAATATATTACTGCGGTCTGAGGAGAAATCGATGCCACAATAACGAAGCATTCAGCATTACAAATAGCTCATTGTACGCAGGTAAATGTGCTCTCAGAGACCTAAACATGTCTGAGCATACTTTTGGCAATGTGACCTTGTTCTTAAGGGCGTAAATTTTATAAAGACCTGAGGTAAACGAGACGCTGCTAAAAACATCACATGTTATACAGACGGAAAAATCGAAATTGATGTTATAGAAAATGACAAGGACTGGATGTAGTTTGAAGCATACGAAGAAGATAGCAATACTGTATGAAATGTGGCTGAGAAGACAGTATAAAATTCATAAGCAGGTTAGGTATTAGGGTATCTGCACAGAAAAGGCATTCAATCAACAATGGGCAGACAGGACTAGAAAATTAAGAACTAAGTACGCAGAAAAAGTTAACGGTAAAACATGAGCTCTAAAAGTAGGATAAAAAATGTAGATAGTGACAAATGAAATAATAAAGAAAACGAAAGCAGTCTCTTGACCTGTTTTAATAGAGCGTGGCTGTAGGCCATTTGGTGACATCGTAAGAAAAAAAAAACAGATAAACGACAAGACAGTGGCAAGGAGATAACACAGGGTGGAGACTACAACCTTGTGCTTGCTCATTGCCTCTCGGCTGCCGTTCCTTATGTTGTTATTCCTTACTCTGGACTTGTACAGAACAAAGACACGAGATGTCAAAAAGCAGGTGATCTAGTATAATTGAAGAGGTAATAACAAAGGGGATATGAATGGAGCTGCAGGATGCATTAATACAAAAGGTTGAAAAACTTTTACCTACGAAATAAGGTTAAGGGAATACAAATTAAGGTTTTACAACTTGGGTCATGTAGAGCTAGTGCAATTAATGCTTAAAAAGGGGGCAACTTCTTGTGGCCACATTTTCCTTCGAAATATTGCCAAGAGAAATACCAAGAAAAAAATATTTAGCTTGGCGGAGCTTGCCACCACTCTACTTCAAATATTACTTCCTTAAAATCTATCCACCCCGCGCTATACAAATGGCGGCGAATAAATATGTCATCAAAGCAGAAAAAAAAGACACTTGATATTGAAACGTACGGTGCTGCGAAGGAGCCAAAGCATATTTCATCGCAAATGTACGCAAAACGACATAATCATCATCATCATATATGTCGAAAGGTATATGCTATATATATATATATATATATATATATATATTGAAAAATTGCTTTATACTGTGGAGCCCTTAAGCATCAAAACTGTTTCTCAACCGCACTTGGTGCAACATTCCGGGTGGTGCTATATCGTTTCGCTGCCTAATTTTCGTGCATCTGCTAGTCTTGTTAATCGATAGGGACTCGAATCGGCTTATGGGCCTCCCCTTGTATGCCCAAGTCAGCCTACTGAGTCATGTGACCTAGCGCAGCGGGCGTTTCCAAATCAGTCCACGCTGCTCGAGCGAACTTTCGCCTTTATTCACGTAGGCGGTTACATCGAAACACAGCCGCCGCCAGAGCGTAAAAAGCGCTGCATTACAGCCGCAAATAGAGAGTGAGCGTAAGAAGACAAAGAGAGCAGCGGAAACACCCGAACAAAGAGAAGAACGCCTTGCGCGGCGATGCCAGAGTGCCGAGCGTTATAGACGAAGCATGTCTTTTTCCTTTAGGATTTGCTTCCTGCGCCAGTTATACTTATTGAACTGTCTCGGCAATGAAAATGCTTCAAGTTCTGTATTCCGCATTATATAGTCGGCGAGAACAATTCCACATGCTTGGTAAATAATACTGAAGCCGAACGTAGCTACAGCAGCCTCTTCATAGCGTACAGAGAAATGAACTTCATGGAAAATGAAAAAATAACCAGTGTAATCTCTCATGGACTCCTACAGATGAGAACACAGGTAACTGTTAAGGGATGCCGAACTATTTTTGCGACATTTAAGAGGTAGCAGAACATTTGGCAACTATTAAGGAAGCTTCTAAATAAAGAAATGTTCGACAAGCACAAAAAACTTACGTACGCTTCGTAGACTAAGCAATGGCGACACCTCTCGTGACAGGGCACACCTGAGGGGCGCAATGTAAAAGAAGCTAATATTTATTTAATTTCAACTTAATCACCTCTCAGAAGTGCACCTAATGCCCAATATAAGAGTAGCTCAGCAGAAGCATCGCAGAGGCATCGCGGAAGCCTCGCAGAAACATCGCCATCGTAGAGTCCATCGAGCTCCCGCGAAGCCGAAGATGTATGACCGCAGAGAACCGGTGGTATTTGTCGGCGCCCGCAAGTCGCGACCGCCAACGAAGTTAGCACTTATGGGCAGCCATCAATCCAGTTTAAAAGACATCACCTCCAAAAGACCATGGCTATGTGGTTGGCGGTGTGCAATCAAAAGGGGTACAGGTTCGATAATATCCCAGAACGGAAGCCCTCGCAAAAACAAACAAAAAAAAAAGGAACGTAAGTCAGAGAAATAACTTCAAATTGCTCGAGAAACCGGCTCTGGAGATACCCCGCGGAGAAAGCAGAGTGGAGGTAGAACACGTGGAAAAGGACGATGCCATCCCGTTGACAGTTCACTAGTCTTTGTTGTGAATCGACATCTCAAAGCCGCCAAGGTACTATGCTACAAAAGGCGGTGACATGTTTGCTTTTTTGTTGTTCCATGGAGCATTACAGCGCTCTGAAGCGTTTTTAGAATTATTTCTTCAATATATAAGCACAAAAGCGCAACCTCATCAGGACTGTGGCAACAGCGCTAGCTAGACGGAGGCCGGCCGGCCCAGTGGCAGCACTTTACGGTGTCTAAGCTCACTTTAGGCAAGGGTTAAAAAACGAAACATTTGAAGTACCCCAGAGAAACCACTTGTATACAGCTACCAGCCATCTGGCGCACCACAGAAAACTTTTATTTTGCAATTAACTAATTACTAATTGCGATAATTTTTCTAATTTGCTAACTAGTGCTTTTAGACAATAAATGAATTAGCAAACTTAAAGAGCACCTTCCAAACCCCAATTCCATTTACTTCAGATAAAGAAACCTTCACGTGTATCGTGGTTTTTCTTTTCTTTCAAATCTCTAATTTTAGAAAGCCCGCGAAATACAAAAATTATCACGTGACTGGCGCATTCATGCGCCACGATTGTGCTGCGCTCAACCTGGGTTTCAGTGAGTGAAATCAGCTATGGTTTTGGCTCCACGACCCCGTTGCAGCGGCAGGCCGATATGTCTGCGGTGGTTTCTTCGTCCGCTTCAGGCTGTCGGCTTGCACATACATAAGTGACGGTGCCAGTCGCAGCGAGCTCACCGCGCTGGCTGCAACCATCGCCAACGTTTCCGCCTACATTTGGGACTGAGCTGTAGAGGCAAGGCCATAGCTAATTTTGTTCACTCAAACCACGACTGAGAGCACCATAGTCGGGACACACAAATGCGGCAGTCACGTTGTGTTTTTTTCTGTGTGTGTTTCGTGGACTATCGTTAGAGCTTGAGAAAAATGATACACGTGAGGCTTTCTTTATCGGAAATAAATGCAATGGGAGTTTCTGAAGGTGTTCTCCAACTTTGCAAATCCCATTTTTTGTCTAAATGCAGTACTTAGTGAATTGTAAAAATTATCCTAATTACTACTTAGTTGATTAAAAAAGCTCTGTTGAAGTGGTTTCTCTCGCCTTTCTCATTTTTTTTTTTATTTTTTAACCCTTGACTGAAGTTAGCTAGAGCGCCCGATATATCAATTAGTGCATTCCAAAATAAACACAACATACAAGCGAAAATATAAATAATAAACCCTGTGAAAAATAAATCGTCGGTAAAGAAAGTATAATTGATTGCAAACGGTGCTTTATTCTACGTCCTGCACACCAGAAACTTTCCTCCTTTCGCAAAATGGACGAAGGGCCACCTGCCCTCAGGTCACGACAGCAAAAAGCGGTCCACTGGTAGGCTTGAACGGGAGCTATTGGCTAGAGCTCAGAGTGTGGGTGGAAAGCACACTTGAGCCTAGGAATAAAAAAAAAATGCTCCTGGCCTTCAACCAGGTCCCATTTAACGATTAGACGAAAAGAAATAAATATTAACAGCTAGGCACAATGAACACAAAGAGAAAAAAAAAAAGCGCGATGATGACATACTTGCGAAGAGGTAGAATATCGAATAGGCTGGGTGCATGCAACGCCATCTCTCGCGCTTAAGGCCAAAAACTGGTGAGCTAGCTACACAGCCCAAAGCGTTTTTTTACTCGGTATTTATTTGGCGTATTCCTTTTCTTTACTCTTTCCAGCCCGTAACAGGCGTGGTGACCCTGAGAGATAATGAGCACCCATCGCACCGCCTTCGAAGGCGCCGCCGCCGACTCCATAACGCGCGACCAATCCGCGAAAGCAGTGGGTGTCCTCGGCGCCGATCGATTGCGATCTATAGCTCTACTTGACTTGTTCCCTTTAATTTTTTTCTGTTTCATTTGGCGCCTACCGATCGATTTACACTCTCCAACGGTCGCCATGACGTCAGCATCGTCTTACACAATGTATTCGTAGTAGATGAAAAAAAGAGAAAAAAAAAACGAAAGAATCTATTCGGGCAAGATACGCTCAATTTAAATCTGGGAAGTCATAAATATTGCTAAACTACAGACCACATAATGCTAGCAGAGTTCTGCCTTGATGATTTAGACATTTTGGTGCTTGAATGAAGTTTTCTATAACTTGACACGTTTTTAAATGAGAGTCGTGATGAAAAACATAGAGTACCTGTAGTGTTGCTACACCTTTTTAATGTCTCAAAGGCAATTTTGATTTCATTTTCGGCGTTTGTAGGTAGCCAAGCAAGCCGGCTCTGCTGGTCTTAAAGACGATGATGTAACGCATCATACCATCCTCCTCGCTGTTGTTCATGCTTTGGTTTTTTGCCTTTGTTCGCGCACTCGTAATTACTCATGAACGCATAAAGGCGTACCTCAGACAATTAACCTGGTCAAACACAGCAGCGCGTTCATTAGGCTCACCTTAATTCGCCTCGAACCGACGTGCTATCATGCCCTAGCTAACTGAAGCATACGAACCCCAAGGTAAACAAAAAAAAAAATTCCAGGAGGGAAACATTGGCCACTTTTTTTTTTTTTCGCATTGACAAAGAACACATTTTTGGAATGTGTTACAAAAATCAATGGAGGAACAATTTTCACTGCAGTTACTTGGCATTCACTGGTTTTTCATGAAAAAGGAGGATGGGGTACTGTTCGATTTGAAAACGCTTACGGGAATCAATTGTATTTGGCACTCTGGAATGGCAGGACATAACCGCGGTCCGAACGAGCTACCTACCCGAATCTGTTATCGCATTCATCGTGGTTTCTAGATCGCGAGTTTGTCGGAATCCAAAAATCGGCTCGGGTATTTCCCCAGTGCCTCTCTATAGTCGAGCCTCTCTGTGAGCTGCACCGGTTTAAATCCGAGGAAGCCAGCCCGTAGCTCATCACAGAGTTGCCGTTTGTACACTGTATCGTGCGTGCTTGCGTATTGTGGTTGTTTACTCGTTTCGGAATTGTGATATGCCAAAAGCAGGCAATAGAAGCAAAAAATATCTATAGCGTCATGCGCTTCTCACATACCGGAGGCACTGACTTTGAATTCCAACCCCAGCCTCACGCTTACGGCTGAATGCCGTGGCGCAGTCTGACGCCTATCTTAGTCTGCAATACGGTTGAAGGCTTGTTATAAATTAATTTGACTTCTACTACAATTTTCACGTCTCACGTACCGCGCAACCAGTGGAAAGACTTTATTCACCTTCGACTTTCCTAAAAGCTCATCTCTCTCTCTCTCTCTCTGTCAGGGGCACACTCGGGCGTGTCGTCGAAATCGTTTTTCAAAAAATTAGTTTTGAGGGAATTAAAGACGCTGTATACCTGCCTAATTCTCGGAGAACACGTCAGCTGCACCACAAAAGAAAGGAGGAAAGTGGAAGTTAAAGAAGAAAGTAATAGAGGGTTGTTTTTGGGAAGAGCTCTGGATTAATTTAAGCCATTCAAGGCAACGTACCCTGATATTACATAGCACACTACCTTTCGTTTTCCGCCTGCATTGAAATGTTGCCGCTGTGGCTATAGGTTTCGAACAGCGTGTTCTGGTTAAGGCCGTCCATCTACTTAAATTGGAGTACTCATTCAAATCAACCACTGAAGTGACGTCTCATTGGAGACGATGTCACAGCTCACTAAATGTGACCATGGTTGACACCTTATACCACCGTGATGTCGATTCCCGGCCGTGATTGTCGCGCTTCGGTTTTAAAGGCAATATGAAAGAAAAAAATGCACACGCAAGTTCTGCCTTTAAGGTTATATCGCGGAACTCTTGATGGTTCCCGTTTGTCGGCTCCACTGGCGGATGCTCACTCACGGACACGCACTTTACGACTCGTGTGCTTGTAATCGCTCAATTTCTGTCACTATTATATTATGCATATCAATTACTCCACAGTCATATAGGCTACCACATTATATGGAGGACTACCTGACATATCATAAAGTCCCACTTTAGCCAAGTAACGAAAACGTGCATGCGTCGGTTTAGGGGGAGCATACTCCTGACTAAAGATCCAAAGCTGTCGGAGCCATCTCGGAGAAGCCGCCAATGTTAGCAGCCTCTACTGACTCACGCCATGTCACGTGGTCCTGTGACGTCATACATCCTGCCGGCCAATTAGCGCCCGGCCATGTTACCTGCCAACTACCACCTGCCAGGGGTATACCCTTGATATTTCGCCCACGACGGCGACGCATGCTTATCTGGATAACAGAACGCCATTACTTTCAGGGGTCTGTTTTCCGTGCGTTTCAACTTCAGGTGGTCGAAATTATTTGCAGCCCTCCAACAATGCGACTGTTCCTCTTTTCTTCCTTTCACTTTTTTCTCCTTCCTTTCCTTCAAGAAAAGATGAGCGCGTTTAATGCAGTAACTATGTAGTTAGCGCTGCCGGCTGCATAGCATGAGGATGCGGGTGCATTTCCGGCCGTGGCGGGCGCTTAACAACTAATGGAAGCGATGGCAGTTAATGTTGAAGAACTCTGCGTAAATAAATTGATCAGAAGCCCCTTACTATGGCGTCACTTTGCACATCATGTGTCACACCACGACGTGAGAGGCCGAATTTAACATTGGTCTTCAATACCTCCGCCGCTTTCGCCCCTTCCCTACTTTCTTCCTAAGGAGTAGAGTTCAGTTAAATATCTGCTTTAAGACTGCTGCTGACGCCTACATTTAGATTAATAACTCTTATAACGAAGCTCAGAAGCGTCCGAGAGCCGTTTCTCAGGGCTTAGCAGCGCTTCTTGGGAACCCGCGTCCAGCTCCGAAACAACACACGTTTACAGTGAATGACGCATGCGCTTCGTACTGGGTTACTTGATGGTGGGGAAGAGGTGTGTTGAGTCACGCGAACACGGAGGAAGGTGTGTTCCCCTCGGAGGCGCTAAACGTGTCCTGATGCGCATGCGTCAGAACACGTTATATGCGTCAGGACACGGAAGGTGGTCACGTGATAGCGGACAATGCTTAAGCGTGTGTGTCGCAAAATTATAGTCCATTATCACTGTGTATTAAAGTAACTGAGCAATATTGCTGCTCTGCGCGGGTGGCCTGCCCGACTTGGTTCACACCACACCTAAATGCGTGATTTGCCTCTGTGCTAGTCTACAGGTATACCCTCGCTTGTAAAGTGTTCAATAATGAAAATTGGGCTAACGGCCTAAAAAAGGCGAACAACTAGGCTGTGCCGTAAAGAAAGAGATAGAAAAGTTGTGTGAAAGGGGCGCGGACTTATTACAACAAACGTTTAGGTTTGAGACTCAACTAATTGCGAGATTTAGGGCGCAAGTGTCAATGCAAATTTACTGCCATTATCGAGCCACCATGCGTCATGCCCCATCGTGTGTAAAACTGAATACTACTGCCCTTGGAATAGCATAGTCACAAGAAAATAAATTCCAACGTTTTCAGGGACGTTTTAAAAGACCACGACGGACACACATGAAAATGACGGCAATAAAATGGCGCATCGCAGGAACCGGCTAATGAAGAAGGTGCAGCCGTGATTCAAGTATGGGGAAGGGCGGGCAAGCGGTCGATCTTGTATTTAAGGCACTCCTAATACTCACCCGCTACGCCTCCTCAGCAGCACCGCATCTTCTTACCTAGACATAGGCGCAACACCCATCGACGTTGGATAAGTGGCCGACAGCAGACCGCATATGCCACAACAGCAAGCGAGCATTTTAGTCCCCTGTGTGAACCGGTTTCACTTTTGAAATGCCCGAAGCTAATTTCTATTGCTTATTTTGGCTAGAAAATAAATCATAGGCTCCATTTTTTCGTTTAGTTGTCAATTACTTTAATACACTAATTCAGTTTGTGTAGGACATTTGGCAGTCCACACTGAACCCTGACAAGACATAGAGAGCCACGTCGAGCTCACAGAAAAACGCCAGGTTATATGTAATTGAAATTTTCTGTCGTATTTCTTTCGGTTTCGTCTCCAACCACCAAGCGACAGCTTTGACGTCACATACGTATTAAAGTCACGTAACACATACAAACTTCTTGTATATTCACTGCTTTATTCATTCTACTTCAAACTAGCTTTCACGCAATCATGCGAAAGAGTTGGAATCTCTAAAAACGAATGCGCAGTTCTCATAATTGAAGTTTTTCTGACTCAGGTGACATAAACTCCCTTGTGACGATACAACCTTAACACGGCAATCGACTGAAAGGGTGCGAGAAAAAAAGAAAGACACATAAATCATTCAGCTACTCGTGCTGAATCTCGAGTCATGACTCATGAATCATGACTCATGTACACATCTGCGCAAAAGTGGCGAGACCACACGAACCGCTGCAATTATTATTTTTCTGCAAAAAGGAAGCACCTGACGAATTTGCTTGGGAAAGACAGCAAACATATTAGTGAGGCTACCCAATGCATAACTTAGAAATAACCGCTTCACCATCAAGAAAAGCTGACACGCTGTTTATTCAAAAGGCGTGGTCTCTCTACTTTTGTGGACGGGTGTAAATTACTGTCTTGTGCACTAATAAAAAAAAAAAGAAAGCGAACATGCATACCAAAATGTTGTCTTTACTCTTTCAACTCAGCAAACAACGATTTCATTTCTTCATTCTCGACCGCATCGTCATCCAAATCTCGAGTTTAATTACACAACATAGCAAAAAAATGCTGGGACGCTTAGGCTTCGTCTTCAAGGATATGACGCGATAGCATAGGCTAGCAGCCCACATATAAAGCCCCGCTCTAACCAAGCCATATGGAAGTGCCTGCGTGTAAGGGTAAAGTGAATGCAAAGGGTAATGGCAGGTTGATTGTAACATCACCCTCCCATATGAAAGGAGAGGCCCGAATTCAAGCGTAATCAAGCGTAATCTCAGGCAATCCTGCGTCCAGTTACTGCTCGGCCATGTCTGCTACCAGCTACCACCTGCTAGCGCGATGCTCGTGATTTTTCACTCACACGCTCTCCGCTGCCAACGCCGTACGCCGGCCGCGCCGATGCGGGATTTCCGGTGAACGTGGCCTTTAATGCTATCCCGTTTAAAAGTCCTATATGCATCCTTTGTCATAAATGCTTTATAACTCTAGTTCTTGCGCGTTTGAAACATTATGCTCATATGTGGATAACCTAGATGGCTGAGGTGCCATTCGGTGGAGTGCGGGGGAGGATGCACTGTTCTGCAGATCACAGAAAACCCACTCTTACTGAGCCGCCTAAACCTCGGCCTGCTGATGCATATTGAGCTCATGGTGGAAATGACGCGGGTGCTTCTGCACGGGAGATTCTTACATTCACGTGCAGCTGCTCACCCGAGGTGCGGGCAAGGCAGGAGAGGAGAGCGGCCCCCGCCGTAATATAGAACCGTTCCTGTGAGGAGATTCAATTATGCGGCACGCGCAACGAGCAGTCAAGGGCAGTGTTGCAGCGACGACGTAACAAGGAACGTCCGCACCTGGCCAAGGTGCCATTCCCGGCCACCCCCAAGTTCGGCCGACCTTATGACCCCAGAGGGAGCCCATGGATGCGGGCACACGACTAACAGCTTGCGCGCAACTGATGGCAAAAGTTAAACCGATTTCCATACAAGGTGTTTCATCTGCTCTACGGCCGCCGTTGAAATATTTTTTCATGAATCTCATCAAAATGGCTGCGTCAAGCCTATAAACAACACCATATTAAAGGAATTCCCGGGATAGTTTCTTTGACTTAGTGTTGCTCTCAAAGAGTGTAGTTCGAACTTTCTTTTAGAGAAACACTAATTCAAAGAAACTCGCTTAATATGGCCCTCAAAATCAAGCACTTTAAACCTTTAAAATCTGCTCACGAAACGACCAAAGGCCATCACTGAATGCCAGCCTCCTTTGGTAAAGAAATACTCCAATGCACTTACAAACATAAACAACTTGGCGCGAAAATTCCACTCCATGCTAACGTGTAATGAACGCCTGAAGAAAATATTCCGGAGGCATCAAGGGTAACCTGCAAAAGTAACGCAAACCTCAGAGATATCCTAGTACATTCTAACCTCGCCAACAAACAGCCATACCAACCAAAAGTAAATCATTGCTCTCGACCCAGATGTAAGACGTGCAACCATATACAAAACGTCACCATGGTTTAAAATACTGCAAGCCAGTTCACTTTTCACGTGGCTAGACATGAGAGCTGAGGCTCCCACTCTGCCCTTGCACAGTGCTCTTTCATACATAATAACTCTTGTTATAAACGTACTTTTAGGAAACGTAGCGCAAAGAAGACAAGGACAAAATGAGGGATACACACACGAGCGCCCGTGTGTGTATTCCTCATTTTGTCCTTGTCTTCTTTGCGCTACGTTTCCTAAAATGCAAATGCACCAACTCGCCCAATTCAGCATTCTTATAAACGTACACTTTCCTGTCAGTCACTGCAGGTGTATTACTCAATAATACATCGGATACGACAATGCTGTGCTCGCTCAGACCGGGTAACATATTCACTTTTGACAAAATACCGGGCGTATTACAAAGCACGTCAAGAATTGCAAAGCAAGCAGGTCAAGAATGTCATCTCGGCCACCATACCGTGTAGGTTTTTGAGCATACTGCTGGAAAGAATACTGATATATAATGTCGGAAGAGATAGAATACAGAGCACAGCCTTTCCGGGCTCTTCAGCCGACTAGTCAACAACAGGTACATTAAAGTCTCCCATTAAAATAATGTGGTCACAATCAATCGTCTCATAACACTAAATGTTGAATATCTGGCTGATGCGATGCTCCAGGAGGGCGATTAAAGAACCCTATAGCCATCGTTTTTTCATTAGATAGTCAGAACTTACAAAAAACCGATTCCGTTTCACTGTAAGAAAAATGAATTTCAGCACATGGTATACCATCGCGCAGAAAACCAAATACGCACCCGCCGCGTTCACGTCTATCACGCCGAAAACATTGGTAACCGCCGGGAAAGATTTCGACATCCAGGATATCTAGGCTCCACCACGACTTAGTGTCGAAGACAACAGCCGGTTTAATTGAGCGAAGCAAGCAGCCAAGCACATCAAATTTATTTTTGATGACGCCAAAATTTATTATCATGATGCGGACAGGCGGCGTCATGGACTGGGAATTATCAGGTCATTGCTCGACTACTACCTCTGTTGTGCTGCTCGAACGAAAAAACGGTTATTGCCGAGTTCTAGGGTATCGAATTTAAAAACAGGGCTTTTTTTCAGATTTTTTGTTTTGTTTTGCGTATTCCCACAATTGCTACCACTTATATATATATATATATATATATATATATATATATATATATATATATATATATATATATATATATATATATAGAGAGAGAGAGAGAGAGAGAGAGAGAGAGAGAAAGAAAGAAAGCGATAGGAAGCGTGCAGAGTGGGTCGGAGTTAATGACATTCTGGTTTAACTCAAGAGGACATGAACATTGTCAGGACATGTAGGGAGAAGAGAAGATAACCCATGGTCGCTAAGGGCAACAAAATGGATTCCAGCAGCAGGAAAGCGTAGCAGGGGCGGCAGAGACTCTAGTCAGGTGGGTGGATGAGGTCAAGAAGTTCACAGGGGCCATATGGATGCAGCTAGCACCGGATCGGGTTAATTGGAGGTGTACGGGAGTAGCCTTCGTCCTGCAGTGGGTATAGTCCGGCCAGGCATGATCATGAAACCAAACCCTAAGAACATGCCTGCGTGGCCTAAGGGTAGCATCTGTGGCTTAGAATGCAAAGTTCTTGGAAGGTTAGATTCTGATCTCACCCCTCCCCCATGAAGGGGGAGTAGCGATTTGGCAGATCCGGCCAAATAGGCTGTCATGTCGTTGCGTGGTGTCGGAAACCATAACGATCAGTCTCTGACCCGCCCCGCCAGTCGCCAACCTCCACCTGCCATGCCCGTAAAGTTCCGTTCATAATATTCTGGACAGCATCCTTTTTTTTTTTTCGCAAGGTGGCCAGAGAACCACGCAGTTCTTGATGATGACCTGCATGTGACAAGGATGCTATTGAAATCATTTGGCCCGACTTAAGAGCAACCTGTAAGTTATGAAGTGCCCCCAGACGTTCATTCCTCGGAGGTCGAACGAGCACATCTTCTTCCTCTGCCCAATGAGCGAAATATTTTTACAACGTAATAGGTGGACGCATGTGCAAGGCCCATCACTTTGAAGCACAACGTAGTCGGTCCCTTTGCTCCCCTCCACTCGTTTCCACGCATCGAAACTGATCACCTCTCGGCAGCTCGATTGGCGTGAGACCTCATCATCATTACGTCGTTACAATTTCTCACGAGTCGTTCTTTCATTTCTTACATTTATTGCTTTACATTGTGTACATTTTAGCAATTTCTCACCTTTTCTTGTGGCATGTGTAGTATGTGACAACTCCATAAAGGGAGAATGTCTCCATCTTCATTAAACTCATCTTCTCGCATAGCCTTATGCAACTCTGTCATCTTTTTTCACGCGTTCAGCGTGAGACACCTCGGGCTAAATAAAAAAGTTGTTCATTTCTTTAGTCCAGTTTCAACGCAGCTATCGTTACGACCAAGAGCAAATGAGTCTCCTTCTTTTAACTCTTCTTAATAACGCAGAAACACCTCGCTCTACAATTAGTGTCACAAGACACTGAAACCAGAAAAGCCTAGATCAGTGTATGCTTCTGTGTGCTTCCTCTGACGATGAGATCGCACTTGGAGGTGAGGTAAGAGGTGTCCAACAACCTAACTGGAGCCGCGGGGAAAGTTGAAAGAAAGAACGCTCTCGCCCATCCACACCACGCTTGAGAGTGGACCGACTCTCCAAGGTTAGGCTGAGCGTCATTATATTGACAGGTGTAGTAGAGGAAGAACAAATCGGCGGTAATACAAGCAGAAGCCCAAAAACGTCGGATGGCCTTCTTGTGGGTTGGGCGCGGGAAACTGGAGACGGCGGAAGTCTTGTCGGGGTCTGGGAGAACACCTTATGCGCTGACAACATAGCCTAAGAAGCGAAGCTCCTCGAAGGCGAAATGACATTTCTCTGTCTTGATGGTTAGTTGCGCAGACTAAAGAGCTTGAAGGACAATGCGTAGTTACGGCAAGTGTTGGTCGAAGCTAGACAAAACAATGACTACGTCGTCCAGGTACACAATGCTCGACTTCCACTTCAGACCACCTAAAACGGTGTCCATCATGCGTTGAAACGTGGGCGGAGCGGAGCAAATCCCGAACGGGAGCACCTTAATTTCATACAGACTGTCGGGTAGAATAAACGGTCTAATTCAGATTAAACACTCAAATCCTGAATTACAGACGTGCCAGTATCACAAACGAATATGGAGTTCGAAATAAGTCGCTTTGATTTGCAGTCTTCTTCCCAGCTATCTTAAAAACGACCGACGAACACTATATCCCCCGCTACGTAGACTATCAAGTTGTTCCGCAATTGAGGAGCAGAGCTATGTGACATGCACTGACTGCAGCAGACGACGAAAAACACCTGGCCTCGGTGGCGGTTGCTGCCATCTGAGGCGCAGCAGGTGATGCCAGATAACTAGGAAGTATGGTTTCCCGCGTGGTGGTGTCACGTGCTTACCGTCACGGTGTCGCCCAACAACTTTATTCGCTTGCTCCTGCACTTTTCTAAAGACCGGCCCTTGGATATGTAGAGAGGCAGCGCGCTCTCGGCTTTTTGGATTGCGGGTACGCATACTGACAAGAAAATGACTGCTTCCGGCTTTCTACAACGAACTTCGCTCTAGAAGTAGTCTCTTTGCTGAACATCGGCCCAGAAACGGTTCATTATTAAAATATTATATGGCATGGGAAACTGTATCGAAACATAGGAATGAATCCTAGTTTTGCATGATTCGCTGTAGTTTTTTTTGGAGAACAAAACGTATACCACAAGTAGTGAAAAACACTTTTCTTTGCTATTTCAAAAAGTTGCGCGTTGGGAGCGGAAAGCAGTTTCCGCTAGCTTTCGCAGACAAGAGAGTGCTTTTCTCTAAGACAATATTTACAATCGCCGTTTTGATCGGTGTTCGGGCTCTCTCAAGACTAAGGGTGCATTTCTTCTGACTGATGTTTTAAACGGTTCCAGCCTGTGCAGAAGATAATATAATAAATGATGGTCGCCCTTGCTTCGTTTGCGAACAATACTACGAGACTGTTTGCAAACCACATGTATTGTTTTCATAGTCGACGACTTCTAATGAAGTCGTCGACTATGAAACGATGACTATGATGACGATGATAATTCATCGTCATCAGTTTGGTTACATTCGCAGGAGAAAACCTTTTCCCAGTGTACTATAAGTGACATCTTTCACTTGCGCTTCACCTTTTTTGGTGCGCCCGGTTCATTCTACTGCTGTTCAGTAACCTTGACTTACAACCCATTTGTGAGTAAGTGCGCATATGCGTTGGAGGGAGTTTGAAAAGCAATAATGACCAGAACCATCTGTATTCCTGTGTTATGTACTGTGCCCTTCACACAAGAATACATCTCGTGACCAATAGACGCCATTGATTCATGCGGTGGATGGGATGAGCCTGCTAATTAAATTCAATTAAAGTCATGTTAATATTGGCCACTTGTCCATGCTACGCTTACCTACACGAAGAACTTCACTAATTCTCTCAACTCTTTCATCTGTCTACCTGAGCCAGGGAAACACAAAATAAAAAAGGAAAGGACTCCCCTGCTCAAAATAAACATTTCGTAGCACAGTATATGCATAGTGCCACTAATTGGTGTATAAAGCACTAGGAGAAGCTTAGAGAAAACACGCATACACACGCAGACACACACAAACTACATATCACTTTATTTGTTTTCCTAATTATTTGTATAAACACGGCAATTCATAACAAGAAAAATCAGTGAGAAGTATTTTTCCGGACTCGGCAATAATTCTGAACACTACCTAAAAGAGATTTTATGACACCCTTTCGCAATAACCACTGCCTTGTCATATCTGTTATATTTAAATCAAATAATGTGTACAAATTCTTTTTTTTTTCCACCACTCACTGAATTGTCATATGATCTATCTACTCTGCGCTGTCTTTTCTTTGCGGTGTCAATGCCCTTGTGTTTGACATTCGTTTTTGTTTTGCGAACTTTATAACATTGATATTACTGACCTCTCCTGCTTGGACGTAGTAATGCATGCAGTATTTCTTAAATAAAAATAAATACGACCGATTACAGTGGCAGTGAATTTAAAATATATCTAGGAAAAAAAAAAAGGATCGCACAGTCTTTCATCATTATCACCATACATTATAATTTATTCTCCGAAAGGCCCTCAAGTTCGCTCATTAGGTAAGGGTAAGAATAGTAACATTTGACAATGTCAGTAATTTGAGGTAAGCTACAATGTAAGCAAGCCTAAAGGATTTATGATATTAAAATTAACGAACTCAATGCAGAACAGTCGCCAGTATCCAAGACCTCGCACAAGCACCCCCTAACCCTTCAGGATATATCATATACACTGATTCAATACAGGCTATACGCGCCATTCATGCCGGCCGAACTCCTGAAGAACTATAGGATGATCTACACACAGCTCTCACCAAGCTACGTCCCAACACTGTCACACTGAGGTGGATCCCTGGCCACGCTAGAATCTCAGGCAAAGTAGTGCATCGCCTCGCCCGCAAACCTCAGCACCGGGCGCCTGGGATTCCCTGGCCTTATCCACCCACTAGGGACGCTACTCTTCACAGCAAAAAAAACAAATCAGCATTCACTATGACAACTTTAGAGAAACTCTTCGAACACTTCATATTCCGGATAAATCCCTCACTAGATGAGCCCCCCAGGTTGGAAGGCGTCCCACATGTTACTGGGGATGAACAAAGGGCGATTCCTAGTAGCTCCAGGACGAATGAAGCGGCTGGGCTAAAGCCAAAAGGACGCTCAGTTGTGGATGTGTCGGGAAGCGACCGGAAAGTCCGATGTTGCAAGGAGATATATCACATAGCAACATGGAATGTAAGATCTATGACGCAAGGTAAACTGGATATCGTCAAGCGAGAAATGGACAGATTGAACATTGATATCTTGGGTATCAGCGAGCTCAAGTGGACCGGAATGGGAGAATTTAACTCCGGCGACCATTATGTCTTTTATTGTGGGAACGAATCCAAGAGAAGGAATGGGGTCGCTCTCATAGTAAACAGAAGAATGGGCAAAGCAGTGCTATAGGTACAACCCCAAAAACGACCGAATGATTTCACTTCGGATCCAAGGTCACCCTTTCAACATAACAGTTATCCAAGTCTATGCACCGACCACTGCTGCTGAAGAAGCTGACGTTGAGAGATTTTATGCGGACCTACAATGCCTTTTAGACCGCACCCCATCATCAGACGTCGTTTTTCTCATAGGAGACTGGAATGCTAAGGTCGGGGAGTGAAGAAATATCCGGAATTACAGGCAAGTTCGGTCTTGGTGAGCCAAATGAAGCTGGGCAGAGGCTAGTAGAGTTCTGTCAAGAAAACAACCTGACCGTAGCGAATACTCATTTTCAACAGCACAAGAGGCGCCTGTACACATGGATTTCACCGGACGGTCTGTACAGGAATCAGATCGATTATATTATTTGCCGGCAGAGATAGAGAAGCGCTATACAAGCACTAAAAACAAGGCCTGGGGCCGATTGTGGCACCGATCATCAGCTTCTTGTTGCCAAAATTAAGCTTCGATTGAGGAAAACGCAGAAAACTAGAAGGCCTTTCAGGTATGATCTGGATCAGATTCCATTAGAATATGCTGTGGAAGTGAGGAATCGATTTCAAGAATTAGATCTAGAAGACAAAGAGCCCGAAGAGATATGGACTGATGTTCGTGATATAATACAAGAAGTTGCTACTAAGGTAGTTCCAAAGCAAAAGAAATGCAAAAAAGCAAACTGGTTATCTGAAGAGGCTTTGCAAATAGCTGAGGAAAGGAGGATGGCAAAAGGTATGGGGGAAAGAGAAAGATACAAGGTTCTCAATGCGGATTTTCAGAAAATAGCAAGGAGAGATAAGAATGCCTTCCTGAACATACAGTGTCAAGCAGTTGAGGACAACAGCCAATTAAGGAACACAAGAGCTCTGTATAAGACAATCAAAGATATCAAAGGAAGCTTCTGTGCTAAGCTGGGCGTGATAAAGGACAAACGAGGCAAGGACCTCACTGAAGCCTCAGAGATAAAGAAGAGGTGGCAGGAATACACAGAAGAACTGTACAAGAAGGACCCGGATGTGCAAACCCAACATAGGACGGTTGTGATTACTGATCTCGAGCCGGGCATCCTGAAGAGTGAAGTTGAATGGGCCTTAGCCAGCCTTGCTAAGAACAAAGCTAGCGGAATTGATGGTATTCCAGCTGAGTTGCTTCAAAACCTCAACCACGACGCTGTTAACACACTGCATACATTATGTCAAAAGATTTGGACAACCCTGCAGTGGCCACAGGATTGGAGGAGGTCAGTTTACATCCCCATTCCAAAGAAAGGCAGTACCAAAGATTGTTCCAACTACCGCACGATCGCGCTTATTTCGCATGCTAGCAAGGTGATGTTAAAAATCCTGCAAGGTAGGCTGCAGCAGTATGTGGATCAGGAGCTTCCGGACGTGCAAGCTGGGTTTCGCAAGGGCAGAGGAACTAGAGACCAAATTGCCAACCTTCGCTGGATTATGGAAAAAGCAAGAGAGTTCCAGAAACCCATTTACTTCTGCTTTATTGATTATGCGAAAGCGTTTGACTGCGTAGATCACAGCAGATTGTGGCAAGCTCTCCAAGAGATGGGAGTTCCAATTCACCTCATCTGTCTCCTCAGGAACATGTATGAAGGACAAGAGGCCACAGTCAGAACTGGGCATGGCCTTACTGATTGGTTTCCGATTGAGAAAGGGGTGAGGCAAAGGCTGCATACTGTCGCCCTGCCTATTTAACCTATATGCAGAGTGCATCATGAGAAGGCCGGTCTGGACGAGTCTTCAGCTGGAGTGAAGATTGCTGGAAAACGTATCAACAACCTTAGATATGCGGATGATACCACTTTAATGGCAGAAAGTGAAGTGGAACTCAAGAGACTTCTGATGCGCGTACAAGAAGAGAGTGAGAAGTTTGGGCTTAAACTGAACATTAAAAAGACGAAGATCATGGCGTCTTGCCCTATCAAGTCCTGGAGCATCAATGGACAAGAAGTGGAAGCTGTGACAGATTTTTTGTTCTTGGGCGCCAAGATTACCTCGGAAGGAGACTGCAGCCATGAAATTAGGAGACGCCTGCTTCTGGGAAAGAGAGCAATGGTTAGCCTTGACCGCCTAGTAAAGAGCAGATACATTAGTCTACCAACCAAGATCGCTATAACCCGTGCTATGGTCTTTCCAGTTGTGATGTATGGATGCGAGAGTTGGACTGTGAAAAAGGCTGACCGCCGAAGAATTGACGCGTTTGAATTGTGAGGTGCTGGCGAAGACTCTTAGAGTTCCTTGGACTGCCAGAAGATCAAATCAGTCGATATTGTCGACATAAACCCTGACTGCTCATTGGAGGGTCAAATTCTAAAGTTAAAGCTCAGCTACTTTGGTCATCTGATGAGAAGAGAGGAGTCGCTGGAGAAAGATTTGATGTTGGGAAAGGTTTGAGGGTCGCCGGAGAAGGGGTAGGCAGCGAACGCGATGGTTAGATGGCATTCTCGAGGCATTGCAGATGAAGCTATGTGAATGTTAAGAAGATAGTGAGAGACCGGAAAGCGTGGCGTGACATGGTCCATAGGGTCACGAAGAGTCGGACACGACTGAACGCCTGAACTGAACTGAACTGAACGCAAATACGCATTCTTCAACGCATACACCTCATTAAACGCCTTACTCCTGTCCGATCGTTTCTATACCGCATCAGACATGCTCCCGCATGTCCGAATTGTCTTGAATCCCATGATAAATTAGAACAATGCATGTTTTTCTGCCCTACTGCAATTCCCTCCCGACGTGGATGGCTTGGTTAGCCTCTGACCAGCTGAAAGACCAGTTGGCCTTTGTGACCCTGATCTAGGACATTCTCGATGCTTAATACTGCGTTTCATTAAGGTTGTTTCCTCCTCCTGATTATGAGGTTATGGTCATGCGCAATGAAAATAGGAAGATATCGCAGAATGCAAGAAAACTAAAACAGTGCAGTCATTAAATAAAATTGTAGAGCGCAAAAAAAGAAAAAAAAAAGACACCTTTTGTGGAAGTTTGCTTAAACGGTCAAATACAGAAAGAAGTTAGCAAGCGTCTTACCAACTTAACTGAAATAAAATTGTTATCATGCCGCCACATTTTGCGACCCAGTTTCGGTGAGCGGGGGGAACTCATATTCAAAATGAAAGCACGTCAGTATTCTCATGTACGTGCTCAGTTCTGTAAGCTGTGCATAAAATTTATCGACCCCGGAAGAAAAGCGCAGATCCTCTCCTAAATCTGCCGATCTCCGTTGCTCATTCAGGTGAAGACACTTTACCAAGGACCTCTCCGCATCACATTGCCAAACGCACTATCGCTTCAGCATCACCTGATGCCAAGGGTCATTGCCGCATTCTTTCATTAGTCGTAAAGACGAAGGTCGGCGCAGTAGTAGATTAAAACGTAAAAACAAAAACAAAAAAAAACACGCAGCACTGGGTATGCACTGTGGGAACCACTTCGCGCAGTGATTTTTCAGGAAGCAGCAGTCGGCTTCCGAAGTTTGAGAAAGCAAAGTCGGGAGCACCAACTACAGCCGCAAGAGAGCTGGACCTGCTGAGAAGGCCAAATAAGTATAAAAGGTGCAGGAAACGAAAATGAACGTATATACAGACTTAAGGAACGCGAATGACAGACTGATCGAATCTCCGGTTCCAAAGTACAGCTTCGCGAACATATTCCTTTTTCTGATGTTTTCTTTGTCCAGATACTCTCAAACAGCACGCGGTGGACAAGGCAGAGAGGTCGCGTAGAGAGAAGATATATAGCGCCTCTGCCCGGAACGCCCCTTAAACAGGTGAGATGCCTATCGCACCTTCGAGGTGCGACGTCTTCCTTCGTGCATAAGGATGCTTGCCGCGGAGGCAGGTATATATTAGGTGACTATTGAGTCGTATATTTGACAGCCCATTTGTTTTCAATGGCTGCAGCCATACGCAAGGTGCCCCACTCTAGCGGACGGTTTTCGCCCTATTTTTTGTGTTGCTTGAAAGTTCCGAGGTTTTGCGATGCTTCTGATCTAGCACGTGGTAATTTTCCGGCAGTTTCTGCAACAGGATTTGTCGTGCTGTTTCATTCTCACATTCTCGTTTTTATTTTGTTTCTCTCGGGGAAGAAGCTTTAGGCCACTGTTTTCAAGCAAAACAGTTATCTCCAGATAACGGACACCTCTCTTTTTTAAGGTTGCTTGTCTTCACTGGTTTCTTTAGGTACAATGCCATTAGACAAGTTGACGGTCGTGGCATTCGAGTACCAGCGACAGTAGGAATGTGTAAATGACCAAATTAGATTTGCTTAATTACAAGTTTAGAGAAAAATGTAGTTAAAACGAAATGATCTCTAAAATGATGCTGTTCAAGTATTAATTTGATTAAAAGGGGCGCCTAACCTGTGTACGAGCGAAAAAGTCTAGAATCTCATTTCGAAGGCTATATATTCGCAATATATGATTTAATAAAGCAACAAGGCTGAGAAAGAAAGATTCAATTTCTGATGCATGTTAAATTTTAGAAATGTTGAGTTCAAAGCTACAACAGGATGTCTACAACAGATAGATGACAGCTTGCACTAAACAATTTTTCTTTTCCTTTGGGGCTATAAAAGGTTATAAAAAATTTAACACTCGAGCCTTAATGACGCGATGTTTCTGGGAGCTCAGTAAGAGGCTGTAGTGGAAAACCTTTACGGCGCAAAGACCAAATCTGGGATGCGCCTGCGTGAAAAGCTTAGCCAGGTATTTCAGTCTAGAAGGCGTCGGGTGAAAACTCCGTTGCTATTCAGCAACAAGAGGGGAAATAGGAGATCCGGCTCTAATAAGGAAAACACGGGAAAAAAAAGAGTGAGGGACGTACCACAAGGACGAAGCCTTAAGCCAAAAAACAATGCAGTCAATTTCAATAAAAAAAAATGGAGAAATGGAGGAGGGGTGAGGGCGAGGTTAGGGGGGCCTGTTTAACGCTGGCTTTAAGAGCATATGACACGAAGGCGTTAAAAGCTCGCGTACACAACTTTCCCTTGCAAATTGTCCTTCGCGTACATGCACTTGTCACTCGTTTAATCAGCAATTAATCTGTCCCTTTCTTACCCCCAATTTAATAGTAAAAAACCCCCACACATAGATATGAAGGTCCGCTTTAAGCAATCTGTGCGATAGTGGGTGCGTGGTCTACGGGTGCCGTGTCTGACTTCGGGGTCCAAGTGTCCCGACTTCAGTCCTCATCTCTCCCTTTGCACAATAACTATCCGAGTTGTCAGCTCCTACCAAAAAAGTTATGTAATGTCTTTTCAGGTTAGACAAGCAGCCCATACCAGTCAGCGCCCGGCCATGCAACCTGGCATGAATGTGATTTTTCGCTCACGTCAGTGCACGTTAAAGATCCCCAGGTTGTCGAAATTACTCTGTAGCCCTCCACTACGGCTCCTCCCTCTCTCTTTTGGTTTTAGTTCCCACCTCTCTTACATTATTAAGCCTCGGTTCACGTGCCCACGAAGAGTGTGTGACGCATACTGCACCTGTAATTTGCTATAAATTAATTTACGTTCATATTCCTTACACAATACCCACAATGCTGACGAGCCATTTCTAACTGACCGGGAGTCTTAATATTGTCGCGTTACAAAAAAAAAAAATGCGCTCCAATTTTGCGGATTCATCCTCATCATCAGCAGCAGCAGCCTGACTATACCCACTTCAGGGCGCAGGCCTCTCCCATATTTCTCCAATTAACCCGATTCTGTGCTAGCTGCATCCACTGGACCCCTGCGAACTACTTAATCTCATCTGCCCACCTAACTTTCTGGCGCCCCCTGCTTTTGCGGTTTATAGAGTTCTTTAGCTCCAAGCATGCTTCATTTGTTGCTTGAAGGGAGACGTCCACTGACAGCACGCCTATGCAGGATCACTCACTTCGAGCATACAAATAAATGCTAGAGGGATTCAACGCCGCTGAACTGAATGTCGAGCGATAGCTCTGTTGGTAAAGGACACAATGTTGGTTTTCCATGTTTATTGTAAGGATCTCCTTCGCGCTGTAACCATTACGAACACAGCCTTGTGTGTAAAACTGCCATGGCTTGTGTGTTTATTGATAAATTGGTCGATCGGTCAGTCGGTCGGTTATAGGGATGAGTTACAAGAAGAGGAAATTGATTATTTTTTTCCCGGATAATTGATATGGCGTAAAGTTCTGGTTTATTTTTTGAGGCATATTTAATTCCCTCATTACTAATATTGGTGTGGCTTTTTGTGGAGTTAATTCGCTGCGCAGGAAGTGTACGGCATCCTTTGTGAGCGGGATAGGCGAGAAGTAGACAGCCACTTCCATCAAGCCGCTGTACAACTTAGCAACGTTGGTTTGGTTTATCGTCCCAAACCGACAGACGCCGTAGTGGAGGGCTCCGGAAATTTCGACCACCTGGGGTTCTTTAACCCGATGGAGGCGAAACGAAGAAGCGTCCTTGTGCTGTGCGATGTCAGCGTACGTTAAAGATCCCCAGGTGGTCGAAATTACTCCGTAGCCCTCCACTACGGCCCCTCTTTCTCTCTTTCCACTTTAACTCCCACCTTCCTCCCTTCCCTCACGGCGCGGTTCAGGTGTCCACAGACACAAGTGTGACAGATACTGTGTCTTTCCCTTCCTGTGAACCAATTACAAATATATATATATATATGGGATTCTTTAACTAACATCGCTTAGCAGATAGGCGCCTTTCTTTTCGCCTCCATCGAAAAGCGGCCTCCGGAGGCGATCAGCAAGCCGCCCGTGTATTGTGTGATGTGAGCGTAAAATTTATACAGGAAAATAAAGGCGCAGTACGTGTCACACGTTTGGGTCGGCACCTCACCACGCCGTATTTTCTGTATTTTCTGCGCACTTCTTGCGCTGCGTGTAAGTACTGCCGGTATATCATGAGAGGAGTATAGGTGAGCTTTGCATTAAACCATGTGAAGGTACGCTTCTTGAATGCAAATCGAAACAGCTATATATCTAATTTCTGTCATGCAGGGAATGCTATAAGACTGAAGACATTACAGAAAAGGGGAGAGCGTTTCTCTAACCCAAGGCTGTGCGCTTCCATTTGTCACACTCCATGGAAATCACCACTTCGTAGTATTATAGAGAAAAAAGGCCGCATATATGTAACTTAATTTGTGCCCCAGGTAGCGACGTTGTTGACCATAAACCTAGCGTGAAATTAAACCTCATGTTTTTTGCTGCGGTATGCCTGAACAAGCTTACTTCCGTCTGAAAAGCTGTGAGTTCGTGACGGCTGCTAACATTACATATACTAACGAAAATTGCTTGAACTTTACCTAACAATGCGCCAAGTAGATTTCAATTCGGATCGGCTCATCACATGAAAAGGCACAAAGCGAAATTGAAAAGCCATTTCACAACGCTAACAGTTCGGTGTTGTTCCGGCTATGCTCTTCTATGTTCACGTTCTCATGTTCATGGCGTCAACATGTCCCTTCAGAATCATGCACTCATTATCCCAGTTTAAAACCAGAACTCTAGCAATACCAGCAGTGGCGATTGTACTGCGAGTTTTTCGTTTAGAGTATCTGCTTTGCCGCGTCCCCTTGACTACACCGATTGCTATAAAACTAAAATAAACAAGTTTGAAATGTACCGAGGCAAAAAGAATTATGGCTCAGAGAACACACTGTTCGCAGCGGACTTGAATCTCTCTGTTTGTGGCAGCTTTTCTTTTTTTTTTTTTTTTTGACAGAGCTGACGGAGCACCTGACTAACGTTTTCACTCACGCAAAAACGCACACCAAATGGTACGAAATAAAGAAAACTTCGAATTGGAGAATCCTCGTAGCCGCCGAAGTACGAGCTTCAATCTCGGCCTACCAGTGAGTGAAGTAGTCTAGTAATTTTTATTGCCGATATATTACTCTGATAAACACCACGAGCAATTATTGGGTGTTCATTCAGAGCTACTGTAAGCTGTGCTAATTTAGAGATAGAGCAGAGGCGACAGACGAAGAGAGGTCAAACAGCCGCTTATTATTCACTGTAGTTACCCTAAAATGTTCTGAAGATGGGTAAACATGGCCTTCCCGTTCAGGTAGTGACTACTACACACATTTTAAGTTCTTGGGAAACGGCACACTGCTTGACGGGTTGAGAGAGGACGCTCGGCCGCTGAGCGATATACTTGTAAGCGATCAGCTGAATAAAACTCCTGTATACGCCACACAAAGCATTAACAGCCGTATTTTCTAGACCAGTCATCCAGATTACAGCTTTGAGGGAGGAGGAAACCTTATCAAGACCCGGTCTTCGTCACGATGAGTTAACTCGGCCTATTCTGCGCACTCTATTACGCACCGCAAACCGTCGGTGAGTACAATACGTTGTAGATAGAAGGGCTTCAACAAGTTCATCACGTGCTGCGCAAAGAGGATTGGCGCCACGAACACTGTCGGAGGGCTTCTCTCACTTCACAGGATGCTCAATCATAACCAGCGAAAGCTCCCGACTGAGCCACGCAGGTAGAGCTGACTTCCTCATCCATATATATTCTGGCCAGGTGATCTACCCCTTTCGAGAGGGAGCGAGACCGAACTGGTTTACGCCGTCAACAGGCCTAAAGGAAGCCGGTGGAACGGCAGTGTGTCATCTTAGGCGACTGTACAAAGTGCGGTGTCAAATGGACGAAAGTACACATATTTTCTAGAACAACTGCGGGGCGCCTCAAGGCCGCGAATATTTGTGGCCAGCAATCTGTCAGGCTGCCCAAGGTGCGTTTATGGCTTACGAGTGCGGCAAGAAGAATAAGTTTCTCCCCTCAACATGACTCTTACGCACGCTATGAATAAGGTCAAGAGGGCGCCAAGGGTCTTGAAGAAGTAAACAAAGCCGTCCTGGCTCAATTACAGCGCCTGCAGAGCTTGCTTTTTCTGTACTCACTACTACTGGCGTTTACGTGACGACCTTCCCATTAATCAGTAGTTGTAAAATTTTCGGTTTCGGCTAACTGTAGTGATGCTGTCGAGAAGGCAGTTATTTCTGGATAAAGTTGCTGATAGATATACCCTTCTAAAGTAATATGGGACTAGAATATTATGCTGCTTTTACTTGACCAGAACTATAAACTTTCTTTGACTTAGTGTGTTTTCGACTGCAGCCTTATTTGAATGCCACCTCAGGAGCTTTCGGGTCACTGAGCATTTCAGAGAGAGCTCTACCAGATTTAGCGTCACTATACACAAAGGCCAAAATTGGTCGGCTACCATATTTATGGTAGCCGACATCATAGGACATCATGTACTTTGGGAATACTTTTTTAAAGCTCCTAGGTGACCTCAATTGCTACGTAATATCTGGGAAAAATGGGTGGGCGTTAAGAAAGTTAGGCTAGGTGATTTAAATTACTACATGATATCTGGGGAAAATTGATGGGCGTTCAGAAAGTTAGGGATTAAGTACATCAGAGTTTGGATACCATAACTAGTGCACAGAGCGGGCAGTTTGTAGATGCTGTGTCTCATGTTGTAACTTGTAGTGGTGTCCAAGCGCAAGGCGGAATATGGATCTCATATAGCTAGATTTCTAATGTGTTTGGGAAGTTTAAGCTGGTATAACTAATGAACCTTAAACACGTTCTGCCTTTGAAGCATCGTGGCCGTGTGTTTTAGCCGCTCAAGGTTGTCAGTGCATCGAATGTCTCGTTTCTGAAAAATAACGGATCTGTCAATGTTAGTCTTTGTGACAGAGCCCCAAAATAGTAAGCAGTAGTTAAGGTGAGACTGAATAACGGCGAAGTACAACTTTCACTTCAATCGTACGGGGATTAAGGGCCTAATTTCGTGCAAGATGCCAACGTATCTAGATGCGTTCGCGTGTATCTTGTTTGTATGAGTCATACTGCGCCTTTCCTTTCCTGTGAACCAATTAAAAGAAAAACTATGGAAAGACCGCTGATGGAAAATGCGATGTTACAGAGGCTATCGCTGCAGCACACAGCTTTCGCTCTATCACTAGGTTCAAGCCATGTGTAAACACCTCCTCCGCTCACAATTTGCTTCACTGAGCGACATAAACCAAAGGTCGCCGTTTGCTTCCGATGACCATCAAATATATCCGAGGTCAAGTTGGAACTTAAGCAATATTCAATTTGGGTAGCCGTGTTCCCACCAAAGGTCAAGGTGGTCGAAGTCAAGGTAAACTGATGTCGGAAGACGCTTAAGGCGTGGCAGTCGCAGCAATCTGATAGATGCTTAAATGACTGCTCAATTTTGTCAACTGTGACATTCATCAGTAAGAGTGTCCCTACCTTGATGTAATTATCTGCGAGTTCCGTCATCATGGGTCTCATTTCGTCCAGTACTTTTCGTAACCCAATGTTTCATCCTGTTTGTTTTTGGGCGACCCGAGCACTTAGAGGCCGAGATGACACACATTTGATGTTTTCAATTCTTCTTTCGTCGCCATTTTCGCCTTTTAAAGCAGATTTTGTTACTCCCGAACAGAAACCAAAGTGGTATCCATAACTGCATACTAAGCACAATGCAAACGTGTCATTGTTCGTAAGTGCTTCATTGCATACAAGGCAACTATCGCTATCAGACATTGTGGTGTGGAAGCCTTAACCTAAACGGTTAAAGAGAAAGCAACAGTAGGGGGTACACCCATTAGCTGCCCTTCAAGAGGCGTCTGCCTTCAAAGAGGGGCATATATCAGACTTTAGCATGCGGCTGCCATAACCAGTGGGCCAGCTGATAAGGACACGCGACCAGAAGTACTCGCGAGCACGTAGAACTAAAAGTACAGCCCGTGGCAGAACAGAGCAACAACGCACAACATGGTAGTAAGGCCGTCAGCAAAATACGATGCATATCGCTTGTGAGTTTTTTACAGCCGCCAATCACCTTTTGATTTTAGAGACTCGAAAAAAAAAAAAAAAAGAAAAGCTTATTGAGACCTTATCCGAAAAAATAAAACCAAAGGTTCAGAACGTTAAATAAAGATGACGACATAAATATCTTTTTCCATTAACGAGAACTAAACTTTGAGAAGGCGAAGCTGGTGAATGAAATGGTCACGCCACTCAAATATCAGCCACGCTCTATCACCACCTCGTAGGCAGCTACTATAAATAGGTCACGCCGTTAGGGCATCCCCGCGAAGTCAAATACTTTCAGATTTGGCCAGCCCATAAATGAAAAGCGGCCTTCGGATGTTTATAGCTGTAATAACAGGAATAGGGGAGTTCCTGAGCGTACAAGGGCTTGATAAAGCCCACGCCTGCGGAAGTGAGTGCTCTGAAAATAATTACTCATGACTTTCTGGCAACTATTTTTAGGTCAAAGCAATCAGCTTCTCTCATCGTACACAGCCAAGAAATCTCATTATCGTCCAAACTGATAAAGATGGAGTCGTTATGAAGGTTGCCATTTTGACTCGACTGCCGCGCCGCCAATAGTTTATGAAAACCGCCAGAAGTCTGATGCACCCCAAAAACTGGTAATTTCCCTTCAAGGTATTTTTTACAACATTCTGCGGCAGTTTTTGCCGTCTTTTCTATTGAAAACATCAGCAACAGTAATGAAGAGTGTTTCTACACACGCACCAGGGGGAAAGGTATTGCTTCAGCGTACGAATGATTGGCTGCCATCTCGAAGCTACTCAAAGCGCCGCGTTTCACTGTTGTGAATGCTCTGAAAAAAAAAGGAAATGCGCCAAACTCACTAAACATGTCATTGTGTTGTACCATCGTGGTGAAACGGTAAACGCGAAACACGGGGCTAATGAAATTCGGATCACCTATAAGCTTCCATGCGCAGACGTTCCCGTGATCGCGGGGTTTTGCACAATTCTGACGTATTTTCCGCAATTTCTACGTCCATGGCTCTGTCGACGTTTACACACTATACCAAGCCCTTCACTATTTTGACGTCTTAATGACTTTTTGTCTCTAGTTAATTAACTCATTACTACACATCAATGAACGTTTGCACATAGACACATATTTTCATCCCCTACCTCAAACAACAGTTATTTTACTCGTCAATCAACTTATTACTTGGAAATAACGGTGGGACACCCACCGTGGATGCAACAATCCTGTCCACACTCATGAGCCTATAAAAGCTTTCACCCTAACAGTAATTTCGTATAAATAATCAGTCACATGTAAAGTAGCACGTGAAACTCCTCCCCACCCCAAATTTGCCACTTTCGTCTTTTTCTTTTCTAGGAAGGGGGTGGGGGGGGGGGGGGGGGGGGGGGGGGGGGGGTTAGAGATCTTTCCGTACATGTCCTGCGGTGTCGACTTGCCCTCCCTTCCTCTTCTCAAGCCAGGTTGGTCGCCGAAGCATTGCGAGAACTGAACTGAGAAATCCAGATGCATGCTCGCGCGTCATAACCTTCTCAACGTCAGTTCTTTATCGCTATAGTGTCAGAGTAGCGTCGTATTTGTCACCGGCACCATTATACATCTCAGAAATTGTTGTTTTCTTAAGGATAATTCGGAATAAAATTCATGCTAAATACTCCGCCTCGCAAGGAACCACAGACTACAAGTAAACGCCACACAATGAAAAAGACACGTGCACAAGGCTGACTAACTACTGACCCTTACTGAACCGAAAATAGACACAGAAATTAAGGTATGAGAGAGAGAACTGTAACAACAGGAGAAGACATGCTGAATAATGGCGGTTAATCAGAATCAGTCGCCTCGAAGCATGAAATAATTAAAAAGAAAGAGATGAAACTATTAAAGTAGGGGGAGGGGGTTGTAAAGGGGCCTTCGCGCATAGTATAGAACTGGAATCGCCTTTGCCCAACCCTTAGCTGCCAATAAAGGTACCTAACTAACGTTTTAGCAACGCCGTACCTAACATTTTTCTACTTTTTAATCCATCCCCTGTGTATTACGAATAGTTGAAGATGCTGATAAGTGAAAGAAAATAAAATGAAACCAGCATAACTTTCATTGTGCAACTGAGGCTGAAGTTATATATGATTTGCAAAGTATTTTTGAATTGTTTTTGTCGTTGGTAGTAAATTGCGGCTACTAGAGGTCAGCTGTTATATAAAGAATGTACTGCCAACATAATGTAGCTCTGCGGCATATATTTGCTCGTGACCCCGTAAGGTATCTCCTTACTATTCAAACAGTCCAAGAGATCACGACCACCACATCCATTCCTTCCCCTGCGCCCGACTGCACCTGACACCTTCGTAACTTGCGCCAAGCCGTACCAACCGCGATGGAGCGCCGAATCCACGTTTATTCCTAACTTTAAAGCGAAAGACAACGAGGGAGGGATAGGTAGATTTTTCTTTCTAGTAGAGGACAAAGTATTATATATTTTCATGACAGGAAACCAAATATATTGTATTTCAGTCGACGACAAACTAGCTGTCAGCAGGGGGAGACGCACCGAGGAGCGGTCCAGGAGATAAATGTCACGATCCCAGATGGCAAGCGTTTCGAGAAGACGACACTAACGAGAAAGCCTGGAAGTGCAGACCGGCTTTCTCTTCTGTTAGTCCTTAGAATAATACAGGTGACGGCGCTAACAAGGAGTGCCAGAAAGAACAGGTAAATATCGTGCGAGAATTCTGTGAGACTGAGACAAACGTATGCGGCACGGTGCGTGCAAGTAAAAAGTAGTAAAATTGAGTGGTTTTGTTCCGAATATCAGTCGAAAAAAACTGCAGAACAGTGCTAAAAGTACTAAAAATATTCTGTATTTCTATCGTAAAATCAGACTCTAGTGTGGTTCTGCAGTTTTTTCTGTATTACTTTTCTGCGTAGTGTGTAGTTCTATGTTAATTTTATAACTACACAAAATTCTGATGTTACTACAGGGTGTTGTCACAACAAGGTTACAGTCAAGAGCCGCCTGGAACTTCTGTTGCGACAGCAGAATATGTTCTGTACGTTTTTCGACTGGGCATGATTCTAGTACACACATGACCTCCCGATAAGTGCAAGAGCGGTTAAGGAGGCGTGCAAGTTCCGCTGCTACTGGCTAAAGAGAGATGTTGCAGGAGGTTCTTAAGCTAGATGTGGTAAACCACACGATTAGTGAGGGCATATTTCTCAGTCCTCTCGTCACTAACCTTAAAGGGCAACTCCGGAGGCGCTTTGACATTCGAATATTCTAATAAAAATTTTACTGTAGATTCTCCTCTCCGTCCTGACGCATTCTACAAAATTTGGGCGCCGTACAATAATCCGTTCGCGCGCAATACGACTTTAAAGTATGCTGTTTTCATGGCTTAAGTTGAGACTATTTCTGCTGGCAACACTGAGTTTCTGACGTCACAAACAGTATACTGGCGTTATTGTTCACTTCTCGCGTGATTATGAAATTGTGAGGCTTATATTGAACTACCTCAGACATTTTATACAATGCGTCATGATTTCCATGCTTTATTTTCACCATCCAACGCACGTACGAGTGTTTTCCTAATACTCAGTGTAACGTCACCATTTCGTCAAGTGGGACATTGTTTCAGGTGTTGAAAGCAGTTTTGGTTTCGATTTGCTGTTTTTTTAAATACTTCTAATTGGAATTTCGAAAAACGTTTTTGTTTTTTTTTTGTGTTGGTGTCAGAACGTGCCGAGGAATGTAATTCAACCAAAAACACAAAATGATGGAAAAACCACCGGAGTTGCCCTTTAAACCTTGACGCAGTGCTCTGTCCGAATGCGATATTTTGTTCTTATTTTAAACTACAAACACCACTGCATGCAAAACAAACCATTGGAGAAGTTATTCAACACGAAAAGGAATTTTTCATTAGCGAATTCGCCCCTACGATGTAAGCAAGAAAATCCCACTTATACTGCTGCTACCTACGAATACTTATTTTGATTCCCTATAGATCTCAAGAGTTTCACAACATAAAATGGCATTCTTTTTATTTTCTATGTAAATATGAGGAAGGGGAGAAACCCACCAAACAGCTCTTAAATACTGCTACAAGTGGCACTCGATGCACCATGTGCCCATGAAAAATAATTCTTCAGATATGGCAGCATATATTGACGTATTGCGAAAAATGTATGGGAGAAGATTATTCACATGTAACGCAAAACGAAAACTGTATTTACACTACTCAGACACTCAAAATAAGTTAAAATAACTCATTCATATCAGCGCCTTCGAAATTACGAGGAATTGCTAATGACTGGTTGCCTGATATTTCTTGTGGACATAATTTATTTTCGGCATGTATGCTCCGTGCTGCTCCGTGCTCCGTCTATGATCCTTCTAGAGGCAGGTATTAAGCGTAATTTGGTAACATCATGCTTACACTAAAATTTCTCTATCTCCCTCTCTCTCTCTCTCTCTCTCTCTATATATATATATATATATATATATATATATATATATATATATATATATATATATTAGTCCGGACCTCCTGACCACAAAAAGAGCAGGAAAACTCGTATAAGTTGTGATGAACTCTGTAGCTTTCTTTTGGCTCCGTAGGGCCGAAATCAAGTTGGCACATACGTGCAGTTATTCCCCCTTTTTCTAATGTTCTGCGCATACCAGCGCTCGTCTAAACACAATGAGAACTAAGGTTGTGGGCAAGAAGCAGTATAAGTGACGTTTGCGTGCGACAAAGTCGGAGCAATTCTGCAATGAAGTTTTGTCTTCCGCGGCTTTTTATTCTAGCTTGCGGGCGTGATACCGCATGCTTAGGAGAAAACAAATAGGAACAAGAAGAGAGCGGCACTGCGAATATCTAGAAGCCCAAATTCCCTACCGCGTGCTCTTGAGAAATATGGGCTAAATAACGATACAGAGGACCTCGGCGCCGAAAGGTCGTGACCGCTGCCACCGGAGACGCCACAGCCGCCGCCAGCGCCCCATGTTGCGGATATCACAGACTCATCGATTCACTTTAGGTAGGTACACCAACCGCTAGCTGTAAGAAGCAGTCATGACAGGCTGTCATTGCTCACTGCGCGCCTGCCGGTCACCCAGGAGGTTCGCTTCCCGCGGGGTCTTCTGGGATTACACACCCCCAACATGCAGCGCCATGAAAGGATGACCCCATGAAAAGGTATCCTGTGGACTAGTAGTACATGCGAGAAATAAATAATAAAAGAAGATAGGTGGAGTAAAAGCCTGTTCCAAACATCATATGGCCGGAAAGAATGAAAAATGGAAGTTCAGAAGCAAAACAAGGAGAAGAAAACTGAAAACAAGTGTCCCATAGCGACGCATTCTTCTTCGATCTCCCCTGGAGACCGACGCTTCCAACAGTGACCAGAAGCGAATGAAGCGCCCTCTACCTCACGCGGAGCAAGAAATACGGCCGACGCCGTTCGTTTCTTTTGGTGTTTTTTTTTTTCTTTTTTTTTTTTTTTTTGTGGCCGTGAACTTACGAGAAATACGGCGTTGATATCGTCGGAGCGATCCTTAAAACGCAGGAAATCTGTCGCCTCCCTTACAAGGTAGTGAGAGCAGGTTTTTGGGCAATGGCGACGAAATGCGGTCGTACATGGTGTATTACATTTACGGTGCGTCCAATTTACCGGTATCGCCGGACTGGAGCAACTTCATGTCTAGGAGGTACGTGCAGAAAGTACACCACCCTTTCATGACTGTTGTGCGACTATGAGGTTTATTATACAGAATAGACGCCAACATTTATCGCTATATATATATATATATATATATATATATATATATATATATATATATATATATATATATATATATATATATATATATATATATATATATATATATATATACGGGAATTTTGTACGAAAGAGACCAAAAGCGCACTTTTTCACCTTCATTTCCAGCAAAAGGTTCGTTAAATCGGGACGGATAGCAAGAATAGTTTCGTTATTCAAGCTAGTCAAAGCACTGGACCATAGTGGACATCTGAGGGGGAATCGGGATATATTCATTAAAACGGGACTTTCGTTAAAATGGGATTCACTAAATCGAGTGTTGGCTGTATATACAGTATGAAATATAAAGTATATAGTCCATACTATATAGTATAGTATTAGTATATAGTAGTATAGTAGTATTCATATTATAATGCGCCCACAATTAACCTGAAGTTCTTAATTACACAGGGATGCAAGGACGCACAGGCCCTTTGTTAAAGCTTCAAATTGAGCTAGTTGGGGAAAATGGTTCCAGCAACTCAGAGACCAGAGCGTTACTTGCAGCTTCTCAATTGAATAAGTCATCGAGCTTGCGTACATTCTCTAAATAACAGCATGACAACGCTAATCAATATTTGCTGTAAGTGTAATGTCTAATGTGGCGGCATCGCCTTGACATGTTAACTTCGGTCCGACCAAAATATCTAAACGTTTATATGTTAGTGTCCCGCCTAAACGAACTCAGAAGTTCTTAACTCGTGAAATTATACACACGGTTTACGAGTGGGCTATCAACAGCGGTCGTGGCCATCCCGGCAATTTTGAGAGCGTTCTAGAGATTATTTGACGGATGCTCCTGACCTCTGCGTAAAGCGTAGTAGCCCATAAATGTATACAATGTTGCGTAATATAATCTGCTTATAGTCTCGAAGCTCGACGTGCACGAACAAAATACCGGATGGCAGTATGACCGAACATCTGTAAAATTGATGATACCAGTTGTTTCATTAACAATTTCATTAACATTAACAAAAATGCGCTAATGTGCTTAGACAAAGAAAACAGCCAAATAAGCTTACAAGATTTAACAAATATCGTCTCGGTGTGAGAAAGACCCAAGTGGGTTAAGCCCTTGACAATGTTAACTTGGTTTTCGAAACACTATTTCGCTAGAAAATATATACTGCCTGTCCCCGCTTTCTCGTTTCTTGTCTGATTCCTGAAGTAGCAGTGCGCAGTTTAAGAAGTCTAGGTAATGAATATTTCACAGACGTACACGTTTCTTATGACCAAAAGTAGGCATAGGTGTCGGGCCACTACATTGGCACGAGCAGCAGAAGCTTTTCTGAAAATATTGATCGCTCTGATCTTTTCCTAATTCCATAAATCTCTCAGTATGTCTTTAAAGCTAAACTTTGTTGCATTAAAAATAAATATGACGATTACGACGGGTTGTTTTAAATTTACTACTGACACATTCGATGGGTTGCAATGTAAGCAAACATCCTGTTTCAAAAGCAGCCATCGCCACAGTGTTCATTAGATGTCCCGGACAAACCTCATGAAAGGGAGGCTCTTGAACATAAAACTAAAGCTGAAATGGCAGAGCAATCGCAGTGCAAGTGTCGGAGGCAGCAACCGAAGAGCCAGGAGACGCATCGAGAATTCACCGTTTCGGGGAAGCCAAGCACCTGAACAGCGCTTGGTAGATCGGCCTCATAGATAGAAACAAAAACCTCACGCGGCGTTTCGACTTCCGTGTGGACCCATGCTGAGTTGCGAGTCCAAGCCAAGCCAAGTAAAGCCAATGCTCTGTTGTTCAGGACGACGAAGCGCGCTTCGTGTGTGGCATACCAGTATCCGATACCTCCGATGCACTATACCTTTGCGAGCACGCATCGTCCATTTTGCTGGCGACAGGTCGGGACCCTTCGTAGATCGTTCGTTACACTCGTAATCGTAGCTGCTGTCAGCTCCCTGGTGCTTCGCTCTTTGGGTGCTAGCCCAAGCACGGGGTAACCCTGCAGGGCGATTACCCCATTAAAGGATCATCTCCGAGCCTATCGCAATGTCACGCCTTTAAGGGCTTCCTTTCCATAGCCGGCACGTGATAAATCTGCAGCCTTACAGGCTTCTCGCTTCCGCCTTTTAGTGTGAGTCGCGGGAAACAGGCACATAACTGCGCATTGGTTCGACACCCAATGCGCATCTCGCCTTCCTAAGATAAAGAACTCTTGGTGAAAGTGGCTTTGCCAACTACAGTTCCAAGTGTCCAGCTGGAGCTTGTCAGCTGAGCGGGCATCATTGTTATGTTGCTTCATACCTAAATGTACCAGGTTCAGACAGTGAAGAACTGCAAATAATTTAAAAAATAAGAACGAACTCAGCTTTTAATTACTTGATAGCACCTCTGATATTCGCGGTGCAGGTTATGTAGGTCCCTACATTTACAAAGCTTCGGTGGATATGGAATCCTGCTGTTCGGAGAAAGGTTGGCGTGGTTTCCGCGTTCCGGTGCTGCAGAAGTCAGAAAAGGCCCGTGTACTAAGGTTCCACTACACGTTAAAACACTCTCCCAGGTCTAAAACATCTGGAAACATTTGCCGAATGCATGCCTCATTCCCATTGCGTGAAAATCAAATTTACGTGCTTAAACAGTCAATATTTGCGGAGTAATAAATGCTGACGCCATGATTTTCTATACAAATTGACTTGAATCACATGCGCGATGCACAGTAATTACCAGACTTGCAGATAGATTTCTCAGCAGTTATCAGACTGCGGCCAACAGGCTATAACGGTCCAGAAAGTTGCCAAGAACAACATTTTTATGCCTGTTTTCACGAAATACATTGCAATAATGCCATAATGCATCAGCCGATGTGCCTATAAGTGCTATCGCTCCCTGCAGGAACCTCTTTTCCAAACTGACAATGCTCTTTATGTTAACTGACAAGCACCTTTGTCATGAACACTTTCTATTTAGTCGAAATATTTCCATTTTTCATCCTGTCTTTTGTTTTGACCTTTAATACCGGCTCCGCCGCGGTGTGATAAGTGGTTAAGGCACTCGACTGCTATGCCCGAGAATGCGGGATCGCATCCCGGCAGCGGCGGCCAATATTTTATGGAGGCAAAACCAATGAGCTCATGTACTCTGCGATGTCAGTGCAAGTTAAAGAAACCCA
Organism: Amblyomma maculatum; assembly: GCF_055883805.1. NCBI lineage: Eukaryota > Metazoa > Arthropoda > Arachnida > Ixodida > Ixodidae > Amblyomma > Amblyomma maculatum. The sequence goes on from NC_139354.1 coordinate 12,606,560, forward strand.
GGTGGCTGAAATTTCGGGATCCCTCCACTGAGTCTGTCATAGTCTGAGTCACTTTGGTTCGATAAACCAACCAACACTTAGTACCGCTTCCAATTTTCCGTTTTCACGTTAACCATAAGGACTGAAGAGGGATTTATTCGGGTTGTTCGGAGGACTGGAGACGGAGACCGGTTACGCAAGACGATCGTATCGTAAAAAAAAAAAAAAAAAAAAAAAAAAAAAAAAAAAAAGAGACAGCTCGTGCTTCAAGTGCGCACGACAGCTGCTTGGCCAGGAACCCAGCAGCCTTTATCGTCATTTGTGCCGGTGCTGTGTGATCTTCTTCTTTACAAGACACATTGTTCTTTATTCTTCCCGCCATCTTGTTCCTTACATTCTTGGCAGCAATCACATCCATATTCGCAGAGATACTATATTGTCCTAAGTCATTCACGTTGCTAACGCCGCCAACTTCAAGGAGCACATGCCCTCGATGTGTAAGGCTCCCACATATATCATACTCAATGACCAAACGACGCAGATGGGAGTTTTCCATTACAGTAATATGCGCTGGGAACGAAGCCGCTTTACCCGGAATAACATTCCTCATACAGTCATCTCAGCTCAGGAAAAAGAAATTTACATCTGTAGAAGAGGTGGCCGAAAATAATTTTTCAATGAAGATGAAGCGATGACCAGTGCGACTTTATTATGCATTCGGTGTTGCAATACTTGCTACTCCTATAGGCGGATGCTGCATTGCGGCACGCTGAAGGGCGGAAAATTGCTTCAATCAAAATGCTTAGTCGCCGAGTCGAGAACTGACCATGGCTGGGGGAACACGGCCGCAAGCTTCGGTTCACGATGGAGCACCTCGCAACGTCTCTCTTAATTAAGAACCCCTCGATGTAGAGCGCCACATCTTTCTTGGTTGCCTTCGGCGGGAGCTCTGCGCCTCTATAGCGGGCCCCTACGCTGATGGAGAGGGGTCACAACGCCCGGAGAAGCAGAAGTGACCTTTTTCCTTGAGGGAGAACGACTGAGAGGTTATAGCAGAAATTAAACTCTCAGCATTTGCAGCTTGCTGAAAACTACAAAAGAATCATGAAGGATAAAAAGGAAGGTGCGGTAAAATAGCACGCCGAGTCTCACAGAAAAAAAAAGTGGTTCGCCTTGAACGTATTTCGTTCGTTAACTGGCAGTGGATGCACAGGGTTGTATGAACAGTCTCACTGTTTACAATATAGCCCCTAGAGCTTCCGCTTCTGCTATTGCCACCCCTGACAAACGAATGTGCAGCGTCATCATGCGGTGCGGTGGGGCGAATGTGCGTAGGTAGTATTAGTTGTAGTAAACCGTCCACAAAGATTTAGGGATGCGGTTCGCAGAGATAAATGAGTTTCGAAGCAGTCAGACAAATCAATCATTTGGTTTGGTTTGTGGGGTTTAACGTCCCAAAGCAACTAAGGCTATGAGAGACACCGTAGTGGAGGACTCCGGAAATTCGTCTAAAATCGTCTCAGTGCAACACTAGTTGCTTTCTCTTTTTTTTTTTTTTCGAGAACCTTCATCTCGTAAATTTCGCCCCTGATATGGCGCTTTGATTAAATTGGTTGATCCCCATTGCGTCTTTGAATTTGATCTCGCAGTTGCTTCTCCACCCGTCTCTACATCTGGTTCTGATAGGTAGTGATATATGCTGTCTAGCCTGAAAAAAAGTAAAGAAGATTTTCTGTTGTCACAACAAAATTTCTATGCGGTTTTTGACAGTGAACCAACTGTGACAACTGAAACTGCTGTAGTAATATCAGGATATTCTGTAGTTACAGTAGAAAAGTACTACGGAATTACAGACTACGGAAAAGTACAACAGAATGAACTACAAAACTACAGGAAAGTACTACAGAACTACAGCAAAGTTTGACGTTTACTACAGAAATACAGAACATTTTGTCATATTTTTGAGACTGTTCTGTCGTTTTTGTTTTGTTCTTTTTGCGACTGGGTGGGAGGACAGTACTGGGGGGTGAAGGCTCTTACATAAGAGGTGCTTTACCGGAGAGTCCTCCGGCGAAGGCTCATTCCTGGTCCGAAGAGTGCCTAGAAAGGTGCCGCGATATGCATTCGGGTCAGCAGGGGTCCTGTGAGAATGTAAGTTTTCCACCACTATACAGATCACGGCTCTTTCGAGAGAAATTAACTACCCTGCTGGCGTGGTAAAAAAAAAAAAAAATAATAAAAAATGGCATGATGCTAATACTTCATGACACCAATGACAAGCCGGGACGATCAGCTCTAAGAACAAGCACTTATTGACAACCAGTCTGCCGCTTCTTTTCGACGAAGGGAAGTGCACCTTTTATTTTAATGCGAGAGCATTTCTTGCCTCGTGAGTGACGTCGTCAGAGCGTGTCACCACAGCGTGTCGTCATGAAATAACACTTAAGAAAAGAAGAACGTGTCCACGCCAGGAGTCGCACCCTCGTCCTTCTATGTCCCAACCGAGTGCGCTAGCTCCTACCCTACGCTGACATTTTTTTCAACATGGTATTTATTGCATTGAATCAATGTTTTATGTAAATGAAATCAACACAAAATAGAACGTAGTTAACAATGCTCTATGCCGACTTATCTTTTTTTTTTTTTTATTGCCTCCCCCTACGCCGATCTCCAGCGAGCGTGTCCATACTTTTTGTCTAGCGTGTGGACGCTGGAGGGCTTTGAAGGAAACAACAAAAAAAAAAAACAATTAAAAAGTAGTAAAAATGAATACTCAAAATAAAAATTACAAACATAAGCAAGTAATGAGAAAAAAGGGGATACATAAATAATCAAAATGGCGACGCGTCTAGTGTTGCAACAACAGCAGCAACAACACTGACGCTGTTACATTTCTCCAGCGCGGTATCTGCACTGCTCTCACATTTTTGTTCTAAATGTTTTCATTTTCGCAGCTTTCCTTTATCATGTTTATGTCACTGTACAACGGGGTTAAACTTGCCTGCTGATGTCACGGAACCAAATGTTTATTGCCCAAGATGGCTATCTCCCGTCGCAGTATCTCAGTGCCTATAACTCCCTGCTGCGAAACTCCATGTCATGGCTGTATTTTGTAATTCCGGTCTCCACGTTTTTTTGGTCTTCTGGAGCAGCGTAAAGAGTATACAGGTAGACCGACAAAACACAGGTGACGCCTCTGTGTCTGCCGGCCTGTTCTCTTACCACCGCCAGCAAAACCCGTTCTATGCACTTGTGCACTTTTATGCAGGTGCCCCCCGTGATGGCGCAGTGGTTACGGCGCTCGACTACTGTTCCCAAAGATGCGGGATCGAATCCCGGCCTCGGCGGCCGCTTTTCGATGGAAGCGAAAAGCAAGGCGCCCGTGTGCTGTGCGATGTCAGTGCACGTTAAAGAACCCCAGGTGGTCGAAATTTACGGAGTCCTCCACTACGGCGTCTCTCATAGCCTGGGTCGTTTTGGGACGATAAACCCCACAGACCAAACCAAGCTTTTATACATGCGAAATGCTAAAATGCTTATCTTTAAAGAAAGGACGCACGATCTTAAGCGGTCGAAATTACTGTGAAGCCGTCCGCTAGTTGAGGGCCACAAAAATCAGGGTGCTATTTCGGCCCTGCTTAACACAATATGCTTTAAGTGTAGTTTACAAATGTGTGAAATTTGGTGAGGGCGACTTGGTGAACTGCGAGAACGAACTATAAGAGGCTTCGAAGATTTTTCTGTCCTTCAAGAGGTATTTACAAAAGTAGTTTGGCGGGTACAAACCGAGCAGTGTAGGAGCTCATGCCGTCATTGATTCTACGGAGAAATATGACATCCTTAGAGATATATTTTGAGGTGTAAAAGCGCTCGGTATATTAGTCCATTGCTGCTATTTGTTTCAGGCCACCTGATCGATAACTAATAATGGGGCGATGCCTGGTAGTATTCAGGAAAGTAAGAAAAGTGGCTGAGCTCTACGATAACTCAGATTAGGGTTATCTTTACTCTCTGGCATTCGAGAACGAACATTTGCGGGATCTAATTCCAAAAGTTAATTCGGAGACATAAGGCGGGGACAAAATCACTGTGCATAGAAATTCTCAGAAATGAGTATTGCTGATGCCCGCGCTTCTAGTTCTATGTTACGATGGACCGCTGCCAACATCCAGAATGACTGTTTCAAGCAATGCCCGTTTATGATGGCGTTCACTTTCATGTAAAAGTATGCACACAGTGGAACATTATCAAATGAACTCCCTTGCCGTCCAGCCTGTGGATAACGTAACAGTCCGCGAGTTGCTTGAGTCTATGCCCCTATACGCCCAGCAAAGACCACCACAAATTTGTTTTGCATAGATTTTATTTTTATTTTTGGGAGGGGGGGGGGGGGAGATATATATGGCGGCATGTGTGTCCATTCTGACGTCATGCGGGTGATCCCACTGCGGCAGGCGGGTGATCCCACTGACTAAAATTTTGGGGGATGCTCGCAATTGGGGAAGAGAAGCGGCGCGCGCAGAGCGACGTCACATGACGATTCCCCTATGTCTGAGAGAAGTCGTGGCAACACAACTTCAAGTCCAAGCACGCAGCATGCATATGGGAGATCGTGGTATAGCTTCACGCTTGAGAATGAGTGGCTGCCGACGCTAATTAGACACCTTTTCAACGCTGCACAGCTCGAATTTCCGAACGTATGCCAGTCTTCGTGCACAACAAACCACGCAGAGAGCCATCTCGCAGAAAGAACTTTATTAACAGATACACGCACACACACAAGAAAAGAAGAACGGGACAGAGCTCTGTACCGTTCTTCTTTTCTTGTGTGTGTGCGTGTAATTTCGGCGCCTTAAAATTTAGAATGAATAGACACCAACTAGCCCAACAAAAAGTTATTTTAATAACACAAATTCGGCCGTATAAGAAGTAATGCTTTCGCGTTCGCAAACGCAATGGTCTTAACCGTCTCTACCAAACTTTTCTCGGGTTAATAAGTTGAGCACCAAAAACGTTATAATCAATTTAAAAACGCGAGTTGTTAATCAAGGCCCATGAAAAATCTAGAAGTTTCCTCTAGGATGATAAGATGTCTTTAAAATTTTTTACGGGCGTTTGCATTACTGAGAATAAGACCCTAACAAAGTTCAAAAACACTTTTCGTGGCCTGTCTGTTGAGTCCATCGCCTCGTTCTTGTGGTGTTGCAATAGGGTTTGCTTACGCGAAAACTTATACAGACACAAAATAACATATTTGTGGTTGTGCTGCACACCAATATCAGCGTGCGATACATTCCTGTTGACCTAATAGCCATCGGATGAGGAGGAAGCAACCGTATTTTTTGCTGCAGCCGAACAAGCCTGATGGTCGCGCTCAAATTTGCACGTTGCTTCCAAGTAACTTGAAGCATGTTTTTAATTTAATAGGCCTAGCCCTTTACTGAGAGCCGTTTATTTTACCTGTCTCTGCAGTACATTATAACCATTACAAAAAATATAATACATGACACATTATTATCGCTATTGCGTAACTCAATAACATAATATAAAATATAGTCTTATAAAAAGAATATAAGCTTCTGATCGAGTGATGATAACGTGGAAACACTAGTAATTAGCTTGACACTTTTTTTGACCGGAACAGCGCGCACTAAGACACAGACAAAATGAGTTCAAAATGAGCTACCAACTTGCCCAAGCATCTGTTTTAGCTTGACACGTCAACTAGGAATCCTTTCTTAAACAGTAGTGCCTTGGTGACGTTCGCACAATCCAACATGACAGCCAGGGTTCAGAAAGTCCGTGAAGTTTTCTGAGCTTAAAGACAATGCTTGACGAATGCCATCCAGAATACCTGTTGAGTCCGTAGACTTGAATATTTTGCAAATGCTTAATATTGATAAATTTTCTTTTTGTGCTATGTTTCCCTCATTTAACCTATTTGTCGGTGACATTTGTATACTAACCATGCCTCCACTTGCAGTAGTTTTAGCAGAATAGTAAAGTTCATGTAAATCATGGCGGGTACAAACCGAGCAGTGTAGGAGCTCATGCCGTCATTGATTCCACGGAGAAATATGATATCTTCGGAGCTATATTTTGAGGTGTAAAAGCGCTCGGATATTAGTCCATTGCTGTACGTGGCACATGAGTTAAGGATGTTCTTCAAAGCGAGGAGTACTGCTAGATACGCGCTCTTCACGGAAGTCCAAGTTGGTCTGTTCGCCAGATAGAATCAGAAAGGTCAGCACGAGAAGGACATCCCGCAGAAAGCGGAAGTGACATTGTCCGGTATCGGCTTTCCCGTTGTCCCCATAACTCACGGATTCGTTAGATAACGGCGTCCGGGGACCGATTAGTCAGTCGGGGGGCTGACAAATTGCGGCACCGATATCACTGAAAGTAAGCAAGACGGAAAGCTTGTTCGGACATGCGCTTGCTTCTTGACTAAAAGCACCGAAACAAATCAGCATATTTGGTTCACTTCTGCGAAACCACAAGCCGAAAGTGACTATCGTTTTTTTTTTTTTTTTTTTTTTTTTTTGACTGAAAGAGGGTTTTTCTTATCCGCTTTGCGAACAAGAGCTAGGCTTTCGGAAGTCATGTGCTGTCGGCTACGGCGCTACAATGAGCGTTCCTAGAAAGGAGGAGGAAATTTTTAGTTATAAGCGACCGGGCCAACTACCACAGTGTTGTTTAGGAATGAGCTTGAAGAGTTAAAGCATTGCCCAAAAGGAGTTTAAGCATCCAAGGAGAAAGTTAGCAGGTGTTAATTTCGGGAAGCAATAGGAATATCGGCCGGGCCTGAGCAAAGCCAGGGTGTCATACCAGCTTGTGGCTGTTCCGGTGCTGACTCTAAAGTTACGGTTTTGGATCCTGGCCACAGCAGAGGCTTTTATGTGCAGGCGAGGTACGCTAACTAACCCTCGATGTTCAACTAATTTGACGCCTTCCGTTGCGGCGTCTTGCATATTTCACTGACAGGCACTCGAACCTCATGCCACATACATAATTTCAAGTTATAAGCCGCTTTCCCTGATTGTGGCGAAGATTTTGGACCTGAACTGAGCGCTTTTCTTTATATAAATGCATTATTCGGGAAATAAAGCTCTCGTGCCTTGTTGGTTTTTCTTGTGTATATGTACGTAAGCTTAAAATTTAATTAAAAAAGAAAGCTGTAGAACCCTGTGTTTCCATTGCAAGGGACACAGTTGTACGTAATTACTCCTTCTGTTTTGCCTTCATTGCAAAGTATTAACTTTCCTTCATTAATTTTAATATTTAATGGCTGATATCCCTGCTTAGCACAAGTTTCTTTTACGAGAAATATTTTTTGTCTTGTTCCATTCTTTTCTAAAAGAGAAACAAAAATGAATTACACGATAATAATCAACCTCTGAACTCAGGGCCGAAAATAGTTGAATATTCGCATCGTTAGAAAACCGTCTAAAATAAATTTCGCTGCCTCCGAAACAAGTTGATGTCAACCTGAATTCGCTTTATCCATCCCTGCGACTTAACACGCACAATTGGGGCCGCTCTATTCAAGTACTCTTCACTTTTACGTCTAATATATATTTTTGCAGTACCGCGCCCTTAGTGCAGGCTCATAACACCTTGAAGGCCTTAATCAAGGTTAATTATTCTTTTTGAATCATCATCTTCAAGTTTGTAAATGGGTGCCTTCCCATTCCGGTAATTACCGGCACCCTGTTTCGTCGACAAATTTTCACTCGCCTCTCATGCAAAAACAATTGAATACCTCCAAAGCTTAAGTTATTTCAGATAATTCACTGTTAGTTTATATGCCTCAAATTTTTGGAATTCTTTTCAATTTAGTGCAAAACAATTGTCTAAAAGTCATGCTTTAAGACGTAGTTTTTGTACTTTTCTTCTATCACGCTAAATAACGTAGAATTCACTTACATTGTGTTCCTCCGTTTAGGCGTTCATATAGTATGTTCCTAAATCGTATTTCGTTTATATTTATGTCATCTTGTCTTTCAGTGTGTTTTATCGTTACTTTACGTAACAGTTTCAGTTTTACCTGCTGTGGTTTGTATGATTTTTTTTTTTTTCTACTCTTGTAACGAGAGCTTCCCCTGTGCAGCCTTTGGCTTTGGGACCTCCTGCTGTATTTACCAAATATATTTAGGCAGTCACGGCTCGTTAAATAAACTGATTCGGATTGAAAAGGCCTCCTGTTTTCACTTTCTCGGTATTATTTCTTTTTATTGTTTAACAGAAGTAAATAGGTTTATTTCTGAGAGGACTAAGCACGAAGAAAGAGTTACTCTCTTTTTTTTTTTGTTCACCTTTTTTTCGCCCCCGATTTAACCGGTGATGTCCATCCCGATAAAGATTCTGTGATCACTGTTTTGACTCCTCCGATCCTCAGCCAAGCCCACAAACGACTACTCAAGGCCGGGCTGGTGAGAAACACATCGTAATTCTCCTTGTCTAGTAAGCCTGCAGTCTCCATGAAGCTCTGGGGTTTAGAGATACCAGTGTCCGGGTGAATAAACCTGCAGTGGAAACTAACAAAAAACGACTGGAAGATTGGTGGCTTAAAAGCAGAAAAGTGGCGTAATATTAGTAATCTAGAAATAAAATTCAATAAATAGAACGATGGTATGGTTCACCAATCTAAAACAATAATGAAGATATAGGGAGAAAAATGAGCATAATAGCCACTGCTACCACCCCGTTTCAAAGGGGACGCTATTATATTCCATCCGTCCATCCGGCACCGAAGAAGCCGCTCTCCTGTCCTGTGTCATCTGCGGGGTCGCCTCGTCCGACTGATTGCTGAGAACTAAGCTCTTCGTCCGAGGAGCTCCGCCCCGAAGAAATAAATTCTCCCACCTGGGAAGGAGAAGGCGCGTGGGCTGGGTTATGTGTGACATTAGGAAGCGGTACTTCTGGGTGTCAAGTCAAGTCCTTTTCCTACCTGGCAACCACAAGACGGGTAAATAAATTGTGTCAAAGTGTGTCCAAAAAGCAGGTATGTCAAGTAAACACCACAGTAGAACAAGCCCCAAAGGCTTTCGCCTTACGCCCTTAAAGGGTCTTAAGTGCCTCCTACATTTTTTCATTCGATCCAATACAAATACTTGCCTCTCAGCGGTTTCCGCCAGCCTGGGCAAGTACTACAGCATCTTGCGCTGACCGGGAATGTCGGTCGGTGTTTTGTTGTGGTTGCGGATGGAGGGTGTTGCCAGGCTGAGTGGGCACGCCGAGGTAGTGTGGCATATGAGAGGGCACTGATTACAGTGTGGGCTTATTTTAGGATAAAGTATGGGGTACAGTTTGCGTATGAAGTTCGTGTGAGTGTAGGTAGTCATTTAAATCGAATTAAAGCTGCGCACTGGTTATGGACGAGCTTCGGTTAGGAACTGTCGTAAGTGTCGTTCTTCGGAGCCGGGTGGAGATTGCGCGAAATACCGCCTCCGCACGCTGGTTGCCACGAAGTGACGCATGGTCAGGGGTCTAACCTGTACGTAAAATTACTCGATGTAGCTTTCTTATGCTAACAAAAAAGGCTGAAATGAAACGATCTAGCAGTACTACCACCTGTTAGTAGACTCTCTCGCTTACTGCGTGCTGTTAAGACGGGGGATCTTTCTGGCTACAAGAGAAATTTCACGTGGCGCCTTTGAGTTCCCCGAAATCAGGTCAATGTGATGCAGATAAACAGAATTAGCGTCAGCATGGCGACAAATTTGTAAGAAACCTACCCTGTCTTTATTTTGTTTGCCAGGGAAACGGCACGCTTATTGGCACTTCCGATAATGAGACCTCAAGCGCGTGAACACGTCGCCTAACCACACCGTTAGCTCCTCTTCTCCCTTATTAAAGCAAGGCGCATTAAAAGGAAGGAGACAACAGAGAGTTTTAGCCTAAGCCTAGCGCTATCCACGATCTGTTACTCTAATCAGCGACCACGCATTTCCCTGCGCATGACCAGGTAGACCTGACGACGCCAGACCTGACGACGCGTGACGGTCCAGCAATGAGACCTTGCTGGATGCTGTGTTTCAGGGTGGCCTTTATCAAGGACCTGTTAGGTAAGCCTGCCTGGTACACTATCTCTATCCCCATCGAAGGTGACTGAGACTTCTTCTCTATCGCCATTTCCATCTGGAAGATCTGCGGAAGAGCTCCAGATACTTTTGCTGTGGGTGGTTTCAGGGACTCCAAGGGCTTCCAGTTGATTTATCTATCAATTTGTTATGCGGCTTGAGAACTGGGGACGACAGGTTGCATGAAAAGATCCGGATGGCATGTTCTCTCAAATGCTGATGGCATGTTGTACGAATTCTGATTCGTCGTGCCTTCTCCAGTGCCAGTTAATCCACTTAATATTGCACAATAATCTACGCTACCCTCCACTTCTGGCTATCCCAGCAAGCAAGTCTGATGATGGATCTGCGCACCTGAACGAGTCTGCACTCCAAGGACTCTCATCAACAACAATACTTAAGGAGAGAGAGAAGTATCTTCGTTAAGTTATCGTGTTGTAGCCGAAGTTGTATAAAACACTACCCCCTTCATCAGCTGTCTAGTAAAACAGTTCAATTTAAAAAGCAAAACTAAAAAAAAAATTGTTTCAACTCCATAGACACCGGCGTCAGCTGTGTCGCCCTTACCTCTACGGATATCAGTGACCTCGTAATTTGCAACGAGTATTTCAAAAGTCAATTATCAGCAGGCATATCAGGTCTAGCAGCAACCTAGAGTGTGGAAGGAGGTGCTCGCAATTCGAAAAGAGCAATATTGGCTGAAAAAAAGAAAGCCATTACAAGTCGTGGCCCCTTGTTTCGATTTTCTCAGAAAGCCAGACAGGTGCACTTAGGCTTTGATTGCCAATAACCCTGATGAGGTGCATGAAGTAAATTTTGAATATGTGTATTTCTTCTAAGCAAGAATATTATGCGGCAGTTTCTCTTTTTTTTTTTCTACCCAGCTTTTTATTCATCAACTGAAATATCTTCTTTTAGGGAGGCAATTCCGTACTACATTCGATCTGCAAGGGAAATACAAGCGACCAGCACCGCGGTGGAGAAGTAGGCTATATGGAGAGAGACCACGGCGATGACAGCAGAATTGAGGGCTGCCTAAATAAGATCTGGCAGTCAAGCAACGACAGTCAAGAGAACCCAGCGACTTTATCGGGTGGGGCGATCTTTACGCTCACGAAGCGGCCGAAGAAAGCTTGTCCGCCGCCGTCTTTAAGCGTCGGTGAGCCTGTGATGTACTATGCAGAGGACCGCTGTGAGCCTGCCATATTGTTGACAAAAAAAAAAATCAAAACTAAGTCAACCCCACTTAGGAAACCGTAGCATCTTGCCCCTATCAAGACAGATCATCTCTGCCACTCCGGCTTTAACAGCTCGCACAACTACTGAGGAAAGGAATTCTCCGAGATCATAGCCGCATAAACCAGCGTCCTGTATAGGTGGTCACTAAAGAAACAGACGAGTTCAAAATCAACTTTTGAAGTTTTTCAGGCATCGCATTACAATGCGCTGACAACAGACAGTATTGAACCATTTTAATACTTCGAAGCTGTACCTATAGTCAATAGTTCTCGCTTGGGTTTTGTGTCCTGAAATTCTGTTTTTGACACGCAAGTGCCACTGGAATATTTCACATATATTTGCCTTGTCCTTGTTGCAAAACAACCGCAATGCCTGTAGAAATCACCCATTGTGTTACTTAAACTTTGCTTTAGAACTTGGGGACAGGTGGCAAAAAAAAACAAGAAAAATCATTGCAATCGTTGCAGAAACTGCATTGGGAGAAAGCGAAAGCATTAGCTCCGGCGCGACATATTTACAAACTACCTATCATTAACTGCATATTATATATAATTTATCACTAACTGGGTTATCACTAATAATCGTTTTCGTAATCATCTTATCACTAACTACCTATAAATAATTATCGTAGCATTAATTACCATCACTATTATAATTATCATTTTTATTATTACATTTTATTGTCATTATACACTACTATTAATCAAGAATGACTAGACATGACATCATTAAGGGATGACGTCCAATCCTGCGACACATACTGGTGACAGATTTTTGAAAACACAGCATAGCGAAGTAAGGCCCTCATCTTAACAAACAGTAGTTGTGATAAGTATTTTATCATCATTATAAAAAACCAGCTATTTAAGACCAGCGTTGGACGAAAGTCTTTTCTAATCATTTCCACTTACACCTTTCACGTTTCACACTTGACGATCAAACTTTTGTTAATTCCGTAGTAGGTATTTCTGGTACCCTTACTACTCCCTTTTCATGGTACGCATGCTGTCCTTTTCTTTTATACAAACTTTATGGGAGCGAAAAGGCATTAATATAACCGAGACATTGCTGCTTTATGACATGGCACTAGCACGAATAGAAGTACTAATATAGGCGTACTTACACCGGTACATGAATTTCGACCCAGACGTGCACTGGCCTGAAGAGCACTGTCAGCATATCAAGCAACCTGGTTCACAATCGCAGTCAAAGGTGACCAGATGCTAGTGTGGCTTTCTAAACCCCCCTTTCTAAGCCCACTTTCAGAAGCATGCCGCGTCTCGCGATTTTAGAGTACATCGTTCACGTTGTTAGAAAAATCCGATGTTTGTCATTCATGATCGAGGTTCATTTCCGATTTCTTTTTACCCGAGGAAGTTCATTGAAAGCAAACACTATAGTCTGCCCGGTTATCGAGACTGGCCCGTCATCATCGCGAACGCAATTTTCGGTGCGCGAAGAAATGACGCTGAAGGGTCATATGTACCCACGGCCGCACGTGCGCTCACACGGACAAAAAGAGGAAACGGGAAGACGCATAAGAAATTTCATAGGCCTTCATTACATGTGAACTCGCTTTGTAATACTACCAGAAACTGACTGATTTCACAATACCCTCTTTTTTTAATCAAACACTACTTAGGTATGTGCAAAGAAATCAACCTTTCCTGCTAGAAATGGCTCACAAGCTTTAATGTCAGGGCCGCTGAGACCCCTATCGAAAACACCGTTTTCTATGTTTATAACAATTATACGTTTTGATTGACATGTAAAGAAAATAAGCACACCTGTTTATTGATGCAGAAACTAGGGCTTTATATATATATATATATATATATATATATATATATATATATATATATATATATATATATATATATATATATATATATATATATATATATATATTGCCCCGTTATCCGGTCCTAAATGAGGGCAAATATTTACCGAAGTAGTGAGAAATAATAGACGAATGTCCTTTTCCTCAGGTTTTGTGTAGCACCAATAAGACGCCGCTGGCGCAGGAGCAAACTACAGACAGAGATTTTGGAAGAAGAGAATCGAACAATGATGACTAGAACTAGCGTAGTATCCTAATATCCTTGTTTAAGAAAGAAAGAAAGAAAGATCCCCCATCGATGCATACAGAAAGAAAGAAAGAAAGAAAGAAAGATCCCCCATCGATGCATACAGAAAGAAAGAAAGAAAGAAAGAAAGAAAGAAAGAAAGAAAGAAAGGAAGAAAGAAAGAAAGAAAGAAAGAAAGAAAGAAAGAAAGATCCCCCATCGATGCATACAGAAAGAAAGAAAGAAAGAAAGAAAGAAAGAAAGAAAGAAAGAAAGAAAGAAAGAAAGAAAGAAAGAAAGAAAGAAAGAAAGAAAGAAAGAAAGAAAGAAAGAAAGAAAGAAAGAAAGAAAGAAAGAAAGAAAGATCCCCCATCGATGCATACAGAAAGAAAGAAAGAAAGAAAGAAAGAAAGATCCCCCATCGATGCATACAGAAAGAAAGAAAGAAAGAAAGAAAGAAAGAAAGAAAGAAAGAAAGAAAGAAAGAAAGAAAGAAAGAAAGAAAGAAAGAAAGAAAGAAAGAAAGAAAGAAAGAAAGAAAGAAAGAAAGAAAGAAAGAAAGAAAGAAAGAAAGAAAGAAAGAAAGAAAGAAAGAAAGAAAGAAAGAAAGATCCCCCATCGATGCATACAGAAAGAAAGAAAGAAAGAAAGAAAGAAAGAAAGAAAGAAAGAAAGAAAGAAAGAAAGAAAGAAAGAAAGAAAGAAAGAAAGAAAGAAAGAAAGATCCCCCATCGATGCATACAGAATGAAGTAAGGAAGAAGCTCCACGAAGATGGCAAGCATAGTGCTCAGTTGCGCTACTTGCGTTCAGTAGACAGTGGCCCTAGGCCTGCGCCGTTATCGCCTATTACTGTGGTCATGCCTAACTCGAGAAAGCAAAACGCACACTATGCTGCAAGAGTAATCAGATTTTGTAACCGATGACTAATAATAAACGAAGAAATCCACAAAGGAGCTTTGGACTCGAGACATCTGCTTAGTTGTGGAGGCGGAGGAGCACATAGTTCGTATGCGCATTGAGCGACCATGAATGTTAGGCCAGGAACAACGTTGCAGCATGCATTTTTTCTTTTTCACACCTTATAGGCGGCTGTAGCATGACGTGTGAGCATCTCTACTTTTTATTGTGTAAAGCCAGGTGTGGAAACACCTCCTGTGTGGACTGCTGCCAAGCTGTTAAGGGAGCTCGCTCTACTACAAACACTATGCTACCGCCATGTATTCACAGCTGTTCAGCGACCAATATGGCTACTCTGAGACAGCCCTAACTCCAAAATCAAATGCTAACTGTGCCTCTCATTATAACCGGAAGGCTTTTGAAAGAGAATGCTGAAGGAGATGGACGTCAAGCAAGGCGTAGACCCATTTCATTCGAACTGCAAGGAATTAGACTCTACCATGTTTTCGCTTCGCCTAAATGGAACTTTGGATTAAAGCACTTGCGTTTTCTCTAAAGCACTTATTTCTAGCACTTAGCCTGCAGACCTGTGCCCACATGATTCCAAGCTTATCCGCCTCAACAGAAAATTTCAAGACTGGATTGCGCCCTCTGAGTACTCATCGAAATCTGGGGGTTTTCGTTTTTCTTTGCTAAAACTGGCTGTAACAAAATATAAAGAATAACAAATATAAATATAAAATATAAAGAAAGTAACAAAATTCCCATAAAGAAAGGTGTTAGGCAAGGAGACACAATTTCCCCAGTACTATTCACAGCTTGCTTAGAGGAAGTATTCAGAGACTTGGAATGGGAGCAGTTAGGGATAATGGTATAGGGAGAATACCTCTGTAATCTGCGATTTGCTGAAGCATTGCCTTGCTAAGTAACTCGGGAGATGAACTGCAAATAATGATTGATGGCCTAGACAGGAAAAGTAGGAAGGAACAGCAGTTTACATTAGGTAGCGAAGTACTGGAAGTAGTAGGCGAATATGTCTACTTAGGACAGGTAGTAACCGCAGATCCGGACCATGAAAAGGAAATAACAAGAAGAATAAGATTGGGATGGAGTGCATTTGGCAGGCACACGCATATTATGACTAGCAGCTTAACGGTATCGCTCAAGAGGAAAGTATACAACAGTTGCATCTTACCTGTACTCACCTATGGGGCTGAAACGTGGAGTCTAACCAAGAGAATTCTACTTAAGTTGAGGACAACCCAGAGGGCTATGGAACGAAAAATGGTAGGGGTAACATTAAGGGATAGGAAGCGTGCAGAGTGGGCCAGAGAAATAACTCAAGTTACCGACATTCTAGTGGAAATTAAGAAGAATAAATGGGCATGGGCAGGACATGTAGTGCGAAGTGAGGATAACCGATGGTCTCTTAGGGTAACAAACTGGATTCCAAGGGAAGGAAAGCGTAGCAGGGGGCGGCAGAAAGTTAGGTGGGCGGATGAGATTAAGAAGTTCGCAGGGGTCAAGTGGATGCAGCTAGCACAGAACCGGGTTAAGTGGAGAAATATGGGAGAGGCCTTCGCCCTGCAGTGGGTATAGTCAGGCTGATGATGATGATGATGATGACGATGATGATGATGATGATGATGATGATGATGATGATGATGAAAACTGGATGTGTACTATAAGGTCTAAGCAAGCCGTGGAATAACAGATAAAATTAAGGAGGATACTTATAAGCTCCGTCTTTAAAGATATGACACGGTAGCGTAGGCTACCACTCCATATATAAAGCATCGCTTTAACCAATTCGTATGAGCTCGCCTGCGTGGCCTAGGGGTACAAAGTGAATGCAAGGATCCTGGCTGGCTGTTTCTGGTGTCATCCTCCCATATGAAAGGAGAGGAGCCACGAGTTGCCAGCTCCTGCAAAATGTAACATCAGCCAACCCTACGGGCGCGGCCATGTCAGCTACCAGCTAATGCCTGCCAGCGCAATGCTCCTGATATTTCTCTCAAAATACCGGCCATGACGCCGACGCAGAAATTTCTGTTGAACAGGGGAGCAATTCGCGTCATTGCACCTCGACTGTGATTTTATTTTCATGCCATGATTTCCTTCTCACGAATATACATCATCAACTCTATGTTCATGTCGGGACTGCAGCTTGAGCATGTTGGGGATACTACTCTGTTGGTCTTTCTAAGTTGCGTGAGCGATATGGTTTCGACGCATGTGTTGCGGTGGAGGTGCAAGGCATATAAAAAACCGTGTTTCTTGAAAGTAAAGTAAGCTGTAAGTAAGCGCTTGTCTCTTTCTTGTACCGTTTTTCTGCGCTGTTCTTTCACGAATGTCTCCTAGATCCCTTTCAGAACAGACAATCAACTCACTGTATAGTGCACACTTCTCATATCACCTTGATTAAAATGCCTTTCATGTAACCATGCATGTGCTGAAAGCGTGCTTTGCTGGTCAGCGTATGAATGTCACTGCCGATGGGCCCCTAAACCTATCAGCAGATAGTTCCATTAGCATTCTCTACATTAACGTTTTTAACAAACTAGAGAAATGCGCAGCAAGTCAACTTCGGGGCGTGCCCTGAACTGCTAAATAATTAGGGCTCCTTCGGAGCTTCCGAAATGCGTCGTTACTCAGAGGGCAACGGAAGCCGTATCTGCGTTTCTTCTACACTGCGTGTTCTCCGAGTGGCGAACCAGAACCACTGAATCAAAGCTAAAAGACCGACTCTTAGCAACAGCAATCTCCCGTAATAACGGTGCTCAGTTTCACGCTGTCAGCTCCACGTCAGAAGACGAAGCTTGTCGTCTCAATCTGAGGTGCCCCAGCCACAGCGACCGCCACGCTATGCGGCATATATACACTTCACAGATTATATATGTTCCAAACACACCCCTCGAATTAGACACGGGAGAACGGATGCCCACGGTAGCCAGCGAAGCTAACCAGCGACCACCGTGTGCAGTGTCCCGGGTATTAGGGGGCCCGCACCGTGACCCAGCCCGCTTCATCAAAATGTTCCGCTGACTTGGCACGCAACTTTGTAACGTGTGCGGCGAGAACTTGAGATGGCTCTCCACAAAAAAAAAAAAAACTACAGTGGTTTCTGAGGCAGGCGGCAGAAGTGAAATGAAGTATCGCTGATACTTTTGGCTCTCGAAAACGCGGCGTATGAATGTATTTTTTTTTCTATGTGGCTGTAAAGTATCTCACTCCGATCATTTACCTGATGTTATTTATTCCATATTAGTAAGGTGCAATTTACTTGTCGTAGTCTGCGGTTCCACATCTAAAGAACTTGAGTGCGAAAATAAAAATTACCGACGATTACGTTACTTCCTAATGCGAAATTTGAGCGCAGCAAATAAGCTGTTTCACCTTTTCGATAGATTGAGGCAAAGAAATCGAGCAACACATGTATGCGCTATCACAGAATTTTTTTCTCTGGCAGCTCGTTTAGCAGCAGCAGCAGCAGCAGCAGCAGCAGACGGAGGACTTCCACCGGTCGTCTCGCTCATGGCTCAGAAAGAACTGGCAGATAATTTCGCAGTGGCGAACGGCAGCGGCAATTTCGGCTCGGACGGTGCACATATACAGATACGAAACAAAAGGTACGCGTGTCACACTCTCGATATTATCATTTGCTTCGTTTCCATGAACTTTGTGAGTTAATTCCTGCTGGTTATTTTTATTCTCCTAACTCTAATGGCATGTTATAAGGGATCCTGGCAGTAGTTTCCATACTTGCAAGGTGACGTTTTCAATGCTTTTGCGATAAATTGCCTGTAGAATTCTGTATACTATGATTACATTAATGCAATAAAGTTTCATTACATTTGTTCTTTTTTTCTCGCGCAGCATAAAAGTGGTATCCTCATCATGCATCTTCTCGTTTGAAAAACATTGTGCTTCGATTCCCTCCCTTCATTGAAGTGTTATAATGTCAAACATAGAATGAAGGCTGCATATTAAAGCATATTCTACAAATAGGATTCTGACATAATGTTGCGATAATTGGTATACGTTTGGCAGTACGATGATTCAATGCCGATAAAAGTAATATTTGTCGAACACTCGCTGCCCCTACAGATTTTATTGCACTTTTATTTTAGAACTAGAGATACGTCTCCAAAGAACAGTGCTCAATGAGAAGGAATCATATTTGAAAAGCAGAAAGTAGCGCCATACCTCTCATTCCGAGCTTTTAATATTGTATTCAAAGACTCTACCATCATCGCATATTGTCGATACCCTCGCGCTGCTTCAACGCAACGGTTAAATTGCATCCTGGAAGGCGCGGGACAGCAGCCTCTTTAGCAGGAACTGTGCATTGCCATCACGACATCATCGTTGCAATACAGCGAGTGCAGCCCAGCGCCGACACTCTGCCTTCTGCTTGACCATGGTTAATTCGGTTAATTACCTTAATATGCCTAACTTGCAAATAGAGGCGTGCATGTAGTTGGCAGGTGCTCGACATTGTGTGGGGTAGAAACGCATATTCTGAAGCATAAAAATGGAGCTTTGTAGTGCCTGCACTCGTTCTCTCAAACAACAACCGAAAAAGTAAACGTTGCACACCCGGAATGCAGTCCACATTTCTGATAACTGCAGCACCATTGTAAAATTGTTTGAACTGAATTGCTCGTGGGCTATATTTGTCACGAGGCACCCCATCTGAACAGTGCGAAAATTAGTGTGTGAAGTGCATTTTTATGAGCTTCATCAAAGTCTACTGAACTGACAGTACGCTATCCGCACGCCCTAAAACCGTTAAACACATCACACGTGGGTCACATTGCTTTAAAACGGTTGCGCGAACCCCAAATGTATCACTGAGCATGTAATACTCGTAGCTCACGCCGTCAACACGTCTAAGTGGCAGGCTTCTTTTTTCTTATCATTGCAAAACATAAAGCTTCAACACATGCAAATGCAATAAATAATGCTGCAAAAGTTTTTACTTGCACTGTCATCATCCAGATGCTTTCGCATGATGCATCTTTTTTATTTCGACAGCCATGAACCCATCTACTGCGGCAAGCGGCTATTTATGAGAGTTCTTGCACCACCGCTGTTAGTGTAACTTGCCACCGCGGGACGCTGCGCAACCCGCGACACTACGCTACACTATCGAGGGGCTTTACGCCACACCGCCCTGCTCTGTAATGCATCTACAATGAGTGTTGCTACTCTCCGCAAACCCAAGAAACCCTGCGCTCTTTGGCCATAACAGCCAAGTTCGTTGCTTGTAATTGCATCTTAAGATGATGAATTTGCGGTGCAACTTATTTCTAGCCGGCACGCCTTCGGCCATCTAGCACTGGCAGCACAAGGCGTGGCACCGATTCGTCAACCGTCCTTTTTCTCTCTTCTCAGAAGGTAACGCCCTGACGTAGAGCTGACGATGAGAACCATAGCGGTGGGGCAGCTCTTGCAGCGCGAAACCTAAATGCGTGCAAGGCTAATGCGTCGTTCTAGAAGGTTTGTTGACGAACTGCAAATGGTACAATTTGGCCTGCCCGTTTAGCATGGCATGTTCCCTGGCGTAAAACTAATGCGGGCGTAGATTGTACTCGAAAAGATTGAGTGAGCGTCTGCCGATAGGGAAGTCATTGTAATGAGCCGGAAGAAGCGTACATCGACAATTCGCATCAGAGCTCTCATTTTGGGGTTCAGCATCGTTAATATCCAGAATAGCAGCTTGGACTTGTAAGTTTTCCATCCTAAGGTAACAGCGCAAAACGTGGGCGGGAGCACAGGACTACAGGACGACACAACGTTGTGTCGTCTTCTCGTCCTGTGTTACCGTCCACGTTTTGCGCTATTAGCTCAGGATTATTAATATGTTACGGTTATACCTAGTGCCATCGAATGTTGTATGTTTTCTGATCTACTGGAAGAAAACATTTTTCGTCTATCCAATGGATGCGAAATGGTAACAATGATAGTGGCATAGCACGCCGCAACCTTCATGCCCCTATTTGGACAAGCGTTTTAGTCCAAACTCTACAAGATATACTGTTGTTCATAGGCTGGAACCGTCTGGAACCATGTGACGTAAGATGTTGCTTGTTTATTCGCTATCTTACCATTAAGTCGTAAAATATCATAGGAGAAGCATGCAAGTTGCTTTTTAGAGCGCAACTCTTTGTCGCCTGTTCCTGCGTTTCGCATCGTCGTCGCCGTCAGCGTTGTCCCTCGTAAATAACTCCGAAGCTGGGGCAGCACGCGCCCCTCCCCCCCCCCCCCCCTTCCCCTTCCCTCTTCCTCCGTGGCGGCGACCGCGCGTGTTTTCCGATTGCTGCGCGCGATCCTACCATCAGCGTTCGCCGCGCGTGTATACCCCCCCCCCTCCCCCTCTTCTTGCGTGGCGGCGACGGTGTGACCCGGGTTCGAACCCGACCTCGGCGGCTGCGTTTCGATGGAGGCGAAACGAAGAGGCTTCCGTGTGCTGTGCGATGTCAGCGCACGTTAAAGATCTCCAGGTGGTCGACATTACTCCGTAGCCCTCCATTACGATACATATAAAGGGAGCGAACAGCCGCTGACAGTTATTGATATCGTCGAACAAATGCCTAGACGCACTTATTCGACTCTAAATATCGTCGATTCCACTGAGATCCCAAAGTTAAATAAACCGCATATAATTATCAACGTCATATTCACGAGTCCGACCATTTTAGAAGCGCTCGAGCTGTGTATATCCATGCTCGATAGAGAGCAGGAAAATGGAATCCCTGGGAGCTCCAATATCAACCCGAAGGTAGAAAAATCCTGTCTGTTGACCACTTTTCAAAAACATTTCTTCTCCTTTGGCTCTCGGACAAATACTAATCTACTTGTCGAAAAATGCTTAGATGTTGTCAGCTTTTCCTCGACTTTCTTCCCAGCTTACACTTATTGCATGCAGCGTGTAGATATATCTTCCTACACGCCCAGCCCTCATTCATCTGCCTTGATTCTGACAGGAAGCCCGTCGAAACTCGAGACAGTTTTCTTTGCTTTCGGCCGGCTGTATGATTGTTTTTTAAATCAACGCTATTTTTTCTATCACAAAATCACCAAAAACAACGTAATTAGGTAGACTTTACCATGGCTCGACAAAAGTTTGTGTGAAAGCTTGCCTCCCCACCATCTTCTGGTGTCTCAGCAGCTCGTACCATCTTCTGCCTCGCACCGTTTCTCTTTAGCAGTTCGTGTCGCTTTGCCACATTTTCAGGACCCATACGCCATAAAATTATACATCTTTAAAAGAAAGCCTTAAATGAAATCAATTGCATCCCATTGTATTGTATAGCGAGCTGAACCTCGCACTCCAAGGGCTCTTGTTCCTCTTGTTGTTTTTGTTGACCAAGTAAAAGATGCCGCACACACCAACACAGGTGTGTGCGGCACACACCTGTGTTGGTGTGTGCCGCAGAACACAGAAAGAAAGAAAGAAAGAAAGACCAGGGTACTTAATACAGGGCTAGTTGGCTTCTTGACAAGATGCAATAAATACTACACCAGCAGCAGGAACCACCAAGGGAAGAAAATATTTCATTCCCTTGATGGTTTCTGCTACTAGGATAGTATTTATTGAATGTTATCAAGAAGCCAACTAGCCCTGTTCTCAGTACCCTGTGGACAGAGCCAAGTTCTCAGCGCTCAAGGGAGAATACATGTCTGTATGCAAGTGAGAAAGTTTTGGTTGGTTTGGTTTGTTTGTAGGGTTTAACGTCCCGAAGCAACTCAGGCTATGAGAGACGCCGTAGTGGAGGACTCCGGAAATTTCGACCACCTGGGGTTCTTTAACGTTCACTGAGATCGCGTTTTGAAATTACGCAATTGTATTTGCAATGCGTCTCGAAATAAACCAAATGGTGGGACGATCTGCCACGTATCAAATTCATCTCACAGAGGCACCTACCTTTCCGATTTTACATAAGTCAGCTAAAGCTCAAGGCCAGAAACTCTAGCTCACTTCAGCTTGTGGGAAGGTGACGCATACGCACACGTTCGAGCTGGTTTGGTTTGGTTTGTGGGGTTTAACGTCCCAAAGCGACTAAGGCTATGAGAGACGCCGTAGTGGAGGACTCCGGAAATTTCGACCACCTGGAGTTCTTTAACGTGCACTGACATCGCACAGCACACGGGCACCTTGCTTTTCGCCTCCATCGAAAAGCGGCCGCCGAGGCCGGGATTCGATCCCGCGTCCTTGGGAACAGTAGTCGAGCGCCGTAACCACCGCGCCACCCCGGCGGGGCGCACACGTTCGAGCTAATTCACGAAAAATCGGACACAAAATAATGAAAATGTATTCAGTAAAAAGCTCCATAGCCAGCGGGGCCACACAATTGCCAAGAGAGACACACCCTTAAAGTGATGCAGTTGTTGGCGAAGGCGTGACGGGCAGGATCATTGCACAACCCTCGAATTACCGAATAAACTTAGCGGCTAGCCAATGAGAACGTGTGCCGGAAAGCTCTGACGCCGAGATTTATGACTGTTAGCTTGGCTCAGTGCCTTGCATAAGGCAGCGAAGACCGCGCGTTGTTGCTTCCGGGCCCGCGCCAGAGCCATAAGCTACGCAGTGGTACGGCCTCCACAGATTTCCCAACGCCAAGATTGATAATGTGTGCGCGTACTTTCGACCTTTGCTAAAGTGTTCCTTTGAGATACTTCGCGCGTCCAGAGCTAGATGAGTGAGGGCGTGCGGCACGTAAGAGTGCCTCGTTGTAGATTATTTTGGCCAGATGGTGATGGATACCACAATGCGTGTACAGACACTAAATAAAAGTTTGGTTTGGTTTGGTTTGTGGGGTTTAACGTCCCAAAGCGACTCAGGCTATGAAAGACGCCGTAGTGCAGGACAGTGGAAATTTCCACCCCCTGGGGTTCTTTACTGTGCACTGACATCGCATAGCACACGAGCGCCTTGCGTTTCGCTATCAACGAAAAGCGGCCGCCGAGGCCGGGATTCTATCCCGAATTCTTGGACACAGTAGTCGAGTGCCGTAACCACTGCGCCACCCCGGCGGGGCACACTAAATAAAAGTGTCATTGGAGTGATGACAATACTTATTGCGGTAGTAGCGGTAGTAATATTGATATAGAAGTAGTATGAGTCTACCATAAATAGTAGTTGATTTAGGTTTGGTTTATAGGGCTTTATTTACCTAAGGGACTCAAACATGAGGGGCGTTGTATCGAAAAGCTCCGAATAATTTTGAACACCGGAGGCTCTTTACCATGCACATCGCACAATATACGGGCGCCTTGTGTTTCCTCTCCATTCAAAAGCGGCCGCCGTGGCCGGGGTCTAACCCGAGTTGCCCAATACCCGATGCGTTACCCACCAGCCACCGCGGCGTGTATTAGTAGAAGTAGAAATATATAGAGCAGGAGCTGTTTTGTCAAATGACATAGTAGTCGTGAGAGCACTTAGCAAACAGTGGGTTACACTACAGCCCTATAAGGACCAGGAGCATCGATGGCTTGTACTGAATAGTGAATACCAATGCGCATTCAGTTAGCGCTTGCTAGTGTATAGATTACGAAAATGAAAGAGTTCACGCAAGCCGCACTGGTACTCGCAACCATATTCCAGGAATATCCGTGAGCATTTAGATTCTCTCCATCGTGTGCACGGTCACGTACAACTGTCGAAAAAGTTAGGAAGCCAAAACATTCCTGTCAAACAATACCTTTACACAGAAGCAACGAAACGAAATGTTTTATTCGGCACAATTTTACGCACGCAATTATTTGCATTCTATTTGTTTCGACAAAATATATTTCGGCTAACAAAAGAGTCTATACACTATCAGTAGGGATCAATGCCCATTTGCGTTCTGTGGATTTGAGTGGTTCGTTTTCAGTCAACTAAGCTCTTGTCTACTATAACCTCATATACCAGCTACGCAGTCCTTTATACATTTGTCGCACATGTACTCTCACTCATAGTAGTTACTGGTCGTTTAATCTAAACGCGAAATGCCTGTGCTGTTCAGAACTTGGTTACGGTAGCAGCTGTTAACTTTTCAGCGCTCCTATGTGAGTGAAAACAAAGGACTGCTAAGCGACATACTGAAAATGTTGCTGCTGCGAACCAGCTACCGTTAGTATTACCTGAACATAAATTTCTGTAGGCATTACATTACACATAGTCTATGGATTGTCTTTTGGACTCATGTATGTAATTTAGTTAGGCTTCACGTAGAAATTAATTTGCCTATATCCGAAGTTTCGGCTCTGGCTCAGAACAGTCTCCCCTTTAGCCTATCGGAAGCCCACGTAACATGTCTTTTCAACATTTCTTTTTTTGAGGTGCATAGCAAAAGGAAAATATTTTAATGAAATGACTGAATGTGCGCAATACCAATTGCTTTGCGGGAATACAAGCGGATCATGAAGAAAGATAGTTCAAGAGGAGTTGCCCTCATTCTCCCGTCACCCTCTTCCAGGAGTGAAATCACTCAAACATGCCACAGAGATCATAGAGATATGGCATCGTATCATTGCTGTCAGGGACGAGACATCGGTTAGTATAAACACGCGGTTAGTTTAAGTTGAAAGACTACAGAGCTGGCAAGTTGGACTGTGTGTTTTGTTCATGGCCTGATTTTCATTTTCCTATGTGGCACTGAGTCGATCCCACTCATGCATATAAGTTTACAGAGCTGCTACTTGCACATGGCTCGTGTAGAGTCTCCAGTCTACAGTTTCTACCACTACCGACGGTTACTTGGGACGCTTCTAATTGCGAAAAGCTTTCAGCTGTGAAGATATACTTATTCTACAGAGTTACCGTTTGTGCCAAGTTTCTCAGATGTCCCCCGGTAAGTGTTATTTTGAGCAGCACAGACAGGCCCTTATAAGGTGTCTGCGATTTTACCAAAGCCCCACAGGAATGCATTTTAGACTCTTTCTCATGCTCCTCAGGTTTTTAAGCGTCGGCGCTGTCATATGAGCCTCAAGTATAGGAATTCTTAATCAAACCGGTCCACCCTTGTCTAGAGGTCTGTCCATCCGTGCATTCTTACAAGCTATCAAGGCCAAAGCAGCTGACTTTGATGCAAGCGCGCCAGTCATATTACAGCCGAGCAAGGAACTGCGGGTGGCAAGGAATGAGAGCTACCAAGGAAAAACGAACATGAGCCGGGCGTCGCGTCGAGAGAAAAAGTGCGATAATCCCCGCTTGCCTGCGAACGATGATGACGCTTGTTACGCAAGCTCACGCATCGCTCCGGGTGATGCGATCTGCGGTTATGTTTGCCGGTGGCCCACACCCGCCTTAGACGTGAGCTCGTGACGCAGTGTGAAGCCCACCGCAGCGGGTGAAGAAGAGAGGAAATATGGCAGCGTCGTTGCAACAATCTTAATCCTCACTTTCTTTCTGCACTCTGCTCGGAGCTTCTTGGAGAATGATGGATTTCTATAAGCGATCACTGTAATCAATAACACTTGCGCAACTAGTCAGATGACGTGACTTGAGCGCGCACGGAGGTAGCAGTGAAGGCGCCCTTGTTTCACGCAACTCGTGAACTTCTCCGGGGGACGTGGCGGGACGTGTTCGCGAAGAAGTAAAAAGCTTTTGTTTTGTTTTATTATTCAGTGAAATTACTACATTCTGTGTATCACCGGCTATGTGTTCATGGTGAATTGGAAAGAAGGACAGAGCAGTAATGAGGAGGTGTGGTCTCCGTTCACAAAACAAACCGCCAAGAGAGCCTGTATTCCAATTATCTAGTGTTTACCTATTGACAGCTCGTTGCAGAGGTGACGTACAGCCGGACTCAGTAGTTCCAGCACATTAACAAAAATTTAAAAAGAACGCAGAGCACAAGTACTACTTAACACGAGGGGGGGGGGGGGGGGGGGGGGGGCTTAAAACGCTTTGTTTCTTGAGGTTTATCTTTTTTAGCTTTATGCATTAGGCTTCCTTGTATTCACCTTTAAATGCAAGTCAACTCAATCTCAAAGGTTGGCTAGAGGAAGCAAAAACGACTTTTTCATTTTTGCACAACATCATGAGGACATCAGTGTATTTAGATGGGAGGATAGCATTCATGTAAAAACTTCAGCCCACATATGGTCACATTTTAAGCGGCCCACTAATGATATCCCTCAATCTTAGGAGAGTGGGAGATCATTCCACGGGTCGAGATATTCTGGCCTCTATGAGTGCTCGAGCGTACCACTAAAAAGCTGCCGCAAGACTTTCGAAGACTAGTGTTAACGAAAAGACATTCCAAAGTTACGTTCCAATGTAACGTCGTTTTTACGGTAAATTTCAATTTGAAGATTGCCTATGTCTCCAGATTGTTGAATTAAAAAATTAAAAATTGTGGTTCCTGGAAAGGGAGATTTAGAGAGATATGTAAAAATCTAGAGAGTTAGAAACAGGCGTCACCACATACGATTGCACTAATGAACATCAAAGCACCGGAGCTTTTTCGGCAGGAATATTAGTCTAGGCTCCACACTTGACTGAAATGATCAGCGTTCTTTACTACGTACGCGTCACTACCTTGAACCGAGTGAAGGTAAATTTTAGAGCGCAAGCTGTTGTCGCATCCCTTGCCAAAGGCCAAGGTCATCTGGCTCCTTCAACTCTCGGGCTGGGCTGCAAACATCGTCGTCTTCATTCTCCAAGGTCATTTATCTGCGCAAGCTTGGTCTGCGTATGCGCCATTATGATCTGCGCCTCGCCGCACTGCGCCACAAAACCATTGCCGCGACTGGGTTTCAAACATGCGCCATGACGAGCAGATCAGCTTGCCTGGCCCAGGCATGAGAGCATTATGCTAGCGCCACCACCGATCACGCTTCGTGCAAAACTGCAGCACACTCTCGAGCAGTGCAGTAAACATGGTCGTCTTCACCAAGTTCCAACTGTAACACACTCTTGTGCTGTGCAGTGAGCATCGTCGTCTTCATGAAGTTTAATTTGCGCCTCTCTTCATTTAATCTAGGTAAATACGCCATACCCTCGCATTAAAAATTGGGTTCATAAACAACTTCCCGCTAAGAACTGTCTTGTCAGGAATTTCTTAGTGCATTCAAAATTTACAACATTAGCCATAGAAACCATCAGGGATCACATTGATTCCCCGCATATGCAGACACAAAGCAGTCACATTTTTTGGCCTGAAGCAGCATTAGAAGGTTGTAAGCGCAAACAAAATCTAGCGCCAAAAGCCACTCCCAGATGATTAGATGGCTTCGCTGGCCGAAAGAACGACACAACGGAGTAGGGGTAACTTTCTTCCAGGCGCCGTAATCGTTGCCTGCGCTTGTAATAATGACGCTGCCAATGACCGCTATTCGACTCTCAGGAAGTCTGCTAACGAGCCAAGTTTTTACGATGCTTTTCTTCTCTTGAAAGGTGTGTGTACAAGGAAAACCTAGTGACTGTTGCGTCAGCGCTGCTCAACGAATTACGCAGTTTATACGACGTCTTCATTTAGGGACTTCGAAGGGACCCCTGGGCAAGTACGGCTGCTCCCCATGTGGAGCTCACAGCTCGTCGGTGGCTGCAGTTACAAAACTACGGAACAATATGCGGCAACCATCTGTCGCCAAGAACACCATGATATGCAGTTAAGTTGTATAACTCTTATATAAACGTATACATTGCGCGCGAATAAGGTTGGTTACGCCGAAAAGCCTTCTCCATACCTCATGGCAATTTCGGCTCCCGTGTTGCCGAGGGTTGCCGGAAAAGTTAGGAGCGTGGCAGGAAAAATGAAGACCAGCAGTTTATCAATAAGTTCGGGGTAATGGATAAGTGTGATGGGTAATTTGGTAGTTAATACTAAAATTATAATTGATTGATCGGTTATTCATAATTAAAATATTTTAAAATTAGTATAATAAAGATATAAAAAGCAAAAACCATTAAAACATAATAACAACAAGAAGAAAGAGAAAACTTAAAAGTGCTGAGTCAAAACATCGCAGTCTTTCGTAGCTAAAAAACTGAGAGTAGGGAGTAAGAGTTAACGCGAGAGCGTCTACTCTTATAGCACTACTCACCACTACTTGTCAAGCGTAGACGCGATTGCATCTAGCATTCTTCCAATCTTTCTTACATATTTAAAAAAGCGTTTGTAACTACTTAAGATGTTCTGTATATGCAAACACATTATGCTCAACAAATCAAACTAAGCTACGAAAGAGCTAATAAATGTGAAGGGAAATATTACAGAATATTAGCAGTGTTTAACCTACGGCTGAACCTAGTTTCACTAGCTGTAGCTCGATTTGGCATGGTTAAGCTTGCATTCGTAAGAAAACTGGTTAAGCACCAAGTCTCGCTGGGACTTTGCATAGCGAATGCAGCAAACGCCGGTCGCACCGCGTACACATTTGGCCATCTCAACCCAATTACTCACAACGGCTTCGGCGACGGCTTGATGCAATTTCTGTCTTATTAATGCTCGAGAAAGGCTGATCGCTCTCCACACGACTTCCTCGATCTCGCTTCCCGTAGTCGTTACCACTACTTAACCATTTGCGAAGCTGGTCGTTACATCCCCGCAGGATCTTCGGATTCTGCTAACCGGTAGTAACCATTGTGCTCCACTTGTGCACGGCGCACATGGCGATCCGACAGTCCCGGCTATTCTTCCATGCCTGGCTATACAGCGCTCCTGGGCCGCAGTTTATTCATTAGGGAAAGTGGACGGACGGATGGACGTACGGACGGATATCTTATCATGTCGCAGTGTGGGTAATGTGAGATGTGCGATGTTCAGTTTCGGTGCTGTCGAGCACAGGCTTCGGAGTTCATGCCCCTCGAAGCCGGACGTAAGGCAACAGAGACGCTGCAATTAGGCACTCTAAATTAAGTCAGACTACCCCTGAGGCTCCCTAAAGAAACAGCCTCAGCAGTGAGTGTTTCGGCAACTGGTGAGCAAACATCTTTCGTTAAGTATTTGCGTACCTCCCAAATATTCAAGAAACTGTCGGCAATACTTTTTTCTATTCATCTTAGCATTTTTACGCCGTAATAAAGCACAAGGCTGAAACAACATAAGCACTGAGAGTAGTTAGCTTTCGACCAGAGAAATCCTTCTTGCTTATTGCTTCTTTGGAAGCGATACAATAATCCCAGGTTTCGAGAAAGATCTCAACATAGATCAAATGAACGGGCAGACAAGCCTTGCGTCCCGAACAAAGGATAGCGGCTTCTTTTTACAATGCCGACGTCTGCTAGGTCGCTTAAACTAAGCGGCATTGTTTCGGCGGCAGTACATCAAAGGATATTGTTATCTTTTCAAGCGTCTATCGCAGCGACCCACAGCCACTCGGCCGTTCTCAGACTGCCATCTGGGCTGCATGACCGCTTTGCATAGAAAACATTCCATTTTGTATCCGCTGTCTATTTATAAGGCCTCAAACAGCGGCTTGTGACGTCACCGATGCATCTTGAAAAGAGGACGACATCTTATCGGACGAATGAGCTTAGTTTCGTACAGCCCGCGGAATAGATTTGCGTTGCAAAGTACCGTTGTTTCCTTGATTTATAAAGCACTGTTATCTCCCTTAACATGCATCTATGTCATGCGTGCGGCAGCGACCTCACCCAAATATTTACGTCCGGTACATACCCACGCTTGCCTCATGCGCGGGTGCTTCAGGTGTACACCCAGCACCGTCTTTGGTCAACCACAAAAGGCGCACGTTCTAGCCCTGTCGTCTACTACTGTCTTCCATTGCGTATGCACCCTTTGTACTTGGAAATAGGTGATTTCTGCGTATCTTTATGGGTGCACAACGCCCAAAAAAGCTACAATACCACCGGAGGCTTCCAAAGATTTATCCTTATCGGTTCATTGAAAAACAGCATAATGAGAAAGAAAAGACTATAGGTATAGGTATAGGCCATAGATGTATAGGAATAGGAAATAGGAAGAGAGGTATAGAGGTATAATAATAGAAGAAAAGGTATAGGCAACCGCTTGGCAACAAACAAAATACCTTGAAATAGCCATTGTAGTTCAAAAAGTGCAATGAACACTATGAGCTAAGAATAATGTGCGAAGCTGCTAGGTGTCTTCGTGGTGTATTTTTCGCCAGCGCCAATGTCCATGTATTAAGTAATGGCGGTGCACCCAAGCATATACTGCTCTCAACCGCTTTCATTCTTCATAAGCGTTCCGTTACCTCGTGTCCGTATCGCTTGCTAGCCGCTATGTTGGCGAACAGAATCGGCAGACGGTAGCATAAGAAACCTAGCTAGCGATAAAGCGCAAAGTGCCGTCAGGATTCAGCATTTCTAATGTCTTAACTCCCTGGGCAGTACAGTGACTACTAATCAGCAGCCGTGGGGATGACTATTGAGAACAGATAGAAATGACGAATCTCGAAGTATAATCACGGATAGCATGGTCGAAGCAAACGCAAATAGCATCGATGTGTCATCAATCTTACACGAGAGTGTAAGCTGCCCTAATTTTCTTCCATACTACGCCGGCATTTTCTTTTTGGCACGCGAAAAAAACAACGTGAAACACATCGTGGTGGAATGTTATGAAGTGATTTTCGAAGGGCTCTACAGCTCTGCGTATCACGCTACCAAAATGTAAATAGTTGAGTAATTAATTCAGCTTTATTTTCCAGTAATCACACACTGGATGGATTCCTGGGCTAACAGACAGAGATATGGCTTGACAAAGGCGCGGGAACCACTTAAATGGCAGCGGACGGAAAGTGGCAGAACATATGATAATAACAAATGCACAGAGCAGATGTGACGTGATAAAAACAATATACAGAACATATATATATATCTATGAGCATGCACACATTTAACGAAATCACGTAATAAAATAAAAAATGCACGTATTAAAATTACAAAGCAAACATTTTTAAAGCGGAAGGTTGACATGCAGGCCATAGGAAGGTTATAATTTTACAAAATGACTGCGCAGTTCTCTTGAATTATAACCAACAGGGCTTCTGTATATACTGAAGGAAAAGGGGGGGGGGGGGATTAAAGATTAAAGACTGTAACTTTTAGTTTATGTGAAAGCGTAGTATTGCCCACATATCAGAAACGGAAAAGTTCAGTTAAGCGCGAAAATGAAAAACAGCCAGACTTTCTTCAAGTGGCAATATCAGGCATCCGGTTCCATTCATCACATTACCAGATCATTTTATTGCACTCTGTCACCTCCTTTTTATCCATTTCTCTTGTGCACTTAGGGAAGCCAACCGGAACACCTTTTCTGCATGTCAACATCCATGCGTTCTTACTTTCTTTCTTTCTTTCTTTCTTTCTTTCTTTCTTTCTTTCTTTCTTTCTTTCTTTCTTTCTTTCTTTCTTTCTTTCTTTCTTTCTTTCTTTCTTTCTTTCTTTCTTTCTTTCTTTCTTCCTTTCTTTCTTTCTTTCTTTCTTTCTTTCTTTCTTTCTTTCTTTCTTTCTTTCTTTCTTTCTACCAAAGACACCCAGGACTAGATATATTACTCGTACATGAAAGCTGGGTCACATATATAGCACAACACATTATTTACTTATGCAAAACGCACTAAAAACGCACATGTTCGGGGTTAAAGACGGTAGCTACAGGGTTGAAAAATGAGGATGCACGTCGTGTGGAAAATAATTCTAGTCCAAGGCAGACCGGTGCAGGATTGACGGGGCAAGGGTGTTAGAGTGAAGTACTTTTCAAACCTTGGGGCTAATTTTACGCGGGACAACCTGTATGTGTTATCCACCTGCAAAGCAAAGGTCAAGGCTTTTTCACCAACTGTTCCCTTTCGCATAAAAAAAAATATCCTTCGAAGCATCGTCCGTTCAGCGGGCGTGAGAAAGAGTCAGGTAGCGGTAGTAACGCAGTCACGTCACACCCATTCGTTTTTCGCCTGAGGCTACGATGCTACGAGGGTGAATGCGGTGCTCCCTTTCACTTCCACCGTGCGCAAGGCGTTTCTTCAATGGCAGCACTGCGATCATGCAATACCATCGCCCCTCACTTCCTGTTTATCGCTCTTGTAGAGGCCGGCAAACAGGTGGAACATATACGACCGGCCGCACCCCCTATCGCCACTCTCATGAAACACCACCCGCAAAGGTCAAGGCACTAGCTACCTCCAGGAGCGGCTTTAGGTGCCAGGAAGTGTGGTTGCAAAGGAGGCGGGTGTCTTGTCTTCTACGGAAACTAACTACGCCAAGCAGGAGGCGCGACGGTCGTCGCTGCATTGCAGACGACGGGAGATCGTAAACATGGCTGCCGTAAAAGGATAATAGAATACCGCGGCCTAGTGGGGGTCGGTCATCGCTCTGCAAGGTTTAGCGACCAGAGTGGCGACGTGAGAACTTCTGACCCCAGTTCAAGGTGTAGAAACAAGAAACGCGGTGCCGTTAGGCGCATTCCGCGATGTACTCTTCGCGCCAGACAGTCTTATTTCATGTCTACATTTGCTAGTGCGTCCAAACACGTAGAGCTTGTGCTTTCATTTTCGTATCACAGTACAACAAAAAACGCATTTTTGACATAACTGCTGAGGCGCATTTCCTCAAGAGTGCTACCTAGTAGACAGACAGAAGGCATTCTGTTACAAACTTTCAGTGAAACTTTTTTATTGATACGCCAGGAGGGCTCCTGTCAGTTCATTCCGACTGTCCAATTGTGTTATATTCTTATGTGCATATTTGCATACTTTTTCAGATATTTTTTAGCTCAGCTTATTATTAACTTGTGCTGTTTTTTTTTTTCCTTTTTTAATAAAACAGATATTCGCATTTATGCAGAGTTCCACCCAGTAACGGCTAAGTACTGAAAACTATCAAGTGGCCAAATAACACGTGTGTCCAACACCAGTGTTAGGACATAACTCCATTAGCACTGCTGCGCTTTGTGTTTTCCTTCTGTCAGCTGTGTACTGGAATCCTTCCGCTCCTAGTAAATTCATTCCTATCAAGTCAAGAGTCACCCATGTTTGCGTCATTTCTTGAGGAAAGTTTGACTGCGCGAATCTACACCCCCATTCTTAAGTACTTTCATTCAGAGCTGCTTTCATACCGCACTAAACGCAGTGTGTTCAAGTATTCCATCACGAATATACGTAGGCTAATTAGGCGCACAATACACAAAACGAGGGAAAAAATGTATTTATGCGTTGTTAAGTGGAAAGCTTTGCGTACGGCTAGTGTACAACATATTTTTCTAGGGTTATCTGCTGACTTTAAGACTCTATAGCAGATCGTGTTTTCAACAGCCTCCAGCATGCAGCCTTATCAGTATGATTGAAGCTAGAATAGCAGCTTTGGCATGTTGGTTATGTATCTTGAGGTAACAGCACGGAACGTGGACGGCAGCACACGATTAGAAGACGACACAACGAGCGCCGACATTCAACAACGTTTATTTTGGAAAAAACACAAAACCTTATACCCCTACGCCACACATCACGTACAAGGAACTTGTACATCTCAGCATAGTTATAATCAAAAAATACACGTGCCGCATAACCTTCTCTTGCACACAGCGTGGTAGACTCACTTCTGAACACTCACGGAAAAGATGGCAGATTTAGCAGCTCGATTTCTTTTTGCGTTAGCAGTAGGGACGGTTTGCTTACACATCGTTCCCGCAGTCTGGCTATCTCAGCGGCTTCAATTATCTCACGAACCAGCGGCTCATTAGGTTTTGCCAGCACTTTACATTGTGTGAATTGCACGGAGCAAGTTTTCGACGCGCAATCTCTTAGATGGATCCCCAAATGCCTGCTTACTTGTTCGACGTTGTTCGACAAACCACCAGAGTCGTTTTGTGGAGTGCGCGGAAGGCGTTGTTTATTCCATACCATTGAAGTGCGGGAAGGAATACATAGGACAAACTGGAAGATGCACAAATTACAGGCTGAAAAAAACAGAAAAACAACGTCGAGCAACTAGTTGAAAGAGTGATTGGAGTACATCTCGTTTTCTCCTCTGAATAATAACCTCCACGTGGGAAAACTAATGTCATTCATTCTAATGCGCTCATCCGTGTGAAACAAAGACGCTTTGAGATCACGTCTAGGTTGGCTGTGCTTTCGCTATCAACATTATGCACTTGGTAAGAACGCGCACTTCTAATTCGGTGTTCGGAAATCATTTCATACCTGTTCGCACCATTACACATTCAGCTTGGCACACACAAAGACAGAGTCCATGATTTAAAAGAGAGAATGAGCGAGGAGCAATCTGAGAGTTCCGAAGAGATAACATATCTGTATACAGGAGTGCGAGAGGAGGCAAGACCACGGTTCTTTCAGCTTGTATATACTACCGTCTGATGAAGAAACCATTTCGAAATTGAGTTTGAAGCAACCAGAGCGTGCAAGAGCGTACATAAGCGATCCCATGGATAACCTGGGGAGAAAGGACGGAGTGCTGGGAACGTCCATCTTAATTGAGGCTGTACGCAGAATTCAAAACGCATCATTTGCTTCATGGCGATCAGCAGGGAGGTGATCGAACCGGACCCGTCGCAGACGGACGGAGGATACCTATGCACAATGCAGAATGCTCTGCAGTGCATGCCACATCCTGGAGTGCCAGCGAAATAGTTTGTGTGTGTGTGAGTGGGGGGAGGGGGGGAGAGGGGGGGGTTGGTCAGGGGGTATGTGCAGGCTGACAACGAGAACTTAGCAGAAGGAAACGTTCTGCACTTCATCTGATGTTTCGTGTGCTCAAGCTCCATGGTTGTGTGCAGAGCGACAAATGAATGCGTGATTCCAAGCAGAATATTTACAGTGCCCTTATGATTAGAAAAAATACAGTGTTTTATTGTGCTGCATAACATGTCCTATACAATGTGACCCTATAATGCGGACGTCGTGATCACAAATGCCAAATTTTTACTAGCGCATACTCCTAGGCCATTCGCATGTCGCTTTTGGTTTAGGCGCACTTATATAATATCACTGGACAGGTTTCCCCGACCCTATGACGGAGCTGTATCAACAGGACCCTTTCAGTACAGCCAATCTAACTTAGAGAATACAGAATTGACGTTGGCAAAAGTCCGTCACATAACCTTAACCAATAATCTGCAAGGGTTAAAAGACTGATGCAGATTTCTTTTATCTATCAATTACAGAAAACAAAGCGGCAAATTTCTGACAAGGTCGGTGGCGAAATTCCCAAAACTCAAGCACACTGCGCGGCAAAATTTCGGAAATCACTGAACTAGCGACCGTTCAATGCACAACGAAAAACATTGTACCGCTCTCAGAGCTGGTCACTCTACTGCTATGACCGTACAAAAGAAAAAAAGATATATACCTTTATGTATATATACGCATGTAAAGCACAGGAACTTCCTGTCAAGAGTCGATATCATGCTTGCTTGAAATGTTGAAGAAAGGTGCTCCACACGCTAAAAACTGAAATAAAAATCAAATAAAATAGAAAGAAAGAAAAAAGGAAAGGAAAGGAAAGGAGAGAGAGAGAGTGAAAGCAGGAAAGGAAAGAATAGAAAGGAAAGAAAGGAAGACAGAAATTAAGAACCAAAGAAAGAAAGAGAGAGAGAAAGAAGGAAGGAAAGGAAGGAAGAAAGGAGAGGCAGAAGGAATGAAAGAAAAGAAAAGAGGGAGAGAGAGAGAATCAAGAGCTTCCCGCTTCGCAACTACTGCTAATTTTGATATTTATTAATGAAAGCCAGCCAAAACGAACCAACCTACACAGTCGATGGAAGCAAATTACTATAAGTTGCCTTGACACGGTCAACACTTGGCAGCATTGTATATGACATAGTTAATCCCACTGGACGAGGTTCAAGAGGTCAAGGTGCAATAATAGCACATACCCACGCTGCAAGAAGTTTTTGTTCAAAATACCAGATTTTTTTGGCAGCTCTTCTGCCAGAAATTTTATATTCGGCTATGTCTTTCTGATTTTTTTTTCTGTGATTTCACGCTTTTTTCCTTTTTAAAATAAAAATTTTGCAAGTTGACGTTGGTTGTTATATAAAATTTTTCTTTTTTTTATTGTGACAGCAATACTGCGCCAGGTTTCAAGCCGTCACGTGGTCACGGCCGAGGCCACACTTGACCTTGAACAGCCGAGGAAGTGGAGGAGGTGCAGAAGAAGAAGAAGAAGACTGGTAACTTATGCTCTCGCGTAATACTCTTAAAGGATGAACTTAAGTGTCCTCTGCCTGTAAAAGGGCAGCAATTACGGAAACCTCTACTTTCCTGGTAGCGCTAAACCCTGCCGGGTACAAAATAGAATCTTTACTCCCTCACTCCACTTTCTGTCCTTAAACAGCTTTTATAAGGCGAGCGCCTAAATAGGTTAATGACGCAGAAATCTGTCTGTTGCCGTTGGCAACATTCGATGGCACCCATATGTTGACCTTGACATTGCCGTTTATAGATCGCGAAACTACAAGCGGTACGACCTCATGCAATGAGTGTTTAGAAAAAGATTATTTATATATGCACAACTAATTCATTACACAACACGTGAACATTTACACTAGACATTCGTAGGAATATTTACACTGGGTACGGGGAGCGAGACAAGCAAAGTACCTGAGCACAAGGGAGTGACATAAAAAAAATTATCCTATATACTCTATCTCAGTAGTTCCTTGCAGCATACCAAAGCTACGCTGAGTGCAGAGACGATGGTCTGGTGACGCTCTGTAGTGTAGTGCCATATAAAGTGGTCGTAAAGCATATGACATGGCGGGCTTTGAAGCGCGCACTCGCAAAACGCTGCTTTAAATCGACCCTTAAAATAAGTTAAAGTTACATATCTTATTTCCCAAGTTTAGCTTTCACGACTCTCTCATGCATCGAAATTATGTTTTCAACATAGCGACGCACTTCGAAGCAGGCCGTCTCGCTTTGCAGTCAACTCGTCGCTATTAATGAGCTTTTTTGGTTT
Source organism: Amblyomma maculatum (assembly GCF_055883805.1). NCBI lineage: Eukaryota > Metazoa > Arthropoda > Arachnida > Ixodida > Ixodidae > Amblyomma > Amblyomma maculatum. The sequence goes on from NC_139354.1 coordinate 12,643,715, forward strand.
GTTCTGTGGTCAAAAATGATGCATCCGGTGTTGATTTGGCTTATCTCACCTACAACGACTATCATAAGCATTAAATTGGCTTTACTTTTATTTCAAGCGAAGATTTCGCCTCTCCCAGGCCGAAAGAAGAAAGTATGTTCCGTAACAAAATGTTTGAAGTTCGTAAAACCAGGCTGAGGTCGCCACATCAGCTTGCGTGCTATGAACTAACGGCGAGGATGTAACAAACAACTTGACGATGCTCAATAAGCAACTTTAAAGTGTAATAATGTTTTGTTTTGTTCTTTTTTCAATGTTTGGTACGTAGACAGTACATATTTACACTATTTTGCACATATAGCAGCATACGCCACGAGCAGAGACGCGGCGAAGAGTAGGACGCCTAACACTCCCTCTTGAATAGGTGATCAGGACTCCTAGCTTTCACGGTGCATCAAGAAACTTGGTGAGATAGAGTATAACATTACACAAAAGGGCGGCCTCAAGGAGATTTATCACCTACAATTGTGTTGACCAAAGAAATAAACGGGCAGGACCATTATCCCAGGAACTCCTTTTCTATCATGAAAAAAGGTTCTTCTCATAGGTAACAATCAGTTCACGACGTATACCACCGAGACTCGGCCACAAGGCACGGCTCCAAAAACCACCAGATACGGCGGCGCAACGGCTTTGCCAAAAACTGAACTAGCCTGCCACTATTACAGACGTGCGAAACGACCACTGGGAAAGCGATAATGCGAAACAAATGAAATAATGCCCTGCCCATGAAATCCCCCCTCAACCGCTCATCAGAAGACACGCGCCACCACGCAGGTGACGGATGTGTGGTGATCGTGAGCGGGCCTTTCGGGCGTGCATCATGGAGTGCACGACGCCCCACAGCTCCAGACGGTCGTGAGTTGGCAGCACAGCCCAACCGAGCCGCCAAACAAAGTCTCGCAGATGGTCCGGTAGCGAGGACGAAGCATTGGTGAAAGCTGATTGCCGACGCAAGTAACAACAGCTCGCACATCACATCGGCCACGAGGTCTTCAACAATATTGACTGCAGGGTAGACGGACTTAGCACGCCTTTAAAAGGAAGCTGTAGGTTTGTAGAAAGCCGATGGTTATTCGCACTGAGGGGCAGTGTTAACAAGTATCGTAACATCCCATTCCCTTGCCGAGCGGCCCAAGGAATACCACACCAATGTTCGCGTAAGGGGCGCTCCTCCCGTCAAGATGTGCATGAGACTCTTCTATGCTTACAACGATGAGGCGACAGAGAAGTTAAGAAATGCAACCTCCCCCCCGCTCACGTGGCTGTCCTAGCACAGCTCTAGACACGAGTTCTGTTCTACCAGGGCACAACGCGGAGTGGGGGTTTGGCAATGTGACGAAGACAAGTGCACTTGTCGAAACGTTGGCTCATTTGCGAACTGAGGCGTACCCCATTTACCCTTGTTCAGTTCTTTTTCATACCGTGCAAACCATCTTCTTCATCTCGTTCTAACAGGTACCAAAAGGTACACAGCATCGCTGAATGAACTAGATAATGTCGCTCAAGCAGAGTTAAATGAAACGACTGCGCCAATCAGGCTCTAGCCTTAACGCCCTCTGCACTGGAAGACCTTATTCCTTCCCAGATGCCGTAACTGTCAAATGTTGTATCCAAAATGCGTATCCGTGCAACACTACAAGGGAACCGCTGAGGATATGCGCGTCTGCTGGGACCTTATGACAAAGTTGCTTTTAAAGGAATTCAGAGTGGCCCCCGACAAAGAGGCATACACTCATAATATAGATAACTCATGCAGGCTCCGTTCATCTGCAAGATACAGCGTGATATCATAGCGTATACCGTGACACGCACTGTACGCGACCTGCCAATTGCAGACCTCTAATGCGAGGGTGTGGATATACAGTTAAAAGTAAAGGCTCCAAAGCCAACTAGGACAAACAAAAGAGGGGAAAGCAGACAACCTTAACGAACACGACGGACTAAAAACAAAGGCGCACTTTCGCGACTGTCTGCAAATCTCTCTCCCTCTCTCTCTCCCTCTCTCTCTCTCTCTCTCTCTCTCTCTCTCTCTCTCTCTTAAAAGAACAAAGGAAGACGGGGATGCTTCAAGAGTACCGTAAATAATATATCCATGTTCAAGAAAATCGAAGACTTTTTCTTGATCGAAGGATGCCAGTAATCTCTGAGGGCGTGATCTATGATATTACGCGTTACTGACGACAGACTATAAATGTCACGACCAGCCACAGAGCAAACCTAGTGTTAAACGATAAGGAAAGAAACAGCTTCCCAATACGACGAACAATTAATTTCGTCAGTACATCGTAATCAGATTTTAGCAAATTTGTGGGGCGTCAGTCTCCGGGATGATACGAAGAAAGATCTTTTTCGAATGTTAGAACAATGCGACTAGTTTTTAATGAATATGGGAAAACTGGCTAACTGAAGCCGAGCCTAATTACTTCTGAGAAAAGGGATCCTACAATATGCCAGAACTGGATGCAAAATTCTATCGGGAAGCCATGCTGAACCCCTTTGCATGGAATCCAAAACATCCTTAATTTCGGAAGAGGACGGTGGAGCCACTTGGCTGTCGTAATATGCCGTGGCCACTTGAGGTAACTAATCCCGTTAAGAAATGATGTGTTGAAACGGAAGTGCGAGAAACGGGAGAAAGTGGCTGCGCAATAGCTCATAACTGTCTAATGTGGACAGAGAAGTCTCTCCGATCCGAATATATTGGAGAACTGGGGCTCCCGCATTGGGCATGGGGAGGACTTCTTGCATGCACATATGGTCTGGTGCGGAAAAGGGAAAACTTCAGGCTGGACTGTAGGACTGTGCCAGCTACGTCATGCTGCCGCCGTCAAGGAGGCAGCACGAAACAGACGCTGCAGGCGTTCATGGAACTCTTCCCTCCAGGCAGACATGAGGGCCGATGAGGAAGGGCTGCGCTGCACAATTCGAAGTTTTGTGCATACGCACTTCATCCGACACTCGATTTTTAGCGCGCTTCTAAGGTGGCGCATTGATGACGTCACTGTTCTTTTAGTCTATCACAGTCCTCAGGCACCCCATCAACCATCGATGTCCGCAAAATCCGCTCGGAACCGTCAATCCCCCCGGCATCGTGAAGAACACGGACTCCTAAACACCACGGTCTTCCAGAAGAAGCTAGTGTAACGGGGACATCGAGCAACAGAGCAAAGGGACGGTGGTCAGTTATGTCAACTGACGTCTGGAAAAGCTGCAGCACTTCAGCAGCACAGACCGTACTCGCAAGCATGTGCGAAACATAAGCATTATCTAGCCGGCTCGAGGAAATACCGCGGCGCCATGACCGCGAAGACTCGCCCATGAACTAGCTCGAAAGCATCGGCTAACACAAACTGCTCAACCAGGCGTCGCAGCTCTCGCGCGTTCCAGCCTGGCTTACCTCTACCGGAGCCCTGAAGATCTGCAACCGTATCCAGCACGCAATTGAAGTTTCCACGAATCGCAATGTTGCGCCCGCCTAAAACGTACCCATCGAGCAAATTGAAAATATCATTCACTGTTCTGCGCGAAGTCACGACTCATTTCTCTTGTCGCATAACATGCTCATAGGCATAACTAACGGACTCCGGTGTGGCGCCACTGCTTATTCTTTTTTGTATTTAAATTGATACGGAACCTTTTTTTGAACTCCGCTTTAGTGGGTTTCACAGCATTTCGTTTTCGATTTAGCGTCGCATCTACAATTCAAAGAAGAACCGTTTTGCGAAAGGAAATTGAACAGACGACGTATTATATACCTCTAATTGTTTGCCTTCCAATCAAAATTTCAGCTGGAAAACAGAAAATTACTGTTTATTCGCGGACGGATTCTGATAAAAGACATGTAACAGAAATTATATTTATAAGGACCGAAATTTTTGTTAAATATGCCTATAATTTGACACATATTAGATAGAGTGCAGAGCGTGGGCAGCTTGATCATCCAGCTTCTACCAAGAAGACGGTGATAGCGGTGCCACATAAATGCAGCCTATACGCGTGTTGCAGCGCTTAGTCTATGTCCGAACTGTGCACAGCCCTGATTATTCCAACAAATCATACTTTTCGTGTTCTCTTTCGCTGACCTCGGGCACCTGTATTACACTCAGCTCGTTTTCGATTTTCATAGAGAAGCCTTGTGCGTCTCGTAAGCGTCCGCCGACAAAGAAGGACCGATCTGTTTTCGGCACGACCGCGCAGACTAATTGCCCTTCGCAGGCGACCCACTCAAGCGCGACTGCTCGGGTTTACCGTGTTACCCTCCCTAGAAAAGCCGTGCAGCCTTCCACGAGCTGCTAACAGCGTGCTTGAGCGGCGGTCAATGCAGGTAATCTGCGGGTGGCAAAAAGAACTGCGCCTTTATTGCAGTGCTTTCCTGCGTCATCGTCACCATTGCCATAAATGGATGCTATATACCGCATCCGCTCCCCTGATGCATAGAATTTCTTTGAATTCTATCCATTAACAACTGTGTCCCATCCAATCTATAGCAGTGCTTCTAGTGAAAACATTTGGTCTCATTCGTCCTCCCGCTTCATGAAATCATTAATTGCTTGCTTATTTGACAACTTTCTGATTGTAAGCTTCGCTTATGCCAACACAGACGAGAGGAAAGAGAGAGAGATGGAATTCAAAGATAGTCTCAGATTTCGTCCAGAAAATCGAAGCCTGTATTATTACTCTATACTGGGGCAGGGGGACAAAAATGTCATGATGAGCTACAATGTGGATATGAAAGAGACCGGAGTAAACACGACCATATTCAGAGTGAGCCTAATAACAACCGTGAGTCGAGACCCGTACTACGCAAGAAGGCATACAGGCACACACACTTAAAGTGAACTCATAATGGGCGCCACTGTGCTAAATACGTTCTTCGTGATTTCAAGTGCGCTGTCAGTTCCGACTGGTCCAACTCCCCATCCCTCTGGAGCATCACAGCCTACATGAATGCAGCGCGCCACGAGCCCTTAATTCGTGCATTCATGAGGAGAGCCACTTCCGAATGACTGGACACCAACACTAAGGTTCCACATCAGTTCCCGTCTCTGCATGTCAATAAAAACCAGGGCCCGCTTGCACAAAACAATCTTAAGACTGTCTTAGCTAAGTCCAGACTTGACTGGAGTCTAAAGAATAGGCCACTAGCATGGCTGCTTAAGACTGGAGTCAAGACTGGGCAACAGTCCTGACTTGAATAAGTCGCTTGTATGATTACGACTCTAGTGGTGTCTTGGTTAAGACACAAGGACGCCAGGTGTCTAAGTAGAGAAATTAGGGAAATACAGGGATGCGCTGGCACTGTCCCTGCTGTAAGATGTACACATTCCGTCAATTTTGCGTTGTGTAAAATCCGTGCCATTGCTTTTTGCGGCTTAAGATTGTGTTACGAGGAAAAATGCCCCAAGTGGTTGCTGAGGCCGTTCTGGGAAGCCACTCTGGTGAACATGAACCCGAAGCGTTCGACGTTCGGAACACGAGCCGTCTTAAATAAGCTTGGTCTTTCTAAAGACACCATTCAAGTCTGGACTTAGCTCGGACTTTATCGTGCAAACCGGCCCAGATCTTCATTTCCATCCCCGTTGCCCCCGTCTTGAACGCATTCGGACGTAATGCTTCTTTCTCCTTGGCCTCACCGAAGAATCGTTTGCGCCTGCGCTCTCTAACTGTGCGAACAGGCCGCAGTGTATACAGACTGACCAAAGTATGTCGGTGGTAAGAAATCCGGTGCATAAGCGTAACGACGCGCTCGCGTCCAGAGCGGACGTGGTCTTGGTTTTACCTTCTACACCGCTGCACGGTACTCAGTACAGGGGCTTCAGTGGAGCACAGGCTCCTTGAGCCAATGGCGGTCGTAGACGAAGGATGCTGCCGCCATCGCCTGCGGCTCCGGCGGCTACCGATCGTACGCAAGATAGTCGGCCGCCGCCCATCCCGCAAACTAAGGGGCACTGCAGGTGTTCGTGCGCTGTCGTGGAGGGAAGACACCGAGCGGCGGCGGAGGGTAGGTGGCGGCTAGTGGGTCGAAAAAGATCGCTGACCTTTCTCCGTCTACGAGGTGCAGAGGGGGCCGGCGCCGACAGTCGGCCGATTTTCTGCACGGAGGAATGCGCACTACAAGTTCAGCGGGGCGTGAAAGCTTCTTGCCTTTTCTGAACGTGCATTCGTGTGTTGGCTCGCGGGAGGGTATTTTGTTTACCAACTCCTCTATGTGTCTGCATGGTTGCGTGTCGCTGTACCGAACTGGTTGCGCTTTCACACACTTGTTGACTTTCAGAGTGTCTTTGACGGTGCAGTTCATGACCGCGTGAAACAGCGTGCATCCACGCAACCATACGTGTGTGAATCCTAGCTCTGCATGTATTAAACCAGTCATGCACGCCATCTGGTTGACAAACCACTGTACTCGACAGTAACCGCTTATGCCCCCCCCCCCCCCTTTTTTTTTCTTTTTTTTTTTGTCTACCGGTTCGGACATTGTATTTGATTCCTCTTCGCACTAGAGGATCCTTTAGCATAAATGTTCGGGGTATAAGAAAGTGTATCGGTCCTTTGGTATTGAGACAGGGGTATATGAAACCTTCTCTGCAACAACAGCAAAAACATCAACAACAAAAAGGCTTTCGTTACTCGTAATGGGAAACTTCCTTACCGGAGGAAACAATATCCAAGTGGGTCTGCTCAGTAACAGTAGTACAGGCCTCGTAGTGAGTGAGCTCAAGAATGGCCCACTCACTTCTATTCACGTAACCGAGGTTTCCTCCGAAGGAGACGATAGTGTCATCATCCCTGTTACCTTTTAAATTTTGGAAGGTCGTTAAAAGGCTTAATATATCTTTATTTATTTATTATTTTATTTAGTAATACTGTGTAGTCGTTTGACTCCAAGCAGGGGTGAGCAAAGATACAATCGAAAAAGGTACAATAAAGTTACACGAACTTCATGGAAGGGAAAACAGAGGATGCAAAAACCAAACAAGGTTTCATATCCGTGAGGCTCCCAAGTTATCAATAAACATTTCTACATTCGGGATGTTCACTAAACACCTCAGCAGAGTATTCCAGTCTGCAATTGTTTTGACAACAGAGAACATCGTGTTTTTGATGGTTCATGGCATGTTAAGTTTTTCATGGTTATTTTTGTGTTCGCCTCATCTCTTACTGGTTTGCTCTCAATTGTTCCCGTCTAATCTGTATTCCTGCAGACTGTTCATAGTGCCGAACAAGCACTGAATATGGAAAGCTCAAAATCATACCATAAACTTCCCGCGTAGAAGCTTATTTTCAAGTAAAGCAGAAGGTCAACCTATCTGCACTGGTTATCACTTTTGGCCAGGCGGTTGAGCATAGATCAAGCACGCCGAATCTGAATATAAGGGTGCCTTGCACAGCCACACTGTTAATTGAGAAAGGTGTCGACACTACTCCTTGAACAGAAATCTCTTACAGCAACTTTCCAGTAGAAGTTCTGGCCTCAAATGTGCACAAAATACGTAGATGACTTTTCAGAAAGAGTTGTAATCACAGCCGCTGTCAACAAGAGCTAGGATCAATCACTGGTTCAACGATTACTAGACCAATTCAACTCAGATTAACAATTTCGGTCTTCAGGACAGTGTTTTCAAAGGACTTCCCCTAAACTAGTTCAAGTGAGGAGACGTAAAGGTTGTTGGTTTGGCACATCATAGCCTTTGTTGCTTTCGCGCCATAAAAAGTCAATATAACTACGTAAAGGCCGTTGGCTAACAGCTGAACTTTGACTGCCACGTTGTAGGCAATTCATTTGTTTGCAGGAATTTATCGCCATGTTATAAAGACCATAAAACAGAGGTTTGTCTTGGGCCTAACATACCATGCAGCTAAAGTACCAGCCGGCTCTTTCATGACCAACAGGGGGAACATAGCGTTTGTAGCAGATAACAGCAAGCTATCTCCCGCTTCAACCGCTTTAGCCGCTCCAATTGCTCAAATCAGAAATGAGCGTTATACATCTGTCAGAGCCGCAAAGACAGAACAGCCCATTTTAATTTTCAGATTGGTCCCATTCGAAAAACTAACTCTAAACGGTAAGTTGTTTCCTTCAGTCATTGGTCATAACAATACCCGACTGTAGTCGAGCCTGTAAGCCAAGATTCTGCCTTTGAAACGAACGTGTCCAAGTCGAAGTGCCAATCGTTTAATCATTCTCACCGAGGTCTCATATTTTTGGGGAGCTGACCCAATGGAGAGGGGGGAGGCGAGGGAGAGGAGGGTGGGAGTGGGAGGCAGACTAAGATCAGCTCACCTGCCCTGTATTGAGGTCTTCTCTATTCTCACATTTTCAAAGAGGTCTGTCTTACAAATCATATGCACAACTGCGGCAAAGCAGAACCAGATGGGCCGCTAAACACTGAGTGAAGACAGCGTGCCGCCGGCCCATTGTTTCCAACTGCCGGGCTTATATAGTTGAAATGAATACCATTCGTTAGATGGCGCCGTCGCGTCGCTATGAGCGAAAAACCACGAGCATCGCTCCAGCAGGTGATAGTTGGCAGATGGCACTGATTGGTCGAGGGCTGTGTGCTGCCACGAGACCACGTGACATGGCCCGAGTTGGCGGGAGCGGCAGCTTCTATGAGATAAAGGGTGAGGAGGGAACAGAACCCTCCGAGACCATATTGTATCCCGGGTCAAATGCCTACCCCCTGACCACACAGGCATGCTCGGACGGCTTGGTTATTCTATCTAGTGAAGCAGCGCAACGGCGCAAGGCCAGAGGAATAAAGGGACAAACACAGCGCTGAACTGACAACAAATGTTTATTCCGAATGCTATCAGCATATATGTATACTTTAGCAACATAGAAACAAAAAAAACAAAAGAAACAGAGAGGAGCTGAAAGTTTCAACCCAGACACTGTGTGAGTGCAGCTATTTCGCGTGTACAACGATTATACGATATCAAATAGTTATGCTCTTTCAATGAGATGGCTACGGAAGGGGTGCTGATATCAGCACCTCTTCCGTAGCCATCTCATTAAAAGAGCATAATTATTTGCTAAAGTAGGCTAAAGTATATATATGCTGATAGCATCCGGAATAAACATTTGTTGTCAGTTCAGCACTGTGTTTGTCCCTTTCTTCCTCTGGCCGTGTGCCGTTGCGCTGCTTCACTAGATATGTCAGACCAACATACCCACCAGTTCATGTTGTACGCCTTGGCTAAAGCGAGTCTTAATATCTATGCCGGACAATGTTTCACACAATGCATTATACTACGACTACACGGTAATGAGTATGTGTGAGGTAATAGAGGCGCAAATTAAGGGATGAGTGATTAATTAAGCGAGTGGGCAAAGTCAATATACGACAAGAACGAGGGTCCGCAAAAAAGGCTACAAACAGAAGTCATTAACTCTGTCGCGTCATACCCTTAAATGCGGAGATTAGTTGTCCCTCAATCTTTTTTTTTTTTCGAGCATACGTATTCCATACATGGATGAGGATAGAAACAAGAGCGCGCTATGATTATAAAAATAAAGTCCGCCGGTCAAAAACGGCGTAAAGAGAAGTAGATTCATTTGAGCTTTCATATTTTTAGTGCTCGCAGGTTTTTAAACGATTCATGGTGTTAGCAGCAGTTGGCTTCATTTGGTGGCTTGACACTCCGTCATCATCTAGACTCCCTCCAACTTATGCGCACAAGAAATATGTACCATGCATTTCAAATTTTGTAGGTAATTAGTGGGCAATTAGTGCAAGTTTTCTCTCCCTGTCACCTAAAGGCACTGGGTGTGGCCTTCTTGAAGTATACCTCAGAAACCTAACACATGCCCCCTGCGGATCCCATCCGTCATTTCTCTAGTTTTTAATCGCCATCATAATCAAGAGCGCTAAGAGAAGTAAAAAGAAAGAATGACATTTTCGGAGTGGTCCTCATTTATGCAAAGCTCGTGGCAAGCTAGCTGACAACCAGGCAAGGTTTCGACTTTGAGCGACACTTCCTAACTGACAATGACAATCGTGTGGTGTTCGCTTTGCCTCATTCTAAGACCTTAACGAGCCGTGGTCCTCGTGAGCACCTTCCGAAGAAATATCTCAGCTTTCATTTTTGCAAAGAAGCAAGAAATGTAGCACCTAAACCAGAAATATTAGCGGATATATTTCAACGGCCTCAGAATTAAAAGAAACTGCCTAAAAGGGTCAGCACTAACATCTTGCAACATGTCCTCCATCATGTATGATCACGTTTCAAAATTGCGTGCTTTTCATTTGATGCTGCGCTAAAGCAGCACCAGCGCCAGAAACCTACAAACGTGCCAGTAACACAACAAGCAAATTATTCGAATATATGTGAAGCGCGCATCCTCTATTGCCCAAGGGGAGGCAATTAGGAGACCTTTCGGGGGGAATAGGTGGACCACGACTAAGCTCCGGGGTAAGCTCTTGTTCCACTCCATCCACATCAGTACAGAGCTTGAAGCGCAACTTGTCGAAAGCTTCTTCGCTTTCTAATTGCCGGACTTACGCGTTCAGCGAAGGCGTGCGCAGTCCATTATGGACAAAGGACAAAAGAAAATTTCAATTTAACGAGCCCCGTGTTCGAGCACCTGAACATGGAGACTCCCGCGAAGAATATTTTTGTCTCAACAAAGTACAGATCATGAATCCCATACAGCATTCACAAACACACAGCACCGCCACGCAGCATTCTGTGCTACCATAACTGCTTGTGGTAAAACGAAAAATGCACAAATAGTGTGCTGCTTTGCAGTTGATAACTAGATATACACGTTTAGCCTTACAAGTTACACTTATAATTGCTGTCGAAAATGTACACTCTCGCTACTTTGGTCATCTGATGAGAAGAGAGGAGTCACTGGAGAAAACTTTGATGCTGGGAAAGATTGAGGGTCACAGAATAAGGGGTAGGCAGCGAACGCGATGATAGATGGCGTCCTCGATGCACTGCAGATGAAGCTATGTGATATTAGGAAGACAGCGGGAGACCGGAAAGCTTGGCGTGATATGGTCTATTGGGTCACGAAGGTCACGAACTGACGTTAGAAGATCCGTGAAGCTTCGAATATAGATATTGTGAAGGACCCCCTCGATGCACCTGAAACTCTCATTGTTAAGTCGCCCAACACAGCCGGAAAGAGCGGAAATATGCAGGCGATCAAGCCTTTTTTACAAATACAGTCCTTTATATTTGTGTGTGCGCATTTGTGTATGTGAAAGAAGTTTTGCAGTTCGTGCTGACCTTTCTTTCTCAGACCACCACTGTCGTCGACAGCACTACTATGACCAACGTGGTGGCCAGAGTGAACGCGAAGACGGTATAACCATGCGGTGCAGTGCACCAGTTGGGAGCGGGGGGGGGGGGGGGGGTGTAACATAAGGGACGGCTTGCGGTATAGTGCTGGAGACGATCCGCTCTAATTCCCCTCCGCCACCACTACAGCCACCTCTGTGGGACAGGTGATGGATCGCCATGAGCGATCGTTATCGCCGATAATGTTCCAGCAACCAGTTATTAACGCGGTGTGTATGGGGCACGTCTTAGACGCGCTAGCCCCAGTAGACAAGTGCAATGCATATGTGCTTGCGCAAGCGGCCCGCAAAGACATTAATGGGAGGCAGGAGTCCCAGAGATTCAAGAAGTCCAAGGTACAAGACGAGTGGGACGTCTACTACGGCCACCTACGGTAGCTTACTATATGGACTGCAAATATGTGGAGACACTTGTTATTTGCAGCAACAGTTACTGAATATAGGTATAGAGTCCCGAAAATAAACCCTATCGTTGGCCTTGTTTTGTCCCGATCCCTTTCTCAGATTTCTAACAAAATACTTTTGGTGGTTAAACCTGTACTACTGGATTAATGAACACGACAGTAGTGGATGATTCCTCAATCATTTTGGCAGTAGCCGGAATTTTCGTAACGCCATAGCCGACTTCAAAACCCACAACTCTAGGGTCAACCCCATGTCGGTGATCTGCTGGGGATATCCTCTGTTTTTAAGCACGAATTGCTTTTAAAGCTCGTTGCGAGTACACGCTGGGGACCTTGGCGCTGGAACGGAAGCAAACCTGAACGAACTTTGGCAAAGCTTCCTGTCTGCCCCTTGGTGTTTGGTGAGGCTGACTCACAGCAACGTATTCGTGGTCTCGTGCCGGGTGAAGCTATCGCGTAATAAGCGTAAATGAGCCTGTGCTTTGTGCTGCGGCCCGTCACTCTGACATGTGAGCTAATACGAAGAAAGAGAGAACGGGCTCAATCGCATAATGCACGCGCTCGGGGGAAAACGCGCTGGAGAGAGAGGGAGATCGAAAAAGTTTGCATAACTTTCTCGTGTGGGTCCTTAGTCCAAGGCCTGTATTCCTCGAGTCATCTAATTGGGGGAAATGCCGGAACCGGGTGTTGCCACTACGGAACCGGACGAGGTGGCAACATCACATTCCGGCATTTCCACCAATCAGATGACTGGAGGTCGGGGAGATAGCGACGCTTTTGATAACGACGCAAACTCGGAATACAGACCCAGGACTGCCGCTACCTTTGTTGCCCGCCTAGCCCGCTCAGCAGTCCGAAGATGGTCCTCCATCTATCAGTTGGACAGCCTAGCATGTCAATGTTCCGGTGTGGTCTTGGATATAGTGTGGCCATGGAGACTGCATTACAGAAAAAAAAATCTGCATGAAAAGAGTACGAATTCAGATTTAGACACAATACGCCGCTTTGCGCACACACTGCCCCCTGGAACCTTAAGCGACATCAATCTAGACGGCTCCCAAAGTCATGGATGAGGCATGATCGCTCAGATACAGTTCCATCCCTAGATAGAATCGTAATATAGCGAGTTCAAAGGTTGTCGTGTCCCAATCGAAAAGTGGTTTTACTGGACAACACAGGCTACCACATTCATAGTACAACGTAGGAGCTGGAAAGCTGGCGAGGATTCATGTCTGCGGATAGGACGATGCATTCCTGAGATAAACAGAGCAATTTCCGCGGAGGCCAAAACCAAAAATGCCAAATAAGTACCGGTACCTACCGCAAGAATAAAATAAAACAAATAAAACCCGACAGCTACGAACTAAAGCAACCCCCCCGAGCCGGCCTAATCTTAAGGTTGCGCGGTCTGACCGGATTATGCCACTATGAAAGGACTGACTTGTGCGTTTTATAACTCCGAAGGCGAAAGAAGTCCTGTGTAAAATTATAAGACAACCGATAACGATGAACGAGTTTGGAGCTCCGTTTAAGCCGAAACGAGTCACGTGCATGGCCAACCTTTCGAGAGACCATAAAATAATGTAAAGAAGCGTCCTGTGTTGCATTAAGAGTCGAGCTCAATTAGGCGAAGCAACGAGATCAGGCAGGTTTGTATATTGCCTGATTTTTTTTTTTTTGTCTTTATTCTGCTGTGCAACTCAACCCCTTCCAGTTGATACGCTGCCACTGATGCTTCGGGCCAGTGATGCACAGCGCTCCCTGCTGGAGGTGTTACGAGCGAAAGAGGAGCGGTCATCTTAGCTGTAAACCAATGTGGTAGCTTCACAGTTCCGTCTTGCCATTTTACGTGCGCGTGCATTCATTTGCGTCTGAGCAGGCAATTAAGTTTAAGAAGGGGCGCGTTTGCTTCGTATGTCATTTCGTATGTGACTTCCTCGCTCTATAGACTCGCAATCAGAGATCTGACTTTACTTCCTTGCCTTCCGTCTCTGGCAGCAGACCCACGTTGTGCTCTTCGATGGTTGCTAGAGACCCTCGTGTATGATGTTGGACGGATGTGTTCAGTATTAAAGAAAACAACCCCACAGCCCACTTGCCAGTGTCTATACTCTCTGGTGCGCAGCTTTAAACAAATAACAAGGAGAAAGGAAACATCGGTTCTACTACTCTGCGGAGTCAGGTGAGCTGAATATGAGCGTGACGCTAAGTGGCGGACGACGGCTCGAGCTTCTGTAATGTGCCCCGCAGGCGTTGCATAACATATGAACGCGTTCGTATTAAACGACTTGTAGTCTTGAGCGAGAGAGTGCGGACTCGGCTTTTTATCAGCAGTGCACCATCCTATGTCTTTGCAGGTATTCACGAATGTCCTGGGGCTGTCATTATACAGTGCGGTCGTGACCGTCGAGGAGGCGGACGAGCGTGAAGGGACTAGTAGTCTGGCTGGTAGACGCCACGCTCCTGGCACGTCCACATGCGTTACTTCCTAATTGCGATGCTCGGAATGGCGGCTACAACATAAAACGCACGCGCACTGCAGCTTTGCATTGCCGCTGTTACCTTGTTTCCTGTCACGAAAGCCTTACAGCTACAATTGGTGCACAGATTCCCGGTGCAGCGTTAAGTAGATTGCGCGCAGACGACGGACTATGCAGGAATGAGCAATGGAAAGTGGCGTGACCACCTTCAAATTAACACTATAGCGACTTCTGCCTAGCAAAAATGAGTAATCTAATTAACCTAAGCCTATTGATCGATGTCCCTCGTTTCTAAAAAAGGCAGCACGAAGTTCGAGATTGCCCCTTCTTTCCCCTCTGCACAGGTGTCGGGAACCTTGTGCAAGCGCTAATGGACTCTCTTATGAGTGGAAAAAGGGGTCGTTGTCTATTGCTCAAATTAAATGGCGGTGGATTTTTTTCTTTATATTTGCCAATTTTTAACTACTCAGAGGTGTACCCGCGATATTTTAACGGTGCGGGGAGTCAACTCCTCACCTCCAATTAGACACTTTCTGGTGAGGCCTATTTGTTAATGCTTATATAACCTAAATTTCAAGGTACTGGAAGAGACGGAGTTTTCTCTGTCTTTCCTCAAGGACCTGTCGGAGCTGCTCCCGTCAGAAGTACCTAAAGAAAGAGGGGCGGCAGTTGACAAAGTTCAAGGATGAAGCCTTCCTTGATTCCCTATGTGTATTCCACGTCGCATCGGCTAAAAAAGACTGGAAACCAAAATGTAATCCGGTTTGTTTCTTCGTTTTTTTTAGGAAGCAAGCAAACTTGGCGTTTTTTGCCAGAAAGTTAATCACAAGGAGCCAAAAAATGATCGCTTTGCATTACAAAACACGACACCGTCTATGTCCCATGCCAAAAAAAGTTGTAAGGAGATGCCTCCTAAGTCTGGTCGCATAAATATCGGTCAGACAGGCCTGTTTCTTAATAAACGACTCCTCATGCAATTTCAATGTGTACAAGTATGGCAATCTTCCTATTGCATGCATACAATGCAATAGATCTGGCCCGTTGCTTTACCAGGTGCGCGTTCTGCGATAATATAAAGGAAAAACAGCCTGAGAAATCTATGAAGCTTTCATTATTTAGGTGTGGTTTGGTTTGGGGTTTTAACGTCTTAAAGCGACTCAGGCTATGAGAGACGCCGTAGTGAAGGACTCCGGAAATTTCGACCACCTGAGGTTCTTTAACGTGCACTGACATCATTATTTATGTGGCGGGACAAACTTGTGTTAGCTCGCCTTCGATCGCGCTCCTGAATGAATTAATTATCTTAGTTTTAATTCCGTTTTTCGAACGATATTTATTGGCTTAATGACACATTGAGTCTGGAGGTAGTATGGAGAGCTAGGTTTTCCTGCTTCATTTCAAGGGGCGGTGAGTTTCGCCTCTATAAACACTACCGAGGAGATGACCGGTTTCTACTGCTGTTCCTAGACCCCACGAAGTTTGTTGTGCTTACTGAAAATAGCAGTATTTGGTTAGCAGAGATTGCGAAAAGCTTGAGGCATCTTTTGGGGATGCTGAGGTGACCCGGAACACGATTTTAAGTCAAGATCAAAGAAACTACTTTGTGCATTACTGGCTGACCAAGCAATAACTCGCGGCCATCACTGCTAAGGTTGCCTCGTTTGACGACCATTTGACAAAAATATAAGCGGCTTCATCTGCCGCAAGAGACGTTACTCTGCGTGTTGAAGAATCAGTGAAATATTTCCTGGCATAAAAGACATTGCGCATATCATTGATAGCAAAAAGATAATCTTGAGGATTGGTTCTTCAGGAAAAAACTAATCATACACGGCTTGTCTGAACCGCCAAACGAGTGATCTGATGAGCTACTCGTATCAGTAACGCGTCTGCTGACCACAATGCTAGGTGTAACGTGCGCTAAGATCAAACACTGGCGCCCACTAGACGGTAAAATAGAGGGAATTCGAGTAAGGTCTATGACCATTGAGTTGTGAGACTTTTGAACAAAGTCGGCTATTATGTGCAACGTTACTATAATAAAGGGATCAACGTGTATGTACATAATGGATTACATTTAGGCGCGTGTGCAGTTAGTGCGTAAAATACTGTGGGAGAATTCAACTGAACTTAGGAAAATCGCCAGCACATTTCGTTATAGTTTAATGATCTTTTTATCAACATTGTTCGATACTCATGGGATGATTTCAATAAATCTCTTCTCATAATTTCAATCGTAAATATAACAAAAAAAAATAAACCTGCTTAACGCCTACTGAAACCAAATCTAACACGTTTGAACGTGAACGTCCGCAGTTTGTTAGTGACCATGTCGAATTCAATTGTTTTGTAGAATGTTATGAGCCGTCTGCAACATACGTCTCTGATGCTAGGTTGACCGATATAACTCTGATAAATTCTTGGCCCCCGGTCATTCGGTTATTAGGCTCGATAGGCTCTCTGATCGTGGTGACGGTGGTGTGGTGCTTGTTACCAAAAATGGCATCGAGTACGTGACACTGCCTAAACTCTCTGAAACAACTACTTGATGACGACGGCAATTCTGTTTAGGACGTGACTAACTATATATCATGAAGCTTAGATTTCATGACTGCAAACTAATGACTGTTTGTGGGGATTTCAATGCATCTCACATGAAATTGATTTTCCTAGATCACAACTGGCCGCGACAAGGCTATCTGTAGCATAGTCGCATTGGCTTTCGCATTTCATTCAGCTCTGTTATACCCGCTAAAGAGTGCTCCATCGTGGATATTCTCCTTGTCAAAGCACATTTGATGCGTGAAGATTTTCAGAGTGAAATTTCAGAGCGCCTGTCCGGTCATAATGAAGTGTACGTTCATTTTTCGGTTGGCTGTGATTCCAGAAAGCTAGCATACAATATTTTCACAGATCTTTCAAACGCTGACGATAATGTTCTATGTTTGCGGATTCCGTTGACGAATTTCTGCATTCTATCAAACTCTATGGCGTGGTCATTTTAGTGTAAATCTTTTACGCAGCTATGTCTAAGTGCATATCAAAGTCTGTACCGAGCAAGTGTGCGAAACGCAATTTTAAATTTTCATAGTACAACAGAATTATAATACAGCTTATTCGTTGCACAAAGCGACTTCATTGGTGATGCCGATCCAAAGAAAAGAAAATAATCAGAATTTAATGGAGTGCGCACTAAAATAAAAAGTCAAAACTAAGATATATGAGGCTAAAGTATTCTATTCCAACAATACCTTGTCAATGTTCGTTTAAAAAAAAACTGTGTTTAGAAAAAGTTTTATTAGACATTATACATTGACGTGTGTGATGACTAAGAACCAAAAATGAAAACGTACACAAAAACTTAAAAATTTGAAACACAATCAATCTGCCTTCTCCAACCCTTGTTCATTCATTACAGCAAATAAGTTTTACTCTGACTCTCTAATGACCTCGGGATTATTCAGTACGTACTTTACATAAGTATTTTTTTTTTTTCATTGATAACAGCAACAATCCTTCACTTGACCATTATTTTTTACCAGCACAGTTCCCAGCAGTTCCCATATATTGAAAGAGCCTGTTCTCGAATTTATAGTCCAAGCTAATAGTTTTCGGGGCAGAGTTTTTGTTGAGTGGCCCTGCTATCAGGAAGGGAATTCTATAAGCTCACTGCTTGCAGAAATGAGCAACTGCTTAATGCTATAGCTTGAATGCGAAAGTTTGCTTGAGAATGGTTCTGGTCAAAACAAACAGATCTTCTTAGGAATGTATTCAGTGGTTCGCTCCTAGGTGTGAAGAAACTTATCCTTTTTATGCACCTATTGTTGGGTTAACCATTCTCCCCATCACAACTGCAGATCAACTTATATTGCGAAAAATTTCGCTATAAGCCCCATTTGCTCTTTCACTACCAAAAGAAAACGTATAAAATTTAAATTAAGTGTGGCTTTACTTTAAGCAGCTTGCTAGGAACAGTCACTAATAGTAGAAGTTCATCGAGCAATAACACCGTGAACGCGGCCCGCGTTCACAGGACGAAGCGACCAGAGATTTTGGAGCCCGTTTTACTTAGCGCTTTGAGAGCGTGAGAGAAGATAATCTCTTTTTACAGCCACCAGAGTGCACGGTCCACTCCGCGTACGTATAGGCCGATCCCGCTGTGCATCTTGATGACATCGACGCTAATGACAGGATGCGAAGTGGAGATTTTCTCGTGGGATACACACCATGAAAGCTTGAGAACCATTTGAAACCGGTCGCAAAACTACCTACCGGATGTTAGCGAAATTCATGGAGGGACCAAGAAAAGTATCAGCGTTAACCTTGACGCACCTGGGAAACGAGGTAGCCGTGTGCTTCTGATACAAGTGTGGGAAAAGGACGAGGAGAACATACGTTAAACTTGGACACTTGCGACTTCGAACGTTCCTATGACATAGAGTGATATATGATATTCGTGATAGCGGCATAAACGCGCTTCATGATTAGGAAAACTAGAAAAATCTACATCCCTAAGCCATACGTACATAGAGAAACAATCAGTTCCCAGCCGTCCCGTTGACGTACCAATTAGAACACTACACGTACAGGTTGAAAAAAGTTAGTAGCTTTTGATAGCTTTCGCAACAGCCCTGAAAAAGGTGTCCGAACTAGTAAATGCTGTGCGCGTTAGGAGGTAAATTGAAGCTGCTTGAAACAAGAAACACGGCGGTAGGAACGCAACACTCAATACGCTTGTGTGTGGGTCAATGTAAACAGGACAATCTTTTCAGTGCCTTAAAGGGAGACCCTGAAAGCATCAGTCTAACTTGAGAAAATGTATGCACATATTTGAACCCATTGGATTGTCCATGTAACTAAACACATGAAAAAAAAAAAAGAAAGCCATTATGTACGGGAAAAGGAGGAAGTA
Source organism: Amblyomma maculatum (assembly GCF_055883805.1). NCBI lineage: Eukaryota > Metazoa > Arthropoda > Arachnida > Ixodida > Ixodidae > Amblyomma > Amblyomma maculatum. The sequence goes on from NC_139354.1 coordinate 12,662,862, forward strand.
CGCAGGAAGGTTTCCTGGGCCAAATGGAATTAAGAAACTTGGGGACGAGTGCGTGAGCCGCCCCATTCACAACTTTACTGGAAAAGAACAATAATTCCATCAAACGCGTGCAAACAGATATTTGAGGATGAATGCATAGCAAGTGTCCCTTCCTGTACTAATATCATTTTTTTCTATGAATGTATTTATTCATTCTACATATTTTTCATTGATTTATTTTTCAGACATCCCCGAAAGCTCAGTGCCATTAGGTATGTCGTTTTCGTTCATGTGTGTCACTATGTGTTATTTTCAATCAACAAGCCCAATCATCTTTGCTAGAAAGAATTACTGTAGTTGTTTTCGAATTACCTTGTAGTATAGGAGAGATATCTTATAGTTTAACCTAACGAAAGCCATATAAGTTATTTATCGACTTAAGCCACCCTTAAGCTCTTAAGCTGTTTTCATGTAATTCCGAATGCTGTTTCGTTCTGTGATGGCGCTTTCGAGAAGGCGTATACAGCGTATACAGCAAATCTTATTTGGATTGTGCGACAAAAACGAAAGAAATGTGGAGATGTAATAATTATGAAAAAAAAAAGTTCTTTCTCGAAGGAAACAAATACAACTACAGTTTCGTTTGGATTTTTTAATTGTGAATATGGGGTCACAGCTAGGCTGGTGCGTTCTATGAAAACCTATTAAAAAGCGTTACTTTAGGGCCGGTTCTCGCGCTACCTGATATAAAAACATCGAAAGGTACTATATGAAGCCATAGGCGTTATCGAAAAGACTCAAGTTCAGTCTGGGGAAGGCAGTTGTTTTACGTGCTGCCAAATCAAATAATGAACAAGAGTGAAATTAATGACAGTGAAATCAAGAATCAGAAGACCAAACCTTAATAGACTTGTGGCCACTAAGAAATTGCACATTGAAGATATCATATGATCTGAAACAGGAGAATCGCAACGAAAGAAATGAAGTTAAATAGGTTTGGAAAAATGACATGAGAACATCTGAGAGACCCCGAAACTGATCACAGACTTCTGGAGCAAGAATTTCTGTTTATCGAGCTTCAAAAAGTCTCATCGTCGTCGCACAAAAAAAAAAAAGTGGAGCCAGTGTGCTGCCCAAAACGCATAAGAAAACTGCAGGCAACTTTTAACAGGCTAACCGACTTGATCCTTGCCTTTAATGTTAGGAAGCTTTAAAATGTTCACACTTTCCAACTTGGCATAATTTTCCGCGTTTTCCATTAGTGCTCCTAGGCATCAATTCCCTTCTTTGCAAGAAAGTAGGGCAAGTAAGCTAAAATGCTCTTCTCCATTCATAACAAAAAAAAAACACGCCTATACTATTAGGGGAAGCTTCCAGGTGCTAGAAAAGGGGCAGTTTTCGTGACGTCTTCATTAAGAGAGAACACTGCTCAGGACTAGTGCTTGCTATTTTTACCTACTTATTCCAAAATATACCATTCTAGGAAACCGAGCATGGAGACATGGGCATTGAAACTGTATACGGTAGAGGACGTTTTCTCAATGTGCCCGGAAATACCGCGAATTTCTGGATAGTTATCATAATGTTGACATATTCTTTGAGGTAGACAGGACAAACATGCAAGGTGTAGTGGATTCAGTATTCCTTTTTTTTTATTCGTCAACGTCCTGTTAACAATGTAATATTTTTTTTGCGCAAGTGTACTTGCAACGCACAGAAAAGCTGCTCTGTAAAATTTCACATTTTCTCACGACGCTTCCTTGTCCACTTCAGTGTAAGCAGTGTGTCGTTGTTTTGGCTGCCAAAGTTACTTATCTTTGGCGTCATTTGTACTACAAAGTGTGCGCCCTGCCTGTGTAAGAAATAACGCGTTCGTTCGTTCGCTCACTCGTTCGTTTGTTCGCTTGTTTGCTTGTTCGCTTGTCCGTCCGTCTGTCCGTCCGTCCGTCCGTCCGTCCGTCCGTCCGTCCGTCCGTCCGTCCGTCCGTCCGTCCGTCCGTCCGTCCGTCCGTCGGTCGGTCGGTCGGTCGGTCGGTCGGTCGGTCGGTCGGTCGGTCGGTCGGTCGGTCGGTCGGTCGGTCGGTCGGTCGGTCGGTCGGTCGGTCGGTCGGTCGGTCGGTCGGTCGGTCGGTCGGTCGGTCGGTCGGTCGGTCGGTCGGTCGGTCGGTCGGTCGGTCGGTCGGTCGGTCGGTCGGTCGGTCGGTCGGTCGGTCGGTCGGTCGGTCGGTCGGTCGGTCGGTCGGTCGGTCGGTCGGTCGGTCGGTCGGTCGGTCGGTCGGTCGGTCGGTCGGTCGGTCGGTCGGTCGGTCGGTCGGTCGGTCGGTCGGTCGGTCGGTCGGTCGGTCGGTCGGTCGGTCGGTCGGTCGGTCGGTCGGTCGGTCGGTCGGTCGGTCGGTCGGTCGGTCGGTCGGTCGGTCGGTCGGTCGGTCGGTCGGTCGGTCGGTCGGTCGGTCGGTCGGTCGGTCGGTCGGTCGGTCGGTCGGTCGGTCGGTCGGTCGGTCGGTCGGTCGGTCGGTCGGTCGGTCGGTCGGTCGGTCGGTCGGTCGGTCGGTCGGTCGGTCGGTCGGTCGGTCGGTCGGTCGGTCGGTCGGTCGGTCGGTCGGTCGGTCGGTCGGTCGGTCGGTCGGTCGGTCGGTCGGTCGGTCTGTCGGTCGGTCGGTCGGTCGGTCGGTCGGTCGGTCGGTCGGTCGGTCGGTCGGTCGGTCGGTCGGTCGGTCGGTCGGTCGGTCGGTCGGTCGGTCGGTCGGTCGGTCGGTCGGTCGGTCGGTCGGTCGGTCGAGCGGGCGGGTGGGCGGGCGGTAAAGAGTTTCGCCGCAGAAGCAGAACTCACTTGCACACGGCCTAAATCTGAACTCTGTCATCCGAGGTAAGATGAGAGGTAGGCGGCCACATCAAGATCTCATTGCCATTAATATCAATGTTCATGGATAACCTATACCAGAAGTCCAGACACTGAGGGTATTGGGCCTCTTCATTCAGAGCAATGGCAAGAATACTGAGACCATCAACAGACTTTCTGCCATTACGCATCAGACAGTTGCCAACAGGAGGAGCTTCATGGGGGAGGAGGACCTGTACAGACTAATGTAGGCATTTGTTCTCAGACGCTTCACCTACTCAGTTGCCCTACTTACAGCTCTATGCTGCACAGAAGACCAAGCTGGAGTGTCTTACCAGACAAACACTGAAAGTTCACTAGGGCTTCGTCCCAACACATCTACAGAAACATTTCTAACACGGCGTTCATGGCACACTCGAAGAACACTGCGCTGCCCGTTTCACCAGACAGATGGCGTGGCTCACGAAAACTAAAACAGGCAAAAGTATCATCGACACACTGGACGCAAACGCAGAGCCTGAAATAGATGAACCAAAAGACCTACCCATACCAATCAGGAAAAGGCTCACCATTAAGCCTCTTTCCAAAAACATGCATCCTAAACACCACAAGGGTAGGTGGCTCTTAATAGGAATTATTAGTAGCAACAAGGTGTCATCTGCGTCGATGTGACGATGTGATTAAGTATCCAGCTCCCAACGGAGCATTTGCAGTGGCAGGTGTTACGGGAACACACGCCACAGCACTCTCTGCCTCCATCTGTGTACGCACACCTTCAATGACTGAGGAGGTAGCCACCTCTTTACCCATTACAAATTCACATCAGCGACTCGAAGGTTGCCATACACAATTTCCCCTGGGGGTAGAATTTCACAATCTACTCACAGTATTGTTAATAAGACCTTCTTCTCAGATAAGGACATTGAATTTATTTGACTGCCGGCACAATCTGGCAACCCTGGAAATGCGATGGCTCACCAGACAGCCTGAGGTTTAGTCGGCCGGACGGGGACAACCTCCGTTCTAGGGATCGCCAGTGATAGCCTTATCTCACTTCTTGACTTAACCCACCTCTTCCGCATTGCCCGAAGGAAGTTTCCGCCCCCAAACAAAAAGCTTAGTAAAGGACGCCAAATCACCTGGAGGAGATTCCAAACTTCTTCCGTAACCTAGTGGTTCTCACGCATGTGTTCCCAACACCCCCCTTCGCATTCCTGAATTAGGGAAAATTCTGCTTCCAGACGACTGGGCGACCACGCTGGACAGCTCAGACCGGGGATGCAAGATCGGATCCTAAAGCGCGCCTATGAGGTCGCCAGGAGGCCCGGCCTGCTGCCTATCTATAGGGCAATGTAACCCGGTCCTAAAACCTACCGGGCTAAATAAAGATTTCCTCTCTCTCTCTCTCTCTCTCTCTCTCTCTCTCTCTCTCTCTCTCTCTCTCGCTAACAAAAATAATGCACAGCTCTTCCACCTCTTGGCTGTGGGCCTAACAGTGACACTCCGCCTCGGATGCTGACCGGCATGCGTTGTTCCAGAATGATGCAACCTGGAAGAATGCTAGCAGTAGAGTTGCGCTCTTAAAGCTTTCTTTGTGAGGGCTCAGATACTTTTATTTTTCTTTAATGGAGTTCAATCCACCAAAACTTTGTTGGTTCAAGCTTTTTTTTACGTTCATTTGTCTTTTTAAAATATTTCTAAGCCTGTGCACGTAAGAAACGAGCAAAAGGCCTGAGCTCTTCGTAATATCAGGTAATACAGGGGGCATATCTGTAACTTTGCGCAAACTCGAGGATCATTTGCCTAAAGCCAACTATAAAAGTAAACTACGCTGCATACAGGGAACAGAGCTGCCTAGCGTGCCAGTGTTGGTGTGCATGTTAACCCCCAGGCACGGGGCCAGCAGCCAACCACGCTGCTACTTACGTTTCAGCGGCGAGGGTTTCCACACGAGAACTTCACAAGAGACCGTACGTCCCCCCCAGTTAATATCTAGTGGGGCCAGTTTTTCGCTGACCGAAACCGATGCTTGATGACCTTCCAAAGCACTCTTCGCTTGCAGTGCTTTATCGACGGCCGCTTGATGTCGGCTGTATGGTTATCTTCATTTGCACAAACCCTATTCCTAACCACTGTTCCACCGCGACGGTCTTACGCGCGTGATTCATATGCTCAGATTTTCACTTGTCACACCTCTGGAATAAATGCTTGTCATCAGCGGCTCTTTTATGTAGCGCACAAAGCAGATAGTTTGAGAATGCGCAGAGAGAGAGAGAGAGAGCTCTTTAATTAAAAGCAGAAAAAATAGCTGACGTTTAGGATTTGCTGACATGCTACTCTGCGTAGGAAAGGAATTGGGGAGAGAAAAGCGGAATCAGAGAGGTGTTGAAAATAAAGAAAATTAAAGGAAGGGGAGATAGATTGCGACCATTAAATGCGTACTAATAAAGTTCATCGTGGTGTAATGTTAAACAATGAAGTGATGAGATGCATAGTCCCACAAATGCGCTTACAAAATTCAAAGCGTGAAACATGCCTAACAGTGACCAGCAAGCGCACAAAGTTCATAGTTTGAAAAATGCGTGAAACTATAGTTAGCATGCGCATAGCTGCTGGCGGTGTATTAGTCCATTTTAAGTCTTATCACTGCCGCTCCTACTGTGGTCATTTATCGCGTAAGACGTTGTTTGAAAAGCTAACGCGACCATGCCTAGGTGTGACGCGTCTTTTCTCGCTACGGTCAAGCATTCTTCCTGTGCCGTCAAAAAAAGGAGCCCCTTTTAGGATACACACGCTGCATATAACCGATATTCACATTGCCTCAAGAAAACTATTCCAGAAATAGCATGGTAAAGGTACAAAACCTAGCAGTTGTGCACTAAGCTGTCGCCTGGAGCACACGTCTATCCAACCTACCAAGCCCCCGTCATTGCCACTGGAAGTACGCCATACCTTAAAGCACCCTATCGAGACCACTTAGAGCCGTAACAATGCATCAACAAGCCTCACCTTCCTTCTTCAGACACAAGCAAAGAAGCCATAGAGATTATCTGAACTGCCTGCCACAACATCATTCTTCCGGTTCAGCCAAAAAAATAAGAAAACAAGCCGTGAAGTTGCACATTGATTTCGTGCACGCCACAAGCAAAACAAAAGACGAAAAAAAAAAGACATTGGGTAGTGTATGCGCGATCTAATTGAATGGGAGGCGACTTGCGCTACAGAACAAATTGCCGGCGGAAATCGATTTTTCACGCAGGTGTGGCTTTCCCGCTGTGTTCGTTATTGAATACGGAAGGGAGTGACTTAGCTGCCGCGTTGGTAGCCACCTCTGGAGATTATGTAGCTATGGTAGCTATGCCAAAGCATCTATTGCTATGTGCTCCTCCTGCACCATCCTCTGCGCATCGTCCACTTCGGTGTAGATCTATTAACGGCAGTCAACGGAGACCCGCTCCTTCGCAACTCGCGGCAGTGTTATGATAAATTAATCAGAGCTGTGCCAGTAATTCATGTTCTTGTTTGCAACAACAGCATAGCCAAGTGACAGCCTAGAAGGGGCCAAATTGCGGTCATGGAAAAAAAGCAAATGGCTTTAGTTGCAAATCTTCTTGTTTTAGATCTTCTCTTCACCACAGCTGCCTATAGTTTGTCTCTTAAAGAAGCGTACTCGATAACTACATGCACGTAATACTCGGCTTTATTATATGCCTTTTTTTCTCATGTAGGGGGATATAAACAATACCAGTGGTGCACCAGATGCAGGTCGTGGACGGGCTTTCAGTTCGTAGAGGGGAAACGCAGGCTATGGAGGAAGGGGCGATAGCCCTAGCCGCAATGCACTCCGCATCGAAATACATAGTTACAGATTATTAGGCAGCTTATAGAAACTATATGCGTGGCAGAATCACGCCGCTAGCCTGCAAAATTCTGAGTAAATGTAGGACTTCAGGTGCACAGAAGGAGCTAATATGGGCACCAGGTCACCAGGGAGTTGAAGAAAATGAACACGCACACGCTTCGGCCCCAGCTTTTCTTCCCCGGAATCCTTCTATGTCCTCCCTTTCTGATTTGGGCTCCCCCTCTCCGTTAACAACATATTCAGAGATATTGCAGCATTTGCGCCTTGAAAGGCAGACATTCCCGAAGCCCGCTAAGGGTCTTAGTAAATCAAAAGAGGGTCACCTTCGAAGGTTACAAACTATGTCCATTTAATAATCCAGCAACACTTCACGCCATTGAGCCCGAGTCCTTTTCGGCGCAGTGCAAATTTTGTGGCCAGAGGGCAAACTTATACCATATGGTACGGGCTTAGCAACAAAATACCAGTATTGACATAATAAATCAACCAACGTGGGAAGGCTGGGAGGCGACCCTCTCCAACTCGGACATTTAAGAACAAAGAGCCCTCGTCGAAAGAGCACGGGCAGCGGCTTTTACCAACGGTGTCCAGGACTAGGGAACAGCCTTCCCTTATACCAAGCCAATGTGACTTTCAATAAACGTTTTCATCATCATAATCATCATCATCATTATCAATTAAGATTCCACCGTGGTCGCCTTCTGGACGTTCTTTCTCTCTACAAATGTACACAAAAATAAAGCCACTAAGAACATCGGGTATACCTTACGCGGCTGCTCCTGAACCCATGGTCAAAGATTTTTCTTGACTGCGGTGGTTACACTTTACCGGAGGTGTGTTGCGATAACTCCCATCTACTAAGAGAGTACTGCGGAGCGCTAAAGATTACCAGATTGTCGAACTCAATCCGGCAACGTCCACTGAGAGGTCCCTTACGGTTTAAGAACTTTTATTTTTTACTGAAGAATTAAGATCAAATAATCAAAAATAGTTATTTAAAGAACCCCGTCATTCGTACATTAATTAAGTTGACCAATAAGTTCTATACAAGTAGTTCTGATCCCTAAAGAACTTATGTGACCTGGAAAGTGGGTCAGAGTTGGGAAAAAAGGCAGGGCTGTGACGGTCCAGAGGAACGGTGCATTGCTCACAAAACATTTCTTTGAACCCCTGGAGGAGGCGTTACCCCGCATCGCTCTGTGATATAATCACGAGCAAAGATTATGCTTATTCAAAACTCTTGATAATTAATACACAAGTGAACTGAAGCTTCTTCGCATTATGCGGTGCACAAAGAAAGCGAAGACTAAAAACCCAAAATCGCTACAGTGAAACTCTCCATAAATAGAGCAGTGGAATGTATGTTAGGCAACGTCGGAATGATTTATCATTCACGAGCAAGAGCATAAACTAAATAGCGCACAGAAAACTGCACAGGCAGTCATGCGGTGAGATGTCACTCATATATATCGATAGCCTAGCAGCGTGCTGGGTCTACTTAGTTAATTACCTGTCGGTTTATACTTCGGCTGCTGTACAGAATTCTGAAGGGTGGAGATGGGTTAGTAAATGGGTGGAGATGCGTTCTAGCGAGTAGTTGCCGGATTATGCACTCACGCTCCGGAGAGGCACCTTTATGGAGGCTTCGCAAGCACTCTCAGACACGCGCTGAACTGCTTAGAAACCATGGATCTTTCGCAGAAACCGGGGCTATGCTATGAACTTTGAAGTGCGGTGCACTTCAAAGCAAAAATAATGACAGTACTCCGCAAAGAAGCCCAACCTTATAGACTTCAGATCTAAAGAGGACTGAACTTTTTTATCTCAAATTGGTACACATTGTTGCATTATATTCTTGGCACAGGAAAGCCTACTCGAAACCAGTGCTCAGAGGAGAGCGGTAGCTTCCCGGGAACGTCGAAGCAGTATCAGAGTCGCAGACTGTTGCGATCTCTTGCGAAGCCGAAGACAAACGATTGCAGGGACGCAGTGGTATTTGTCAGCGCCCGAAGGTCGCGACCACCCCGGAGTCGGCGCTTATGGGCAGTCATCAATCCAGTTTAAAAGCTCGTGCCGCCGCCAAAAGGAGGAGCTCCGCTCTTTCACTGCGCGGTGGTTACCGTACTCGGGAAGGGGTGATGACTCGATTCTACGTCCTGGTAGAAAGTCCTCACGACAAAAGGTAAAGCCAATGAGGTCACACCAAATGACCAAACTTAAGAAATGGATTCAGAGCTACAGCTTGACAACCTGTCGCGACAGCGAAGACAAGTGGGAAGAAAAAAGCAAAAAGAAACATAGAAAACAGTGCCTTGACCGTAGTCGGAGATCAGTATAGCTATCGATTACCCCCCTGCTCTCGACCATAAAGATCGCCACTGTTTTTTTTTTTTAGCTTCCATTTCTTTATATCTCTAAAGATAGCGCACTCAAAAGCCTACGGTGATACCATCTCGTTAATCAATAAGCACCCTGGTATATTGAAGCAAGCAGTCCGGCAGTGCATCATGCTGGCAGCAGGAAGCTACCGCCACCATACAACACATTTTGTGAGTGGCCGACGGAAAGTTACGCTGCCTTAGTCGCTGCGGCGACTTGTCCAACGCTGGTATGGCTGGACCTGACCCACTAAAGTGATTTTTTGCTCCGCTCAAATCATTCACTATTGCCAGTTGACAAAACGAAACGCTAAAGAATGGTGCCGAAATACGAAAGGATATTGTGCAGTTTTATGGTCAGGCTTTTCAGTGGTTTTACAATACATTTTTGTTGACCTGTTGTTTTTCTGTAGTGCTTTTACGTCACTCGGCTTCCCCATAAGAAGCAGTAGCTATGAACGGATAGCTCATGTCGTCTCACCTGGCCAGCAGAATGATCTGAAAACACATTGTACCTAGGTCAGTCATCAATGGTCAACGCCTTCTCTTTTGGTAACTTTGTGTGCCTTCTTTGTCCTCATCCGTCACGCAGTATTATTTGTGAATCGAAATGTACCAACTAGCCCAAACAAGAGTTCTACTTTTAATAGAGTTCTTGAAGGGTTGAGGACGCCACTCCTCCTATGGTACTAAGGCCGGCCTTCAATATGATCTACGTCTTCACTTACAGTTGGTGGAGGTCTTGCAGTGTAGAGGAGACCACCATTTCTGGGATACTAAGGCCAGCCGAAATTATCCACGCCTTCACTTTCAATAACTACGGGCCTTGCAGCGTAGAGGGTACCACTTCTTGGTGGGTGCTTAGGTCAACCTTCAGTGATACACACCTTCAACCTTCACTTTCAATAAACAGAGGCCTTTCAAGCTATAGATGGCAGCACACATTCTGGGGTCTCTGGATATGCTCCATTGCCTATATCAGAAGAATTGCCCGGCACTCAATTTCGCTTCGTACCTCGTGTGCAGGTAACTTCATTGAACAGTCAGCATTCGCATTAACCTGTGCGCTACGGTAGTGAAAGTTGCTATTCTAAGCTGACAGCATTCAACAGAACGCGCGGGATGACAGTGCAGCTTGATTTCCCGTCCCTTGCAAGCCTACGAGCCATTGGTAAGTCACGGTCAAGCTCAACTTAAAAAAACGAGCTTCAACTCCGAGCTTTGCTAAAGATGCGTTTTGTTTTTGTTGTTCGAGGCGAGAACAGCAGTGTACTATAGGCGGCGAGAAACTGTATTACTACGACACACAGCAACACCCACATCAGCACAATTTTACAATGAATGTTCACTAAACGTGACCGGATTTCGTGCACTGACTGCGCCCGGAGAACAGAATGAAAAGGCTTCTTTAAAATAACAACTCAGCATTTTCGGTTGTAGCAGCTCTCCAAGCCTGAAAAAGTAACTTAGTGGACATTGACAAGTAGACGCGGCTGTTAAATTTACTATCCAAACTTGTAATAGCTAATACGGATGTGAGGGGCAGTGGTAATATGCGACAAACTCAGGTAGGTATGCACTGGAGGCTAATGAGCTATCTCTCGAATCGAGTGAGTTCAGCGTTCACCGAAGAGCTAACAGTGCTGTAAGGAGCGTACCACAGGGGTGGGAGAGTTCTTCCGCGCGGTTTTTCATTTTGACGGCCGCCTAATGAGCCTTTGCCCCCTCCTAGCGGGCCATTAGTAAGTACCTCATTTAATGAAACGTGGCCTCAAAGCCACAATAATTGCATACGATCAAATCACACTCGCCTTTGGTACGAAGTGCAAGGCTACCCGTAGTTATATGGGCCAGGACAGTAACCTGCACAAGTTAGTTATCCATTTGTGACGAAACAGCGCGGAACAACGGAAAAAGGGACAAGCATTGACTTATAACTCGGTTTTATTTCGAATGAACACGACTTTTTATAACATCTGCATTCACCCCACCTAAAATCCCATACGTAATAACCATTCAAGCAGTCCGAAATGGCAGAAAAAGACTTGTAATCAAAAAGGCGAATCATATTTAAGATGTTCAGTTGCTTGTCTGTTAATGCAACAGACGGCGTGCTGATGCAGATGTCGTTCAGCCTCGCTAACGATGCTCCCTCGATAATTCCTCGAACCAACTGCTCTTTGTGTCTAATTGCTTTGCATTTGCTGAGCTCAGGCGCACAAATTTCTGGGGGACTGTTTCTGCAATGTTTCGCCACAAATGGATGTATGGGACTTGCGTAAAAGTGATTTAGAATGGTTTGGTTTGGTTTGGTTTGGTTTGGTTTGGTTTGGTTTGGTTTGGTTTGGTTTGGTTTGGTTTGGTTTGGTTTGGTTTGGTTTGGTTTAGTTTGGTTTGGTTTGGTTTGGTTTGGTTTGGTTTGGTTTGGTTTGGTTTGGTTTGGTTTGGTTTGGTTTGGTTTAGTTTGGTTTGGTTTGGTTTGGTTTGGTTTGGTTTGGTTTGGTTTGGTTTGTGGGGTTTAACGTCCCAAAGCATCAGGCTATGAGAGACGCCGTAGTGGAGGACTTCGAAAATTTCGACCACCTGAGGTTCTTTAACGTGCAATGACATCGCACAGCACACGGGCGCCTTGCTTTTCGCCTGCAACGAAAAGCGACCGGCTACATTTTTACCTTCCATGGGATAACGGGATAAACGAAAAATCCTAAGGATGATTACGATACTAATAATAATTGGTTCACAGGAAGGGAAAGGCGCAGTATCTGTCACACTTGCTCTGTGGACACTTGAACCGCGCCGTAAGGGAAGGGATGAAGGTGGGAGTAAAAGTGGAAAGGGAGAAATGGAAGCCGTAGTGGATGGCTACGGAGTAATTTCGACCACCTGGGGATCTTTAACGTGCACTGACATCGCACAGCACACGGACGCCACTTCGTTTCGCCTTCATCGAAACGCAGCCGCCGAGGTCGGGTTCGAACCCGGGTACTCCGGCACAGTAGTCGGGCGTCTTACCACTGCACCACCTCGGCGGGGCATTTTTACGATACTCCCTGATGAGAAATTTGAACGTAGCTGTTTAAGCGTTTTTGCGATTTATTGAGGCAACGAATTTGAGAGGTGTAGTCCCGCCGTGGTGGCGCAGTGGTAGGACGTCCGACTACTGTGCCAGAGTTCCCGGGCTCAGTCTCGACCACGGCGGCTGCGTTTCAATGGAGGCGAAACGAAGTGGTATCCGTGTGCTGTGCGATGTCAGCGCACATTAAAGATCCCCAGGGGGGGTCGAAATTATTCCACAGCCCTCCACTACGACTCCCCTTTCTCTCTGTCCACTTTCACTCCCACCTTCCTTCATTCCCTTCAGGCGCGGTTTAGGTGTCCACAGAGCAAGTGTGACTGATACTGCGCATTTCCCTTCCTGTAAACCGATTATTATTCAGAGGTCCACTCCGAAAACGAAGGGGTCGACCGTCTAGCCCGAGGCTTAACCAACCGGGAGACGGGAGATCTATCGGGAACGGACGCGCCTGTCGAGGCACCGCGCACATACGCGGCGGTAACAAACTTTTATCGCGAGCTAAGATGCACGTACCCCGCCCCTCACCCCGACCTCGACCGGGCGCAAGCCACGACACTCAGACGCCTACAAACAAAGGCCATTCTTAGCCCCTACCGATTATCGTTAATTACGAACGGAGAATTCAACCCTGCATGCCGGCACTCGGGACGCAGGCCACTCAAGACCATATACTGTGGGAATGCGCCAGCCATCCCCCTCCAAAGACACTCTTGCCAGCTCCCTCAGCGGAGGAATGGGACAAGCTGTTGGCCAGCCCAAGAAAAACTACGCAACTGGCCCTCGTCACGAGAGCTCAAGAGGTCGCTCCCGACTGGAGGCCACCCTAGACTCGCCCCAGCCCGAAATAATTCCTTTCATTTTGTGGCAATAAAAGTTGTTACCACCATCTATACATGTATGTGCATTTGCAAAACACCATTTTGTTTTTCACGAACTAAAGGTTTGGTTCGGTTTGGTTTGTGGGGTTTAACGTCCCAAAGCGACTGGGGCTATGAGAGACGCCGTAGTGGAGGCCTCCGGAAATTTCGACCACGTGAACGGCACGGATCCCATGTCTCTTCTTTCTCCCTTTGGTTCATGACTCTCTTTCGCTCAGTCACACCGGCAACGGCACTTAGACGACACGGCTTTACCGTCGAACAGGCTCATAAATGTTGCGCTCTAAAATGCAAAGAAAACATGGGGCTGAATAATAGTAATAATAACTGGTTCCGAGGAAGGGAAAGGCGCAGTATCTGTCACACTTGTTTCTGTGTACACCTCAACCGCGCCGTAAGAGAAGGGAGGAAGGTGGGAGTGAAAGTGGAAAGAGAGAAAGGGGAGCCGTAGTGGAGAGCTACGGAGTAATTTCGACCACCTGGGGATCTTTAACGTGCGCTGACATCGCATAGCCCACGAACGCCTCTTCGTTTCGCCTCCATAGAAGCGCAGCCGCTGCGGTCGGGTTAGAACCCGGGTACTCCGGCACAGTAGTATGGCGTCTTACACCACTGCACCACCCCGGCGGTTCGCAAAAAAAAAGGAAGAGGAGGAGGAGGAAGAGAGAAATGAGGGCTTCGAATGCACTGGGTTAGAGTAACCTGTACTGCGAAGATCACATTCAAAGAACTTCGATGTGTGGTGACAGCAGGTCATCAGCATAGTCTTTAACAAATCAAAAATTTATCTTCTATGACGTATAGTGATGGACACCATAGATTAAAAACAGACGCGTCTCTTGTTAACGACTACTTGCAATGTTACCCACTCGGTAAGAGAGGCTAAAATCCGGCCCATTTATGTATTACACTCCTATCTCGCTACCATTAAAATGATCAATAGTGTATAGAATCATTGGCAAGCCTTCCATCGACAGATTTTCAATTCAATCATAGAACTACAGAATAGCGAGCCCGCTAATTTCCGCATACAGTGAACGCGTAGCCGCCTAACAGGACTGAGATACAACTCCTGGCTGCCTAACTGCGATGAAATAAAGAAGTCTTAATTCGGTCGGCCTTCTGTAAGATCAGGCCCCCTGTCCAGCTTCTTTATGGCACTGCCGATCTATTTAACGACATTTCATGAATAGGACATTATCTGCCTTTAGATCTCTTCATTCCTATTCTGCGCAGTCGAATCATAATAAACGCCATTTTGGCAAAGGTTCGTTAATTTTCCTTTATTTATCTTAAATCAGGCTATTTTCGATATCGCTGATAAAATGGCTCTTCAGCAACCGGAACCTATATGTCCGGTTGAAAGCGGCATCGAAGTCGTAAATCGATTTTGGAGAGCATAATGCGGCTCGTTTTACTTTCAGCAGTGCATTACCGTTATTAGCGTCTTCACGAATTGCGAAACGTGAAAAATAAAGAACATAAAAGAGAATCTTCCTTTTCACTAAAGATAGGAGTTTTATATTTGATAAGTGTAGACAGGTCCTCTAGAGCTGACTTTTTGAACGCTACACTCAAGATAGCGCGCCGCGCACTATACCGGTGCGAAGCCCGTTACTCCTTGTGTTTTTTTATAGCTGTCAGCTGGCCTCTACCTTCAACTCAGACTTATAGCAACCTCATTCAGAAGGACTAAACATAAAACGGAATATCGAGACTTCCCCCTGAAAGATACCGAAACTCCAACTCGCTATCGCGACCTAAATTTCTGGCTGCAAGCGGGGGCAAACTTGGAGACCTCGAAACAGCGCTAAAATGCGGCCATATACCATCGGAATACCTCCCCCGTTCAGCAGGCACTAGAAACTGAACCGCTTGGACATCGTTGCCGAAATTTGAACGGTCCATAAAACGAATGCAGCCAGCCCTTCAATGCGTATAGTAGTAAAAAACGCGGTTCAAGATTTTTTTTTTTTTATTCTCTATAGCTGTATAAGTGCGGACGGGGTCAATTCAGCGCATGCCTTTGAAACACCCATTCAAGCTCACATCGCACGACTAGCTCGGGTTCAATTTGGGGTTGTTTACGACTTTGTTTGCTAGGCCAAAGCATTAAATCCTCTCATCATGAGTATATTTACCGAGGCAGCATTTACCGTTCGTAGCAGAAACGACTAAAACACGTATCTTTAATTCGTTTCCTAAGTCAAGCTGACAGTCTCCTTGCATTTCACGATTAAATGAATATAACTCGCCAGTGCTTGTACGCAGGTTGTTCGGACGGCTTCTTGCAACGTTTGACACGTGTAACTGAGCTGGCTGATAAGTTACGAAACAAATTTTCTCTAGCACCCATTACCATGAACGAGAATGGATGAACCAACAAACAAAAGTAACTCACCTAGTTTGCATTATCACATGAACAGTGTAAATGACTCATTGTAAGCTATTTCGCCTTAGTAAATCCGCTAATACACCAGCGAGTCCTTCATCTGTAAGTTTTACCATCCGTTACGGCTCATGAGCAGTGCATTTAAAGTCGCCGTTGCCGATTATGTGTCGTTATGGCTACGGGATATACGCTGGTCACGCTATGAGCTAAATGTGAGTCCCTAACAGTCTCTCTGGGAACTGCAAAAGTGTGCCACTGCTCATATATTCATTTAGGATAAATATATGATGAGATACAAATGTAAGACATTTATTTATTATTCAAAGCGAAGTAAATAAATTCACCAGCTCCCCGTAAACGACATGAATAGTATTGTAATGACGAGAAATGTAATTGACGAATGAACCGTTCATGTACGTTATTACACCAAGCGCACTCATGCACTCGCCACAACCGACCGAGAACCTCGTATAATCTTGTTTGTGCCATCGCTCTGATTGACTAAGCTATTTCGTGAGGTCACAACCACGGGGCCTTGTGCGGATAATTCAAACTCAGTTCGGTACAGCGGCTCCAACGCGAGTATTCCCAACGAGCTCTCAGCCAACAGAAAATTATGGAGCCAATGACTGACCATGCAATAATTGGCCATGATCTATTCTAGCGCGCTATCATACTAAAAGAGAGCAATCGCACCGGATTCAAACCAGCCGGGTTCGAACTCGGTACCCAAGTTCAGTAGCCAAGCGTCCTAACCCCTGAGACAATGCAACTATTTTTTTTTTTTTACTGCAGGGCAAAACGTCCGAGGAAGAGAAACTAAAACAGCTCGTGCCTTAAATCACCGAGCTGTATAATGCAACCTTAATACAGCCCAGAAATTATCACCATAACAAATCGCAAAATTACGGGAAGCACGCACAAGCATCGAGATGCGGTACTCTACTAGGGCATTAGGCACTCCCCGCACCAAAGCGCACTGCTCTCGGAACAAAGACTTCGATGATCATGGTGATTCATCATGTGGTCCGTCATTCGGCTTTTCCGTAAACTAAATAGATCCATCAACATAAACAAATCATAAAGCATACCACAGTTTTTCTGAGCAAGCAAAGAGCGAATACTATATGGCGGGATTTCAATGTTCTTCTTTAGCGCCCGCTGCAATATGTCCAGAAGAACACAGCATCAGGGCATTGAATAAGACAGTGATCAATGATCTCTGACGTGTTACACAGGCGGCAATTCCCAGACCATGGCACAAACATATCGTTGGCGTGAATCCATCACTTAACAGGGAGAGCTGATGTGTGCAATTCAAAAAAGAACGTCTTTATAGCAGACTGAAAGCACGTGCGCTTAACACACATTAAAACGCTAGTGCCCAGAAAGCCCTGATATAGTTGCTGATACAAAGGTATGGGGAACAAAGAGTCAGTAAGAACCTCGGTCATCTGTCTTTTGTATAGGTTATATATACAGGTATTCTAAAACGCGCAATGAGGAAATTGAATCTGTACGCAACATCTTTAATAAATCCCCATAAAGTCCCTTCATGCGACTGTCCAGTAGGTGCGAAGAGATAAAGCAAGTGAGAACTACGACGCCTAAAAGCACACATGCTAGAAAAGGATGGTTTGAAAATTCGAAAAAGAAAAAACTTGCTGATGTACGAACAAGTAAACAAATCCTAATCCACCAAACTCCGTGGGAAGAAACAGGTTGTCATGACACATGGGTTCCCACTGAGAGCACCATACGAAAGTTGCGAATATTTTGTGTATTGTCCGTACTTTTTTTCTCGCCCAGTGTCGAACTTTCACAACGTAGGCAAGCTTTGCAAACAAGGATGTTTTGCAGATTTGCGCGCGGGCAAACACCGAAAGTTCCCACCAATCCACGCATGAGTTTGTCGCCTAATGAATACGATTTCCGAATCCTAGTATGCTCCATTGTTGGAAATCTGATGCAGAGGAACACCTATAGGTACTGTAGTGGGCTGCAATCCCAGCTTATTCCCTCAGAGACACGGACTCGTACACCATTAATCCAACCAACCAGAATCCTTCGGATTTGCCTAAATTAAGATCCGCACCTGATACCGCGCAAAGGTGTTCAGTTAAATTCGAAGTCTCGAGTACACTCTTTTTTTTTTTCTTTTTTTTCAGAACAAAAAAGGACGATGTCATCGCAGCATAGGCAAAAACTTAATTTCATATTGAGGCCAAGAGAAACCTCGAATAGCAGCGCTGCTAATAATGCTAAGACAAAGAAATTGATGATATCAAACCGCAAAGCGACAAAGAACATCCTTGGCGAGCAAATGATTTCAGTGGAATCTGTTTGGTCAGCTCTTGGTTAATAATTAGCCTTGTGTAGGACCCCTTGTAGCACAGCGTTATACAGCGTTGAGCAAAATGATAGTAATATTAGCGTGCTGCAAGATCATGAAGAAAAAGTTGTGTCGGACATTATTACACGCTTTCGCAAGGTCAATCTGAATTAGAGCAACTTAGCCAGTCTCATATGATACTGTCTCCAATACCGAACGTGCAATATGGATATGGGTTTACGACGTATTGTAGCCTCTAATACCACAGACCTGGTGCATTCCTATCCAATTTGTGACTGTTAGCTGTACACGACCACAAAAAAAAAATAGAAAAAGTTTCGTAATTTACATTGAAGGAGGAAATTGGACGTACCCATCAACAGTCTTTAAGCAATTAGTGTATTTGCCTTTTGGTATGAATATTGTGTGCCCTGAATAAAAAGTGGAAGACCGAAAAACAGCATCATAAGATTCTTGAAAAACGTCATGCAAAATAAGTGCAAAGCAATGCGAAAATGCTTTGCAAAACTCGCTATTAATACCATCCGGCACCCCAGATTTCTGACCCTGCAATTCGGAAAAAGCAGATTTAACATCGTCCTAAGTGATAGGTCGCTCTACTACAGCACGCTCCTTATCGTCAAGTTTAGGAAGCGTTTCAAGCAAGCAACTGTACTTTTATCTCCCATTTTGTCCCCTAAAACACCCAAAAAGCGTCCAATAATAGTGAAAGAAAGAGTCAATAATTCCGGAAGAGTCACTGTAGGTTAAACCGCCTTATTGAATTTCCAATATTTCCTTGGCAAGAGCCGTCTCTCTTTCATAACTCAGGACCCGTCGAGTAGGCTGTTCGTCTAGAAACCTGTTGGACCCAGATCTTATTAAGACCCCCTTATCTGTCTCAGTTGCAAATCATTGAAGGTCTGCTTTAGCATTACTGATTTCTTCTGCATAGGAACCGGAGCGAATGCTCTCTATAGCTCATGAACTCAACGTACGCCCTAGCTCCCGAAAGTGATGCGTCTTCAGGAAGGCGATCCTTGCTAAAGCTTCAATAGCCAAATTCTTTTTCTCTTGTTTAAATAAATTCCATTTTTGAAAAACTGGAAAATCAATGCGCGACCATATGTATTTCAAGCACGTATATACAGCGCGCTGAAGGATTCCATATGACAGGAGAAGCTATTCATTTTCCGCAGCTCCCAATGATTGTGCATGACGCACCCAATAACCAAAAACGGTACCTAACCTGCCTAGTGAAACATAAATTCTGTCAAGCCGGAATGAAAATCTTATCTGTTCCAACATCCACAAGGCTGCATTCAGATGCTAAATTAAAAGTAAAATAGCACCAGGGTGATAACGCTTACTGACACTACTCAGTCGTCACCCCTGCAAACACAACTGAAATCACTTAAGGGTATAATCTTAGGATATGTGCACAAATGGTCAACCAATTCCATGAAAAGTTGCCCCCTATCCTGCTGATTTACAGGGGCACAAACGCAAATACTTCTCCATTGAACACCGGAAATTGCGAGGTCACAGCATATTTCACCCTTCATTGTCTGTTCAGTATGGCATCGTTGTAATATCCTTTGTGTTGGCCAGGAATAGCATGCACCCTCCAGATAAGCCTCTCGAGCGGCTAGCGATAACACTGTGTTCTCGCAAAAATACCCCGAGCGCTGCTTCGGTTTCCTCGTCAGTGGAGAGCTTGGATTCTTGGACGGCTGCCACGCTCATGCCCCATTTTCTTAGAAGAAGACTTAACTGATTTTGCCTTCGACAATTTCGCAAACGCCTAACCTAAATCGTAGTGACTTGAAATGCGACGACGCACGGCCTCCCGTGAACTGAGTCAGTGCGGCAGGTGTTTTCACCCGTTATAACCAGGTTAAGCAGAGTAAATCATACGCCATTTCACGCGGCGGCTCCCAGATGGCTCCACAAGCCCGTGGTCTCAGCAATCAGGTGCGCCGTTGAACCGCAGCTGATCTCCGAGGCCATGGTTAGACCTCCGCCACTTAAAGCGGCGGCTCCCAGATGGCGCCACTCGTAGAGCTGAAAGTGGAGCTTCCCGTGCTCTCATACTGTATTTGGTTTAATAGAGATAACTCCTGTCAATGTTTGCTAAAATCATTGGCCCAACTGTGCGAGTAGAGCATCATCCATATTCCTGTATTTTTAAACCGACAGGTCTGGCGTGCGCGTCATGCAACCTAAGGCAAATTTTCGGCCTATCGAAAAGAAGCATTGCAACCATATTGGCCCCATTGTGGTTTAGAGTGTCATCATCAGATCAGAGATCCTGTCGGCAGCATATGCATAATGGTGTTCAGTAGATCCGCACTGCATCCTCGAGGCACTGCAGATGAAGTTATGTGATGTTAGGAAGATAGTGAGAGACCGAAAAGCGTGGCGTGACATGGTTCATAGGGTCACGAAGAGTCGGACACGACTGAACGACTGAACTGAACTGAACTGAAGGTCCGCACTGGCGCAGGCTCCCCATTAGTCATGCAGAGTTGCCGGTACATGCCGACCGCCCCTACCTGCGCTATTGAGGAAACGGAGAGAATATCTAAATCCAGCGGATCATGCTTGCCATAAAATAGTGCACTGTTTTCCCTCCGGCTTTCGCATTGCGCTGTAAACACAAATTCTCTGCACCAAACGAAAACCAGTATTTACATAAAGCGTTTAAGACTTCATATGGCACCAGGTGGATCAGTGTACGAAGAGGTAGTTCCTTTTCTTTTAAGTTTTCTCGTTTCAGTACGAACACTACTTCGTATATTGGCATCAGTTTGGTTTGTGGTATTTAATACCAAAGCGACTCGAGCTATGGGAGATGCCGTAATGAAGGACTCCGGAAATTTCGACCGCCTGGGGTTCTTTACGTGCACTGACATCGCACAGGACACTGGCGCCTTGCTTTTCATCACTATCGGAAATCGGCCGCCGAGGCCGGAATTCAATCCCGCATCCTTGGGTTACAGTAGTCGAGCTCCGTAACCACTGCGCCACCCCGGCGGGGGGTGGTACTTTGATCAGTGTATGAAAGTTCCTTTTATTTTTAGTACTCTCGGTTCAGTACTAATGCTACTTTGATCAGTGCACGAAGAGGAAGTTCCTTTTCTATTTAGTGCTTTCGGTTCAATATATTGGCACCAGTTTGATAGGTGGACGAATAGGAAGTTACTTTTACTCTTAATGTTCTTGGTTGTGCGGTTGTGTGGTGATGTTGGTAGTGCGCAGTTCCAATTTATTCATGTGCCGCCATTTTATTCCTTCGGCAACAAACCTGGCAAATGGTGGGGTTTAGCCCCTACGAAACGGCGCGCTCTTTCATATCATATAGTGTAATGTGTTGTATTTAAAGCTAATGATCATCCCACTCTCTTTCACCCCTCTCAGATGGAAGGTGATGAAGTGACAGAATATCGCGGTAAGATAGATATCTACCTTGGGTTCACCTCCATCACAGCGCTGCGACTTTGTCGTCCTAGCGCGAGCTGGCGCTCATTGTCTGGCATTCTTAAGCATTTTTCATTGTGGCATTGTTCTTTAAAACATGTTTACCGTTATTTTTTTATCTGAATGGCTCAGCTCACATTCTTCATAGGAATTTATTTTGTAAAATTTATTCTCCCATAGAGGTTTCCTTCCGGCACTCTGGACAAGGTTTGCTAGAATTGAGTAGAAGCGAAATTCCAGCCATACGAAGTCCAAAGCCATCGTTCTTGAGCAACAACTTCTGTACGATTTTTCTTCTTTGCGCCACCTACAACTAATTTTCCCTCTATACTGCCCGCTGTTTCACAGACCGCATAGATATAAAAAAGAAAGAACATCAATATAAACGTCAAAGAGCCTAAACGCCATCTAGCTGTGGCCGAAAGATGTATAACCTAAGTAACGCGAGAAAAAGCTCTAGGCACCGAAAGGTCCCGACCACCACGGCCGCCGCGACCTTACCGCCGCGCCGCCGCTAGCACCCCCACGCGGTGCGTATCATTCGCCCATCGATCTAGTTTAGGAAGATACCAACTGCTAGGAACAAGAAGCCGCTCCTCCGTGCTGTCATTACTCGCTACGCGCCTACCGGTCGCCAAGAAGGTACGCTTCCCACGGGGTCAGCCGGGTTCACAGGCCTCTACACAGTGCACCGTCGTTTACTGCAATAAAATACATTCTGTGGAGAAATATTACGCGCAAGAAACAGAAACAAAGAAGGTATGACGAGCCATAGACTTTCTCGAAACCGCAGTGGCAAGAGCGTAGCTATTGAACCAAATAAATAAGTATAAAATGAAGATATGGAAGCAAATACCACATAGCGATGCAATGACTCTTGTGTCTCCCCTGGAGGTCGTCGCTTCCAACGCCGTCCTAACGCACGCCGAGTAGAAGTGACCGAAAACACTTTTTCCTTTTTGTCTGTTTTATGGTAGTGATGGAAATATTAAATTAAAAACACAGAATCGATAA
>NC_139354.1:12690091-12692591 GCF_055883805.1 Amblyomma maculatum
CTGTCCCCCCTGCTACTTTCTTGGGTATTAATGTTGTCTGTATACGAACCTTGAGAGTGTTCACCAGCGCCACCCTCAACTATAGCGGTGGACGTGGAACGTCCTATGTTACCGCCAGCGTCACGTAGAACGTGATCACGAGTGAGGGCGAAAGCTGTGCTAGAACCCTCTTACGCTACCTATGGCTTCAAGACTGCCAGAACCGAGACCCCCGTAAGCTACAAGCAGATAAATGAAGGGGAAATGAGGGTACTCGTTATAATGCATGAAGGAAAGAAGCCGACAGTCGGCGAGGCCAAGGAAAGCATTGGGGATTGTACTTTGTCTTTTTTTTTTAATTTTTACTTCATAATCACGTAAATTAGTAATGTAATGTGTTTACGGGAAAGATAAATAAACAGAAAATAGAAAGAAAGTTGTTTTTCTTTATATATATATATATATATATATATATATATATATATAAAAGGGAAATCAGGGGCTCGTTATTATAAAATAAGCGAACAGTCTATGAGTCCAAGGCAAACGTTGGGGATTTTTTGTTTCATATGTTGTTGGTACTGACAAGGATTTAATTAGTCTTAAGGTGAATATCTGGATAAAGATATTAAATGCAAGTTCAGTTCAGTCGTTCAGTCGTGTCCGACTCTTCGTGACCCTATGGACCATGTCACGCCACGCTTTCCGGTCTCTCACTATCTTCCTAACATCACATAACTTCATCTGCAGTGCCTCGAGGATGCCATCTGACCATCGCGTTCGCTGCCTACCCCTTCTCCGGCGACCCTCAACTTTTCCCAACATAAAATCTTTCTCAAGCGACTCCTCTCTTCTCATCAGATGACCAAAGTAGCTGAGCTTTAACTTTAGAATTTGACCCTCGAATGAGCATTCAAGGTTTATGGTCGACAATATCGACTGATTTGATCTTCTGGCAGTTTAAGGAACTCTCAAGAGTCTTCGCCAGCACCACAATTCAAACGCGTCAATTCTTCGGCGGTCAGCCTTTTTCACAGTCCAACTCTCGCATCCATACATCACAACTGGAAAGACCATAGCACGAGTAATAAATGCAAAGCGGAAAGCAAAACAACACACCTCCCCCCCCCCCCCCCCTCCAATAAATATCCGAGGACGCTTCGGCAGCTCGTATGACCTGCTTTTTTTCTCGTTATTCGTGCATTTTCTCAGCTCGAAGTTCAGATTCCAAAACGAATAGAGGAGTTACTGCAGCTTTCCCATTCATACGTTGTCTACCTCCCTCCATCTTTCCGTGGTGATAGTGCATTGAAACTATGCATAGAAGCTTGAGGAGTAAGCGTTTCCAGAAGAGTAGGCACAAATGTATGCGAGTATAACGAGCGTGCATGACAATTTCACCGCTATTATTATGCGTGCTTTCTCTGCGGATGATTTGAAATTTGCACATTTGGTAAATAACACACAAAAAACCGAATAGAGTGTGAACCCGGGCAACCCAAGCCTCTATTTGCGTGCATATGAGTTCCTATGTTTGAAGCTTCTCCCTGCTTTCGAGACCAGTGGCGAACCTGTGATAGCTCTAGACAGGAAATACCCCTCGTAGAACGCACACATGTGATTTGCACTTAAGATGGGGAACCCTTGAGCGAATGCTGATTCCTTTCCATCTCTTGTTTTTAATGGCCAGACGCTACCTTGAACGTACAGAAAACACACAAAATAATCGCTCAACATCATCTCAGGCTCTATAGGCGACAAGCTTTACCGCCTCGCTTCATCCGACGAGGCGCGGAACGAAGCGGTGCATCTTCTGATGCCTGGTTCTAACTTTCCGACCAAAGTGCATCCTCCCCCCTCTCCCCACATCTTTGTGCCGTCAAGCTAGCCGTATTCCCCAAGAATATCCCGTTTGCCACCGCCGCATAGCGCTCTGCGCACAAGAGCTCTATCGAGACCGTAGGCGTCGAAACCGGAACAATATACGCGGACACTTTGTCGTGTTGCACACGGACATGCGGGTGTAGAAGTGTCTCCGCCAGCAAACGCTAGTTTTCTCTGCAGAGATAACAGAAAATTCAGCACTGTTTTTTCTTGCGCCCTATGCGCGACGAACGCACTACGGCGCAAGCTGCTCCAAATCACCGGTCCTTATTTCGCAGAGGTGCGTGTCGTCGACTTCTGAGCCGCTAACCGTCGCGTGTGCCCTTTTCATTTTGGGACAAGATAACAAATTCTCCGAGCACCCAATACCGTGCGTCCTTCTTTATCCTAACCTCCAAATAGCGAAAATGACTTTCAGCAAAGTGCTGGAAAAATGTGGCATACCACATAATTCCTCGGTCGCTTTTTCAATGAACTATAGAGTGTTCGCGTCGACCCTGTAGCGCTATCGTTTGAGAAACGCTGCCGTATGTCACCGCTAACCTCATCGTTAGGATTACCTTTAAGGTTGCCGTGGCTGTTTTTGTCATCAGCTTCCAATAGCACAGTAAACTTTTATTCCCTAAAGCATTCGACA
>NC_139354.1:12695091-12735091 GCF_055883805.1 Amblyomma maculatum
CGTGGGCAAGTTTTCCAGTGTCATTTTTCTTCTGACAGTTACTTGCCCCCAAACGCCGTAACAAATAAGACCCTTGAGCCTCAACTTCGCTCCAGCGGGTATTGCTCCATCGTCTGCTGCCAAACAAAACTCGTCTGCGAACTCGTCTGCCGTTGTGCGGGTAAAACAAGACACGACAGGTGACGTGGACGGTAATCTGTCATCAGTGCTGCGTCAGAGCCTTTTTCTGTTTTGTCCAAATATTCACCAAACTGTTGTGTCTACAACAAGAAATTTGTCATTGGTCCCGTTCTGTTAACACAGTCACCGCTTCCCGTAGAATAGGTCAATGTGTTAGGCAGATGCTTCTTCCAGAAAAGAGACCTTGCCCTCGAGGACTAATTGTGATTGCATAACATGTATTTCGACAAAGAAAAAAGAACATATTTCACCCTCTACCGGGATAAATAACAGGTTCTGTTTCGTTTAGTTTGGTGTATGGAGTTTAACGTCGCAATAGACTCAGGCTATGATAAACGCCGTTGCGGAGGGCTCCAGAATAATTTCGACCAGATGGGGTTCTTTAACGTGCACTGATATCGTACAGTGTTACGGGTGCCTTGCTTTTCCCCTGCATAGAAAAGCGATTACGACAGCAGCGGAGATCGCCCCCACGTCCTAGGGGCAAGCATCGAGCACTCTAACCTCTTAGTCACAGCTGAGAGGCCAGTCAGTGGCATAGAACTAACCTGCGCGAAGCTTGATGAGCCAAGAAATATGTTTACGTTATACAAAGACACATAATAAACGCGGTGATTAGGCGTATAGTGCAGCTCTGTCTGGCGCCATCTAGCGAAGCATTTCTTCCCCTCCCCCCCCCCCCCTCCCCTTCAAACCACACGTGTATGAAATGAGTTCCTAGCTAGCCTACACTACAGGCGTCACGCGATTGCCATCAGCCACGAAGGAGAGGCGTTGACCGCTTGCCGAGCGAGCTTGCGCATGTATCCTTCAGAGAATAGGCTAAATTTCGGACAATTAGACACAAGGAAGGCCGGAAACAAGACTACGGATATCGAGGAATGAGCGGAAGTCCTCAAAAGACAGGTTGGAAAGACAATGAAAACGTTAGAATGGGACGACGCCCCAGAAATTGCAGATAACAAACTGCTCCACATATGGGAGGCGAAAAACAGTGTGAAACGTAGGCTTAAAAAACAAAAATGGAACAGAAACCTTTGCAGAAGGCTAGCTTGGCACAACAAAGATATGAAAAATTATGCGATTAAATTTTGCGAACAAAGATTGTGTGACAGGTGCGATGAAACGAAAGGGGGCATATGGGGCCTGCTACGCCACCTACTAGGTCCAAAAGCTCCAAAACCCGATCGGCCGTCAGATTGTATAAAGCTAGACACGCACACGAAGGTACAGACGCCGAATTCATGGATTAATTAAAACAAATGTATACTGATGACACTACCTCCTCCACCCTCTCGGCGTTCACAGGAGCGGCGAACGAGATGTTCGACGCCCTCATTACGGAGGCAGAGGTAAATGCAGAACTATTCAGCCTAAAAACAAAATTGGTCCCTGGCCCCGAAGGGATTCATCAACAAGATCCTCAGAAATTTAGATGACGATTCCATCATCGCTCTCACAGAGTACATGAAGGAAGTTTGGAACAACGGGAAACTACCCCAGCAATGGAAACGTGCCAATGTGGTCCTAATCCCAAAGCCGGGCAAGCCCCCAAAGCTAGAAAATCTCAGGCCAAACTCCTTAACCTCATACGTGAAGAAATTGATGGAGCGAGTCGTGCTGGCTAGGCTCACAAAGTACATGGAGCAAAATGACTTGTGGCTTCACGAAATTGTCGGCTTCCGACCTGGATTAAGTACATAGGACATGAGGACAGTCTAAAACACAATATCTTGGACACAAAGTCAAAATATTCTACAGTGATCTTGGGGCTAGTCTTGACAAAGGCGTTTGACAACGTCAAGCACAAGGCTATACTCCGGGGCTTAATTGGCATAGGCGTAGGCGAGAAAACCTACAATTATATATAAAAGACTTCCTGTCATACAGAAGCGTCTGCATAAAGTTCCAAGACATAAAGTCGCCTGCAATGATGCTAGAGAGCAAGGTCCCGCCGCAAGGCTCTGTCCTATCGCCTTTCCTCTTCAACGCGGCCTTGAGATGACTCCGCACGGCCCTCGAAAAAATTAAGGGCTTAAAATTCAGCATATACGCAGATGACGTCAACCTCTGAATTAGCCAGGGGAACGACATAAGCATAGAAAAGCGCTTGTAGGAGGCAGCGGACACGGTAGTGGCCTACGCCACCAATAGGAACCTCTTGTGCTCACCACAAAAATCAGAACTATTCGTCTACAATCCCAAATTCCTTAAGAGAAACAAAGACTCAAAATTCAAAATGATAGTGGAAGGTAAAACCGTTCCTAAAGTATAGCAAATTATTTATGCAGTAAAACAGAGATAATGACGGTATCATAAAAATCTAGACGACTACGTGTCGCAAGTTCTAGGCACCCTTAGGAGAGTCTCCCTTAGAGGCAGAGGCCTTAAATAGAGAAGCCTATTGAAACTGGTACAGGCTTACGTATTTAGCCGAGTGTGATACGTATGCCCCACTGTTCCTAAATCTTAGAACAGATGAAAAGAGGAAATTGGACTCTCTCATCAGAAGACGTATCAAGGACTTCCGGTGTGCACCTCTACGTAGAAACCCCTCTTCCTGGGGGTGCATAATAACTGGGAAGAATGCGCAGAGGCAGTTCGCATGTCTCGGCTAGAGAGACCACAACGTGCAGAGCCATCCTGCAGACAGCAGGCTTGCAGACTGACCACTGGTTGTACCGTAAAACTACCCCCCCCCCCTCCCCCTCTAAATGTAGGGAGAAAAATGTCGTACTCCGACTCCGGAGGAATGTGCATTCGGAGCGTAATACCGAGAGGAGGAACAAGAGAGCCGAAGCGCTTACAAAACGCTTCGGAAAAAGTGATTCCGAAGCGGTTGCCTCCGTGGAAGCTGCTAGAGGGAAGTCAGGCGCGGTGACTGCCTCAGTAGTCAACGGACTAGGTTCCCCCACGTCGGCAGCCCCTATTCGCAGCCGCAACACAGAGACGGCCGAAGAACTTGATATAGCGCTCGGTTCCGTTCGAACGGAAGCCAATAGTCAGCGATGGTAAAAATCCTATCTGGAATTCCATGAAAAGTAGAGTATCGGCGGAAGCGGTGAAGATCCCGGCTGGCATGCGCATACGTCGGTTTCTGGATTAGCCTGAGCTCTCTACTTTCGGGTAACCGTGGAATCGCCGGATTGCCAGAGCGTGGATAAAAGCGCGCAAACCTATTCTGAAATCGTTGAGAATGATATAAACAGAAAACTGGCACCACCACCGGACAAGAAACTAAGACAGGCGATCGCATGACGGCTCGTGATAGCTGGTAATTTTGTTACCCAGTATGGGCCTTTCACGTCCTACCAGGAGAACAAAAATGATTTTTGCAAAATGTTTGAGGAGAGGGGCACCCTCGACCACATAATATGGGGATGCGTCGACTCCCCCGAAGTCGAGGAAGCTAGAAACCCCTGCTGCGGAGCGAAGACCCCATTCGGTAGCTACAAGCCGTCCGCCCGGAGGCCGAGGTCGCGAAGAGACAAAATCTCCTTGTTAGCCTTTAGTTGAGGAGGTTCCGGCCCCCATCCTTCAGGCCTGCGTGTCGGCGGCGCGGAGTAGGGGGCCTTCCTTTCGGGTTTACAATAAGGGTTATAGTGCTCTAGAATATTCTAGAGCACTATATAAGGGTTGCTATTCATCCATCCCCACATCTTTCTTTCCTTTTGCTTTATTCTCCACACTTCTGCGAACAGCCAATTTACCTCCTCCACAATGATGAATCATCTCGCCTGCGGTTGTTATGTACTCTGCCTCGGTAACTGTCGCGCAACCAATTCAAGATCCCTTTCAATGTCTCGTTACATATTTGCTGTCGCACTGGTACATTCGAACATGTTTCGTTACTATTGGCGTTCTTGTCGCCTTTGTCACTCTAACTGATATCGTGAGTGAACGACCTCAACTGTGTCAATGTTTTGCTACTTTTGAACATTGTCGTAGATAAAGGATAATTGGAAACATGCATTGACCTTGTGGGTTCTGTTTACATGCATACTATAAACATTATTAGGGCATTTCATTTCCATCAAGCCAGTTTTGTTATTCGCTAGCTGGACGCTTTAAAAGCTAACTACAAACCACTGAAGTGAACAAGTAGCGTGCTTGTATTTAACGCCTCGCATCTTCATAGCATCAGCAATGTGGAAGTCAAGCAAAAAATTGATGTCTGGAGAAGACAAATCTTTCACATTGACATGCCACGCGACGTTCGCATAGAAAAATCAAGCCTATATGATATTTAGATTGTATTGAATTGAATCGAATCGATATTGTTGTAGCTATAAGTATTCTATTCAGGA
Source organism: Amblyomma maculatum (assembly GCF_055883805.1). NCBI lineage: Eukaryota > Metazoa > Arthropoda > Arachnida > Ixodida > Ixodidae > Amblyomma > Amblyomma maculatum. The sequence continues at coordinate 12,699,579 of NC_139354.1, forward strand.
TTGTTAGCATGCTCTTTCGAGTCGACTGCGTCTCAAAAGAAGCAACGTGGCTCTCAACCTCATCAACTTTCTGCTAGCTCTATTAGGAAAGATTGTCATCGGCAGTTTTATACTTTCTACTCTAGATAGAATCCCAATTCGGAGTAGAACCGAGCTCTTTGATAGCTTTCGATTCCTTTCGAAGTTGCATTCTGAAGCTTTGAATTAAGAGAAATATTTGTGTGCACACGGTGCTCACGTGACCGAAGTGCCATTTTAAACAAACCGGCATTCCGAATGAAAAATAGCTTGAATTACCCCAAACTTCTCATTTTCCTCTTAAGTCTCCAAGAAACAATTGTCATCCTAATGTATAACAAAGGCTCTAATCATCGCCGCTCTCTTTGGCTAAAAGTTGTTTGAATTACGCACAATTTTCCACTCTTCGCTTGTCTTTAGAGCAGCGACTGGGGAATGAAAAGACAGCGACAGAGTTTATTTGTCTACAATGTTCAATCTAAAATCCGTTAAGTAAACATTAATTAGGGAGTCTTTATTGGTTACTTGAAATGCTCACGTAACAACATTAAGGGAACACTGATATATACCATCGGTAACGTATATCGTATACCGTGAGACAAACGTCACAAACCCTGCTCTTGCCTCCCCGCTAACCCAGTACTTGAGGTGCGTGAGACGGATGTGGAAGTTAGGGGCGTCAGACGGATGGGAAACTTTTGAGGCAGTCTAAAGCAACTACCTAAAAGAACGTGCTTCGAGCCTGAAACAGTGCATATCAGAAGAAAAACACTGTTAACTGATCGGTCCTTTCAAGCTCGCATGCCGAATTACCGCCATCGAAGGAAAACAAAACAGACACAAAACAGTGGCAAGGCGAATATGATTAATAGAGATTAAGAGTGGCCCTGTACGTGTCGGCGATATGATCAGAGGCGTGATAATAAAACAGCAGCGCTCACCTTTCACCTGCGCAGTCGCCACAGCAGCGTAAGATGGCAGAGGGAACGTCGACTGTCTACATTCATCCGCAGCATCGTCTGGGTAATCCGCCATGATGTTGTTGCTGGCAGCAGACGGCGGGCAGCGCAGCCAGGCTGAATTGAGCAAGTGCCTTGTCGTTGTTGACGGTTCAGCGAGCAGACACGCGGCTTTTCGTGCGGTGCTCTTACGTGCATGCAATTGTCGGCAGATTCCTGATCGGAACGTACGGGTCGACGCTGTGCTCGAAAAATCGGGAGCGCTATGGATAAATGCAAAGCAGTGCGACACGGACTTCAAACTACGCTTCTTCAAACGCGAACGACTGACTGCACATATGCGTCTGGATCTGTGCGCCTGTCGACGTCGCCGACATTCATGATTTAAGTTCTGGCGAGTAATTTGATACTTGCCTGGACTGGCGTCGATCTCGCATGTGTTGGCCTGTGCGAGCCATTCGCGTCGGCGTCGCTAGAGAAATCGTTTGCCTTCTCGCCCTCGTGCAGACATATTTTTGAAATCGTGAAGAACCCGCAATCAGCCTGTTCGATCGCGCCAGCATCGTCTGCGCACACTACGCGACCATGTAGACGAGGCTACGTGGCAGTGCCGTGCTGCGTCGTCTCCTGCCAGCGACATCATGGCGGATTACCCAGCATGCATTGCTTCATGCAAAATAGACGGCGGCGCGCGTCGGTCGTGAGCCGTCTGCTGCAATTATGTGGAGTTGCAACTAGCTTAATCGAGAATATGTGCAGCAAGCGATGCCAGGAGCTCTTCGGGAGAACCTGGAAGGAATTATAATTCCACGAAGGTGGAAGAGCAGAGGTGGGCCGTTTTTAAGTCTTAGCAGTGCATCGTACTGCGAACTTAACTGCCCGTTCTCGTCACTACGTTGTGACACGATAGCTCCTGGTATTAAAATGCTGTCAGTGTGCACATGAATTTGTCGAGAGCATCTCTATTCCTGTGTGCGTGCGTGCGTGCGTGTGTCTGGGTGGGGGGGGGGGGGGGGGATGGGGGGGTTCTTCTGCCCAGGACAACTTGTGTCTAACCACCCGTTTCAAGGAGGCTGACCCAAATATCAGCACTTCGTCGTCATATCATTGGTGTCTAACGCAAGAATTTGCTCTGGGAACGTTCGCTTCAGCAAATCCGCTTCATAGCGCAGCGTAGCCGTTTCTAAACAAGCTGTGCCTACTTTCTCAACTTACATAGACGCCAACTCGGCCTCCTTCGAATTGAGCTGGCGCAGGACTCTACGACGGGAACGACGCGATGACGAGTAGTGTCAAAGCAGAGCATGCGCTGCGACTGCCCGATATTCCGTACTTAGTTATGCTAAATCATCAGTGTTAATTGTTGTTCTTGGGGGGCTCATGTAGCCCCCTCTTAGATGGAAGCAAACAGTAATTTTTCCTTACTTTAAACTCTAGTTATCATTGTAGCGGTTTGGTCTGAGGCACTGGACTTGAGAATTATACGGTGAAAAAGCTTTTATCACCAAAATTCACTGAGGGAAGCCGAATATTCATTTCTGAAGCACAGAAAACTTCATCGTAAAGCGCCTTCCTTAAACTAGTTCTCTTTTTTTTTTTTTTTTGTGGTCATGCGTACGCCCATTGTGCCACAAGTTATGCTCTGCTGAATGCGTGCACCTGCATAGTTTACTTTTTCGGTTCGCGCCAATGACTTTTTTTATTAGGAGCTTATTGATCAATTTTATTTATTGAGTCCCAGAAATATTCACATATAAGCATGACGACGGATCCAGATTCATTTATTATTAGCCCCAACTTAGTTCCCTACCCAGTCGGGAAAAACTACAGAAAAGTTTCTGTTGTCACGCCAGAATTTCTGTGCGGCTTTTGACAGGAAACTTGTGACAACAGAACGTTCTGTAATAACATCAATAATTTCTGTAGTTAGAACAAAAAGTGCTACACAACTACAGACAACACAAATTTACTACATAAAAACTACAAAACTACAAATAAATCGGACGGTTACGACAGAACTAAAGAATATTTTGCGGTATTTTGGACACGGTTCTGTAGTTTTTTCGACTGTTAACGCATATCCGTGCGCAAGTGTATCGCTCGCCGCGGAATGGTGTCACGGGAATCTTACTCGATTCGAAGTCTTAGCGTAGTTTTCCAAGCAAATATCAAAATATAGAAGTACCACTGCATTCGAAAACCTACGCTCATCTCAAACGATGAAACGCCATTTCTGAACGAAGCGTGCCGTTGTTATAGACAGCCGTACGAGCAGTCAAACAGTGCCACTCCCATCTCCCGACCTCATTCTTTGATTCATCGAACTGTTCGCCCAGAGTGTAACATAAAATCAGCACATTATATATCAACTTCGTGAGCCAACGTTCTGATAAACGGTAGCCGTGGAATGGTTCCGCAGTTAAGCCGTCTCCTACCGCATTTACACTGCCCACCCAGCGCGGAGAATTGGCCTAGCCCTTTTGGGCGATCGCGTAATTGTTCCTCACTCGGTGTGGTCTTCTGTCCGGTACTTTGTAGCTCCATTAAGGGAGGCCCTGTGGTGCTGAACCCTCCGGGCAACAGCTTCGTGGGAGACCATGAAGCCTTTCTCGGCACACGACCTGCATGGTCTTGCCCACCTAATGGCCGGGGCTGAAGCCACAATCTCTGAGTCGAGTTTCACGCTGGTATAGCTTCAGATACCTTTCCTTAGCGAGAGTGAAACGGTGCAGTCACACTTGATGTAAACAGCGAAGTGCAAAGCCGAATTTGATACATATCAAGGGTGCATCCATGGTTTTTATATTAAATACATAATTAGCTTTGCCTACTTTGCCACCAGGATAAAATCATGATAAAATCCAGAACACCAGTGCATTTTGACCATTCCGGTTGGGTAACCGCTTCAAAAACTGGCTAGTTTAAGTACGCACTTTCAGGTTTTTATGGTTTGTGGCGCCATCTACAAGTTGTCAATAAAACGTGACGTCATCGCTTTCTGAAAATCTCCTTCTTTCTTTTTGTCTTAATTTTATCTGGGTCTGTAACGTCTAAGATGCTTTTGCTACCCGAACTCTTCAACAGATTTTATTTTCCAGGTGGATGGGCATTTATCAACAACCTGAAAGTTTCCAATTTAGACGGAGCTTCCTTTAAGGAACGCGGGCGCCGCCCCTATCCGTAACCACTTGAATTTTAACCAATCACGAGCGCCGTTTTTTTTTTTTTTTTTTTTTTTTTATGCAGGGCCATATGAGAAGTTCCGGTCTGCTAAGTCCACATAGGAAGCTCAGCAAGAAGAAGGAAGCAGCATGGACACGGTTGCAGGTGGGCACCTTTCAAAACCCAGCCACACTGAGTAGGTTCCTGCCGGGCAAAAACGAAGGCAAATGTAGGGCCTGGGGTGAACGGGCGACGCTAGTCCACATGATGCGGCCACGCGCTCAATCCAACGCTTTAGTGGACCGTAAAGAGCCATTGAAGGTTCTGCTACACAGCCAAGGCCTCGAAGAGCAGAAAACCACCATCAGACAATCCTTTGAAGCAGCAAGATCCGAAGAAATCTCGGCCTTTTGATAAGGACGGGAGGGCAAGGCCGCCCTCCTGATAATTGATCTGATATTAAAAAGCTTTTCTACGCTATGGGAAGTTTCTCTGGTTGCCACATCTGTCCCCAAAGGTCTACGTGCGAATACAGAAGGCGATGTCTTGCTTGATGCGCCAACAAGCCTCTGCACTCTAATTGCAGCGAACTTCATTTTCATTTTTTAAGGCGAAAACCTTTATTGGCTCATACTGTCGTATACAAAGTCTGTCCCGCTTTTGCGGCGGCTGTCGCGTGGCGTTCCTTGGCGCGCGTTCAAGTGTGGGATCGCAGATGGCAGGAACGCTAGACAAGATGAGACTTATCAGGCTTTCGCCTTTCACTACTTTAGTCGCTAAAGTTCCTCGTAATTTTTTTTTTTCTATATTAACACGATCTAGGAATTACAGCAGGCTGCTACCATGTAATTGGAAAGACCAGCCCTCCCGCGTGCCCAGCCGGAACACACGTCGTGAATCGCATTTAGCGAAGAATAAACCGACAAGCCTACAATGTTCTCATGCCCAGACTGGCCTCGAGTTTGTATCTCTTCATCTCCAAGCAGTACAAAGCGCGCTTTCTCTTTACTGCATTGTTATACCTGCCGCTGCCACAGCCCTGTTTGCAAGCCGTCGTGCTCGCTCGCGCATAGGTAACGGTTCAATTACACGTAATAAAATGCCCAATTAAGGCATGCCACCGAGTGGGGGCAAGGCGCTTGCGCATTTGGGGTCCCCGATCATTTTCTCCGCGTGGTATCTAGCTGTGCCTAAAGGAGCGACCGGAGGACTCTAACCGACTAACAAGATCCAGGGGGAACCGAGCCTTTGCCTCACTTTTTGTGTAGTTGCTGTTATTTTTGTTTTATTCTTTTCATTCTCCTTGCTCTTCTTGCTGTTACTGTACCTTGCCTTTTTTACGTACGTATAGGATAATCTACCACCCGTTACACAAGCGTTGTACAAGATGGTCATGAAAGCGACATAAAAGAAGAAGCGCCGGAACTGCGTCTCAAATGCGAGAGCTTCTTCAGTTGCGATGCCCTGCGCTGCTCAGGAGCGTGTAATCATTGCCAGCGCGCCGCTCCCGAAACATCTTTTTTTTTTTTTTTTGTTGCCGTTAAATAATGGGCTTCTGCTCGACGGCCCACAACTTGAGTGGCACAATTTATAGGCGTACATATATTTAGCTTATACACAGTGCGGCGTTAAGCCAGCAAATGCAAGCCTTTGAAGCCGTGGCAGTGATTATCCACCCACCACTATCAGGATTGCTGGAGACTGCAGACCTGCCGTCCTATATATCTTTTCTCGTTCACGCGTATGAATAAGTGTCCAACTCAGCAGCATCTAGCCAGAAGCTGATTTGCGTTTCGTGCTTTGTTCCTCCTTACCGAGTATTTCTTCTTTGGTTTTTGATCACAGTGTTATTTCCACAAGAGAAGAGTTGGATGAATTAGGGTTATACGTGACGGAGAAAAGATATCAGGTGAAAAGTATGCCTTGCCTTCGATACAGGGCACACGCTTCTATAGAAGGGTGAGCACAGAGCCTGGCGGAGAGATTAGGTGGGCTAAACCTTGCTTTTCATGGCACTGATGTGGTGTTACCGTCAGTGAGCCGGAAAGCGAAGCCCTATATTAAAGGGTCTACCGCGTTTGCTATCGAGTGCTTACTGGGGTGGGAATAAACTAAGCTCCCTTAAACCTTCCCCCAGGCCCGCCTCAGTCTTAATCGGCGGTAACATATCACGCATATCATTGCCGGCGCGAAGACTAAATGAGCTATACAGATATGGGGCCAAGTTTACTTTTCTGTGGTGCCACAACAAGATGATTACGTTTCTTCCTTTATCCTAGCGCCTCCAGGATTGAGCGTCGTCACCAAATGACACATACTTGCGCCCGTTTCATACATGCCCCCTTGGATACTCCGCTACAACAGGTCTAGCGCGTTAGACGCTGCTTCAAATAGGGCACGTCATTAATTAGTTCATAAATATATTTATTCACAAGGATGACCTGAGGCCTAGAGGGGATGTAGGTGGGTTAGGTGAGGTTGAGGACGACAGACTTCGAATGAAATCTAGCAAGGAAATAAGCTTGCAGCCTTACACTTCGCATCGGTACTGGATACTGTCCAGTCTTCATGTGTCTGGATGTGGTGAGCAGATGTGCAACGAGCACGGAAGCTCACCGTGCTAGGACAGGTCCAATCAAATGCTGCAGGTCAACGGAGTCAGCAGGGCAGTTGGGTCAGCGGGTTCCGTGCCAAAGTTCAAATTCACTGCACTACCACCAGATTGCACACAAAAATAGACTGCACTGAGGCTTTACTTTTCATGATGATGATGATGATGATGATACTGTGGCTCCAGACTATGTGGCCGAGCTGGGGTAGGGGCATACATGCCAATTTATTGATCTCCACTGGTAGACAGTATATATATACCTCGTTGGCCCCCGAAAGAACCGCGTTCCCCTCCGCAACCACATGCTTATGGGTTGTAACAAGGTCAGGCCCGCTGAGTGATGCAGGCGGAGGTGAACCTGCTGTTCTGGCACTGCTCCCCAAACTGCCTCCATCGAACGTAGACAGGCTACTTTGCTGGTTTGCCGCAAGGTCGAACGCTAGCCTTATAAAGCCTTCCCCTCAGTGCTTTCCTCATGGAGCCTCAATTCGAGGGTCGACCTCTCCATTCAATTCCCGTTGTCATTTCTCTGTCGATGGAGGCGGGCTGCAGTGATTCCAATGCAGATCGCCAGTACTCCGCCGTCTAGTGACCCGTGGGTTCACAGTACAGCTCCATGCATAGTCTCCAGCCGTTTTTCCATCACTGCAAATTTGCCACAGATTCTGAAAATAAAGGCTTCAGGCGCTGCCGAGGGCAATTCGTCGAATAAGGTTTCGTCTGTGAAAACCTACCTGCTGCAGGAATGACACCGGATGCCTGAACTGGCTTCCTGATTTTTTTTTCTCCAGACTTCAGGCATTTAAAGCTCATGGATCCAAAGCTCGCGCCAAGGCATGGCCATATGCCAAAACACGCTGGCGTAGGCAAACATATTGAATGGGCTAGCTCAGGTGGGGGGAGCCGTCGGGACCTTGCTTGGGCGCAGGACAGTAGTGGTTAGGAGCGGCGAACTTGAGGGCCCGGTGAAGCAACAGGAGCATCTGCGTCTGAAGGCTACTCCTTGTAGCGGCCGACATTTTGGAAGTCAGATCTAACTTTCCGTCGCACCTTCTGTATGAGCAGCGCTAGGCGTGTACGTAGAGCTCAACTTATTCGAGGTTCAAAATTCCCGCTCTGAACAGGACACTGGTGCCAGCTATCGCGTCGCAGCGGAGGAGCAGGAGGAACAACTTCGTTTTCAGTCGAGGGACTTGTGTGGGGCGTTACGTGCAGTAACGTTAAGTGGCGAAGAGGCCTTAGTCTCTGGCGACTTCCAGGGCTCGTTCGATAGATCGGACTTTATCGTCTAGCTCCGAGCTGCTTTAGTTTAAAGTTATCTCCAAGTGGTTTCTTGAAGTTTATAGAAAAGGAGTAAATGCAATGTCCTGAAGGAAAGATCGAGTGTTCTGCATAAAAAAAACTCTGGCATGTATATTGAGCCGCTTCGTTCCGCGCGATCGAGGGAGGAATTAGCCTAAGTCCATGAAATTTGCATGTACCGAGGAGAGAGTATAAATGGGCTAAAAAAATTTCGCTATGGCAGAAACCCTGCCTCGAGCAAAGTTCAGCCCTGCAGACTTGGAGTTGGTAACAATTTTGACAACCGGAGCAGCGATCACCAAAGCTATGGCAGCTTCGGCCTCCTCAGGAAACACGTGTAGTCACAGAAGAATCGGTATTCCCTATAGAATCGGTATTCGACATAGACATCGTCATTTTGAAGGCTGAGCTTCCTGTGTAGTGTTCTGGCCCTGTCCTCGCCTGTGGGCGTTGTAAATATGATGCATGTTATCAGGCAATACCTTCCAGTCAGAGGCTAAGCCTCAATAGATCGCAGTGTGGTGGCTGCTCTACTACTTACAGCACCACGACAGGTGCCTAAGTCGTCTTCAGACGATTTGACGTTGCAGTGATTCAGGCCAGCCGGAGCCCCGGAGAGCGACCAGTGGCATTCCCAAAACTCGGCCTCCGGTGTAACGCTCTCTGGGTACGTTTGGCTTCATCGAGCCGGGAAGCGCGACGGCCCGTCGAGCTCGACCCGGCGCTAATCTCACCCGCTTTCGCCGCTAGCGCACACGATATCGTTGCAATGCTTAGATGGGATTCTGACTTAGAGGCGTTCAGTCGTAATCCCACGGATGGTAGCTTCGCACCACTGGTCTCTCGACCAAGCACGTGAACCAAAAAGTGTCCGAATCTGCGGTTCCTCTCGTACTGAGCAGAATTACTATCGCAACGACCAGTCATCAGTAGGGTAAAACTAACCTAAAAACTAACCTTGGTAGCGAGACTAACCAAGACTGATTTAACGCCAATTTTCAGCTATAGAATGCCTCCAGGTATGTGTGAGGGACAGCCTATTATCCAAGATGCCCGATGGGCTTCTACAATTTCAGTGGGAGTGTTATTAATTCCAAATGCAAGAAGTCTTTCTGTTGTGTTGCATGGTAAACCTAGGGCTGATTTATATGCCTTGCCTACAATGAGGCTCTCTCAATCTGTTGCGTTTCCTACAAACTGAGATTTAGGTAGGGGACCGTACAAGTTAATCGGCTGGTCACAATTAAACGCCTGAACCATGCGTAAAGTGTTGGTTACTCGTTTAGTAAGGTGCACAGTTTGCAATATATGGTGGTGTGCAGTGATTTCAAAGTCTCCGTGTTCCGGCCACTGGCCTACGTGAATAAGGAAGCCCATCAACCGAATACTAGAGACCTCAGGAATGGGCTAACTGACCACTGGCATAAACCTTTATAGGTGGATGTCCATCAAAGCCTGATCTGCCTCTGATAAGGAGCGCAATTCCGGCTACTGCAGTGATCAGGAAAGCCCTGCTCCAGCCCCAAAGTTTTGAACAGTCTACTAGGTAGTGCTGCAATGCTTTTTCTATGTTGGCACCTCTCCCTAATGTTACTCACAGGGTGATGTTGCCGGCATATAATGTGTGATGCAGGTTATGAATAGAGGCTAATTGTGAGGGAAGCCCTAATAATGAAAGGTTTGATGGGGTTTAACGTTCCAAAGCGATTCAGGCATGAGGGACACCTTAGTGAAGGGCTCCGGAAATTTCGATCACCCGGGGTTCTTTAATGCGCACTCATAAAATGCACCTTGCTTTTCTCCGCATCCACGAAAAAGCGGCTGCCCCAGCCGGCATTCCATCCCATGTCCTTGGGTTAAGTCGAGTGCCCTAACCCCTGAGCCACCACAACTCGCAATGAAAGTTTACAAAGAAAAGGAGATACGAGCGATCCCTGCAGATTTCCGCAAGAACCTAGAGGACACTTGACAGAGTCCATAAAACTATAGCAGAGTTCCAGTGCGGTCTGTCAGAAAACTGCGGATGTAATTGTAAGTCCACAGTCCTAGGTTGATGGTCTGTAGGTTAGTCAAAACGGCTCCATGAAAAATGCAATCAAAAGCTTTAGTGATATCAAGTCTAAGAACAACTTTGATACCTGCTTTTGCCAGGGATTATAAAATTTGACGAGATGGTGCATCACGTCCTGTGCTTATAGATAAGCATGAGTGGAATTCCAGCATAGTTAGGTGAAGTATTGAAACTGCAGAAATTACATTCAGCATGCGACATTTGATATTCGCCACATATTAACAGAACAGCATTTAAAAGAGTAATGATATACGCACACAGCATTCAAGAGCACTATATCTACCACTTGCCATCCCTACCATCTTTAACTTGGAAATGACTGGTAAATTCTGAGTGTCGTGAGCCATTACAACTATGATTATGTAAATTTCACCCTATTTGTGCTAAACCACACATACAATCATCACAACCATGCAAAAGTCTTGCTATGATGCCAGCCGTTTTAACTGAAGCGGCGAGAGCATGCACAGTAAATGCGCCTGTGGCAAGGCCCCTCTCCCTTAATGCATCTGGCACACCATTTGCTCTATTACAACGTACAGACCTCCATTTGGCGTCAAATTTCTCCTTTTTCGTATCAAAATTGAGACACAACCATTCTCAACACAACATTCAATATAGTGTCATACTATTTCATTTCACAGCATCCATCTGCTCGTTAAGTTGGAGTTTAGTTTGTAGTGATATTCAAACTGGTGACATATGGCCTCCAATTGCATGCCATGCAATTACAACGTCTAACATTTGCACTCTGTGCCAATCTCTCAATGCTAAACTGACAAACAAAACTATAAAAACAGTGCTTTCACATGACTATATCAGTTTAAGGAGAGTTAAACTCTGGCTAAATTTTTATATATTTACTGCGTGGATGATCTACTTGCTGTCTTAGATAATCAATATACGATTGAAAGCCCAGAGTTCATTTGTAATTTGACATTAACCCCTTAACCGTTTCGGACGAGCTGCGCTTGCCTTGCCAAGCCGTCCCCAAACCGTTTTGGATGACTATAGCTCGTCCTCGCTGAATAGGTTCTTCCCTTCAGCGTTTCGGACGAGCAGCGCTCATTTGTGGCTTAGATGGCATTTTGCTCGACAGATGGCAGCACTGACCTGATAATTTGGTTTTTTTCTACCACATAAACGTCTTTTTCGTATGGCAACATGGGTTTTAAAAATGGCATCCGGCGGAGGCGACGCGTGCATTGCTGGCCCGTCTTCTCGGAAACAACGCTTTTCTTCGTCGTCATCTTCTTCGAACGATGGTGATTCAGACACTGAAGTGTACATTGTTTCAGGGAGCGAAGACGACAGTGATGACTTTGTGCTGAGCATTTCTTCCGTATTGTGAGAAATAATAAAGTTCAATATGCTAATTTCACTTCGTGTTTGCTTGAAAAATTTTTTAAAGATCGAATGCATGCTTTTTATTGCAATAAAACCGAAATCAGGAATAAAAAAAAATAAGCAGTTTTGTTAAAAAATTCGTTGATATAACAAAACGGTGAAGGGGTTAAAAGGATCAGTTCCAGAAACAAATTTAATGCTGTCCAGAAGACACAAACAAGATCAGTGTAGACAACCATCCCATCCCAGCTTCTCTTCAACAGTGAGATAGTGAGCCACTGTACTTGGAAAGCGACAGGACATTAATTTGCTCAAGGACTGCGCTTGTGTAGATATGTTTGCATCGAACCTTCTAACACAAGATGCTGACAACACATGTATAAGCATACAGCTGTTGCTATTGTTTGTCTACTCCTGTTGCTTCCTCTCTCTGCACTTGTCCCTTTACATCCCACTCATAACCGTTCACTCATAAACTAAACCACTACTTTTTGTTCATTTCTGATTCCACCATGATACCACAGAACAAGGTATTTGTCAAATCTAAAATGTACAACAAAATAGTTCCAGCAGGCTATGCTATTCGTATCTTGGTCCCAGCACACTAATGTCGCAAACCATTCAAGTGTTTATATGTTCTTTTCGACAGCCGCAGGCGTGCGGTCTTATCATTGTGAATCTAGCGCGCGAATCATTTCTGTATTCTTTGTTTGTTCATGCTCGCTGTTGCGAGACGCGGCTTTATCAATTCTTTGCTGCGGCAGATGATTCGAGATGTATCTCAAAGGATTCCAGCCACGCGCTTGTATTTCTACAACGTTCCCTGTCTGCAGTTTTATCTAGATGTTTCTACGCCGCTTTTAAATTCATTGCTGATGAGCGAAACGGACATTCGTAGACCAACGACTGCTGAGCACGATTGTTGCTGTCGCCGCCGATTGGTTATAGTTCTTTTGGGGCGTAAGTCATCCCATCAAAGAGTTGATTGCTGCGAAGATCGTCTCTTCATTTGTTGCCAACGGCATTGTCACCATGTGACACTATCATGCAAAAGAGATGCAAAATTAATTTATTACTGGCAACAGCAATAACAATGGAAAACAAAATAGAAACAATATCCTGAAGCCGACAAAGCTGTCATGGTAAATCGTTTGAATAAAAGTACACAGACACAGATCAATACACTTGTGAAAAATGAATGTTCATGAAACAAGAGTGAACAGCGAGTGCGTAAAGGGAGGAAATGTGGCACAGTATAGCACAATAAATAGGCAAAACACCTACGCATAATACGGTAAAAACATGTATACACAGTAGTACATTGAAACGCTAGGCCTTCATAATGTGTTCGCAATGGCTTGATTGATTACAAGTACAGCTTTACCCAGACCTTCTGAGCTCAGGGGGTGTGCTTCCAAGTCCTGTGAAAATCCTACATATTGGAGAGGGTAGGGCCAAAGGTCTTTTTACCTTCAGGAAATTTAGAATATTTGAATGCATTGTGAGTTATATGATGTGGCCCGGAAGCAAACACTCTGAGCTCTAAACTTCTGACAAAAATAGCACTACCTGCCTGCCACTAGCAGGAATAAATAATTTGCAACTTTATATGCAATATGTCGCTGCCATATATTTGTATTTAAATATGTCACTTTCATAATAACAAATTTAATGTGCAGTTATTATAGTTAAACACTGAATCAGAAAAAAAATGGTATGGTATTCAAGATTTTTAAACAAAGTATGAAGTAGATGCTACCTAATGACATAATAGTAACACTATAGTGGCTTAACATTTTCTATCAAGGGGTTCGCTTGCAAGTATTTCTAAGCCCAATCATACAAAACATGAAAGACTTAAGCAAATTGTACACAGCTAAAGAAAGGCCGTTCATGTGAAGATTCTGAAGGCACATAGCACTTTTGCATGTCTTGTCTGCAAATAAGGAAATACAGCGATGCAAACTGGAATGTGCACAAACACAAATATTAACATCAGACGCAACACATCTTACAAAAAACAACAGTGAGAGAAAAAGTAACACAAGCTGCTAGTCTAAGCTCTGTCAAACAATTAATTATAAAAGAAACAGATCAGAACTCTTGAAAGTGTGTCTGCTTTCCTCAACAAGTCCAATCGGACATCGAAAACCCTAGCTGTGAAATGTCTGTTCTGAAGGCTAGGAGTTGGTACTTATTCATTATTAATATAAACAGCGTGAACACGAAGACAAGGGACAAGAAACAAGAAAGCCACAGTACATGCGCTGACTCACAACTAAGCCTAAGCCGTTTACTCCGTTTGTTTTTCTGGGCCTTGGAGTAAACGGCTTAGGCTTAGTTGTGAGTCAGCGCATGTACTGTGGCTTTCTTGTTTCTTGTCCCTTGTCTTCGTGTTCGCGCTGTTTATATTAATAATCACAATTACGGAACAAAACAAAAAAGAATCGTACAAGAACATAAATAGAAGACACTGCAATTCAGGCAATTAAAGTAGAAATGCCAAACATTCTACACAAAACAAACGAAAAAAAAAAAAAACACGGAGACTAGACAGAATGGCTTCTGGCCTGCATGTATAATAATTTTACAGCCATCCCAAGAACAGCTGTCAAAAGGTAGAAACCACCAAAGAAAACTGTTAAGGTAAAAAAGTGCTTGTTAGCAAGATAGCACATTCACACTTTTTATCACATGTCACCGGGCAGGACAAAAATTACAAACTTGCATCGGGAATAAGGTCACCATTGTCAAAGAATAAGATACTGGTACGATGAAGCAGTGCTTATTGTGTGTTAGTGACCAGCTTGTTTTGCAGAAAACTAGAAACTGTCATGCAAGGGACGTGAATTCTAAGGCCATTCTAGAAATACACACAACAGTATTCTGTCCACTGTAACACAAAATTCTATCCCGTCTAATCTCATGACACTACACTATGCTTCGGTGTCATGGAGGTGCTTCAAGAGCTCTTGAAATAAACTGAAAGCGTTAACATAGAAGCCAGCAAGCTCATAACTATCGAAGTGCCACATGTTACTTAACTAAGAATTGAACCTCATCATCTTGTCAAAGGATGCGTTACTACATCAAAATAGGCTCTCACAATAAAATCCTGGTCCCTCAAAATACACTGCTATGCCAAAGACTCCACACAAGCTATAAAAACTAAAAAGGAAGGAAACGTTCCAAAATTTAACAAGCCAAGCCAACTTAGCCAGAAACACTGCCATCGCACTGCTTGTTGAAGGGAAAACGACTAAACAAAAGAACCCAAATTCTCTGAAGAATCATTTGCCTTTGCAGCCTTCCCCTTCTTGCGTTAAATGTGCGATGACAATTCAACAACAATGCAACACTCCTCTAATAAAAATTACTAACTAAAGCTGCACAGCATTGGAGTGATATGTCATCAGGCACAACTCATCAAGCGTTGCTTCCCTTCGTCACTGTTTTATGTTTACTTTCTCTCTTGTTTACAGAGTGCTTTACAGCTAAACAGAACACAAAATCCATTTCACCCACCTATGTGACCTCAAGTGTGCCTACTATAGAAAAGCAGCTCTAAGGATCTGCAATCTCATATTGAAGAAACAAAACAAATGCCGTATTCATATCTGCATTAGCTTGCATCTACTTTCAACAAGCTTGCCAACATTCAGCAAAAACCATACAAGAATAAAAATAACACAGGCTCTTTTCAAAGGGTTTGAATATGCTCTTGTAAAAGCTGCTTACATTTTTTACAACAAAAATGCAGTGACAAGCTTGCACTATACAATAAATATTCACAATAAAAGGCTCGTCCATAACATACACAATTTTCATGTGCATATTTTAACAACATAAAAACAATCTATGCATGCTAAAAAGAAAAAAATCTGAGGCTTGGGCCCTCCTATTCAGGAGCAAAGAAGTGGTAAAGTTTACTCTCAATAATTGAAACTCTACGGGGCAAAAACTTGCATGAATCACGTGGAGTTTGAATTCACAGAGCCTTTTTTGGTTCCCCCAATGTTAAATAGGCCAAACTGATAGTAGTTCAAACTGACTGGCTGTCCAATGTAAGCTAGTCTGAATGAGTTTCAACTTCACCCTCCGCTGTGGTACGCTTCTCAGCATAGCTGTATATAGAGCACTCTAAATTTGTGCTTTGAATTGCAAGGGCGATGCCTATTGATAATGCCACCTGGTTTGAGATAGCCTGCATGTGAGGGCACTGCCTTCACCTTTATCAGCATGCCAATCTAGAACTGCGATCATCAACGATCACTGGTGAAGGCACTGCAGGCTATCAAACCAAAACAGAGATAATATGCCTCAAAACGCGGTACAGCAAAGTTTTGGCGTAAGGGAACATTAAGATGAAGCAGTTTTCTTCCCGAATGTGCCAGCATATTATCATTATTCTTCATAACCTCGCACATCATACAATTTTGGCCGTGATTAGCAATTATCACCAAGAAAAGCTTTTTGTTCGACAACTACAAGCTTTACCCATTAGCATCTTAAATTTTTTTATCTTACGTTTTATTATCAGGTAACGTGAAGCAACCTAAATCTCTGCACATCTTGCGCGGTGTTGTCCCTGTTTGAGAAAATTGACCCAAGTGATGACATTCCTCTCCCCGAAGCTGTCAGACTTGGGTAATCCTGGTTCAGTAGCCGAGCGTTTTAACCACTGCGGCGAGTAGCCCACACACTTTGAAGCATGTCTTTTGAGCACTCTAGACAGTCATGTTGACGTCTCTACCTCCATCCAGCCACACAGAATCCACTGCAGGGTGCGCAAGAATGTGAACGTGGCTCAAACTCGCTTGGACCACATTCTGATTGGCGTGAAAGTGACACCGCCAGTTCTCAGTTATGATGTACTACTGATGTAGATAATAGTGGTGACGGTGTTTGCAGAGATGAAATTTTCCTGGATCACAAACAGTGTGCAAAAATTTCAAGTGATTTTCCTGATGCCATATCTTCTACAAAGCTGCGCTCTGCTGTTTAAGACAGCCAAGATGCTGCATTAGTACTGCTTACTGACCACCTTGTCACATAGGGGAACGCCTATTCATAATGATGATCATTATTCATGGTGCCAGGGCACCATCCAATCAGTGCCATGGTGCAAGGTGTTTTTGTACACTCAAGGTGAAGTCAAAGGCGTTTATCTGAACCATCTCACTTCAGATGAGGCAATGACCAGGCCAGGGGATAACTTGCACCCACTGTATCACCAGTCGGTATGCAGCAGCACCAAGTTCAAAGCATGCATCATTCACACATGTATGGCGGCTTCTGGATGACACCATTTTCACTGCCATTGGGCAGCAAAGGCAATCCAGCTGCTAAAGTCCAAAGCCTGCGATGACACCGCAAACTTAAGCGACACCACATTCAGGGAGCTGCCCCTTTTGCAAGGCTTCAATTGGAAGCATGCATATTTCGTCAAAGTGAAATGTACGTCAAAAATAGTGATGTTTAAACCACGTCAGCCACACCTGGTTCTGCAGCATCGAAATTTTCAGATATTGCCATAACGTGGTTCATTATTCACAGTCCTCCTCTGGGCACTGGGTGAGGCATCTTCAAATGTGGGATTTTGGTACGTCAAGTCAGCACCGTTACTAGGCAGGGGTTCGGGGTATCCGTTGTCATCATCATCACCAGGGGGCGGCAGAGGAGGTGGAGGAGGCAGCCCGGCTGTTGATCCGTTGAAGTCCGAACCTTCCGACAGCGCGGCAGGCGGAGGAGGCACGGGAAGTTCATTGTCATAGGCACGTTGTTGGACATCGTACACAGGCTGGCGGCCAAAACCTGGATTGCTGTAGGTCTCGGAGAAGTCGTCCTGGTAGCTGCTGCCGCTTGCATTTGCCGCCTCCTGCAAGTTCTGCAGTTTCCACAGCTGGATGTTCTCCAGGGCGCCAACGAGCACAAGGAAGATGTCGATGATGAGAATCACAACCTGTGTGGTAACGAGAAAAGGGTAGGACCCAAGAATATGTGACTTATGCCGTTCAACGAAAGAGAGATAGCAGAACCCCCCATCAGCAAACTTAGAACTATAAGACAACCTATAAAATGAAGGAAAGCTGTGATAAGGGCTGGTTGGTTCATGCTCTACATGACGAGAACAGCATGCAGATAACTATGAACAAAGAAGTCAGCACAATTTCTGTCCTCTTCAATCTGTGCTGTTTACCCTATGATTTAGATTACAGACAGGGCACTTTCATTACTAATGACACAAACTGAAGATATAAATTGCATTTTTTGAAGGAAGTCAGTACACTTTTGTTCACTGACGTCCACTTATTATTTGTGTTCAGCGGTAGATCTAAGTATAGGGGGAGTGGCCTCATCAGCTCTAAGAGAAGTTTCATGAGGAAAGAAATCATTAAAATATTTTTCAATGAAGCAAGACCAAGAAATGCATTACACAGATAGGAAATCCCTCCATACCACTCTCTACAAAAGGTACCCACAAATTTTCCCCTTTGTTTGTTTCTTTCGCTTAATGACAGTTTCCTAGTAGCCTGTAATACAGTTGTTAAGAACTAACAAAGACTAAATGTGCAATGAATGTGGATGCGGAAAAATGTGTGCAAAATGCATCGTGTATGAAAACTGGGATGGAATTTTTGTTGGATCGGCCCAGAAACCGCCAGTCATACTTTTTTTTTCTCAAAAAGGCATACCAAGAATCCTGTGAAAAGCCTGCAAAGTTACAGAATGGGGTAAAAAGAATTACAGTCACTGACCAAGTGAACATGAAAAAAAGACGTTTCGGAACCCGTATGAGTTCCTTGATTACAATGAGGCGGACAAGGAGAGGGAATGTAAATTTAAAGGCGAAGTTGGTGACATAATGATTGTACATAAATTAATGGCATGTTTCCTGTAGTGCGATTCATGACTCTGGTTGTCGTTTGAATGAATGATGACTCAAGCAGCAGCTGCATTGTCAGATATTTGTCTTTGACTAAGTCTGTAGCATCGTCCCAGGCAATCTGGTGCCTCACTTTGTGCGCGTGCTGTGTCAGGGCACTTGAAGCAATCTTCTTGTTTCGAACATCACACTGGCGTTCCTTCAATCTTTGTGTGAACTTCCTAGTTTCGCAGATATAAACTTCATTACAACCGCCACAAGCTATCTTATAGACCACACGAGGGAATTGAACAGAAGGCAGGGGGCCTTCAACATCAACAAGCATATTGCGAAGCTTGCAGGTCGGCACGTGTCCAATGCGCAAGTCATATTTTTAAAATGCACGGAACAGAGCTTCACTAACACCATGTATATAAGGAATCCCTGCAGTAGCCGAGAGGTCTTGGAATCCTGTGAAAAGCCTGCAAAGTTACAGAATGGGGTAAAAAGAATTACAGTCACTGACCAAGTGAACATGAAAAAAAGACGTTTCGGAACCCGTATGAGTTCCTTGATTACAATGAGGCGGACAAGGAGAGGGAATGTAAATTTAAAGGCGAAGTTGGTGACATAATGATTGTACATAAATTAATGGCATGTTTCCTGTAGTGCGATTCATGACTCTGGTTGTCGTTTGAATGAATGATGACTCAAGCAGCAGCTGCATTGTCAGATATTTGTCTTTGACTAAGTCTGTAGCATCGTCCCAGGCAATCTGGTGCCTCACTTTGTGCGCGTGCTGTGTCAGGGCACTTGAAGCAATCTTCTTGTTTCGGACATCACACTGGCGTTCCTTCAATCTTTGTGTGAACTTCCCAGTTTCGCAGATATAAACTTCATTACAACCGCCACAAGCTATCTTATAGACCACACGAGGGAATTGAACAGAAGGCAGGGGGCCTTCAACATCAACAAGCATATTGCGAAGCTTGCAGGTCGGCACGTGTCCAATGCGCAAGTCATATTTTTAAAATGCACGGAACAGAGCTTCACTAACACCATGTATATAAGGAATCCCTGCAGTAGCCGAAGAGGTCTTGGAATCCTGTGAAAAGCCTGCAAAGTTACAGAATGGGGTAAAAAGAATTACAGTCACTGACCAAGTGAACATGAAAAAAAGACGTTTCGGAACCCGTATGAGTTCCTTGATTACAATGAGGCGGACAAGGAGAGGGAATGTAAATTTAAAGGCGAAGTTGGTGACATAATGATTGTACATAAATTAATGGCATGTTTCCTGTAGTGCGATTCATGACTCTGGTTGTCGTTTGAATGAATGATGACTCAAGCAGCAGCTGCATTGTCAGATATTTGTCTTTGACTAAGTCTGTAGCATCGTCCCAGGCAATCTGGTGCCTCACTTTGTGCGCGTGCTCTGTCAGGGCACTTGAAGCAATCTTCTTGTTTCGGACATCACACTGGCGTTCCTTCAATCTTTGTGTGAACTTCCCAGTTTCGCAGATATAAACTTCATTACAACCGCCACAAGTTATCTTATAGACCACACGAGGGAATTGAACAGAAGGCAGGGGGTCTTCAACATCAACAAGCATATTGCGAAGCTTGCAGGTCGGCACGTGTCCAATGCGCAAGTCATATTTTTAAAATGCACGGAACAGAGCTTCACTAACACCACGTATATAAGGGATCCCTGCAGTAGCCGAAGAGGTCTTGGAGTGGCTATCCTAGGTTGCGAAACTTTCTTCTCAATATGCGAAATAAAATGGGTGGAATATTAATTCTTGTAAACCTCGTGCCGTATCTTCTTAAGCTTGGACTCCCTGTTTTGGCCATTGCATAGCATTTTAGCACGAGTCATGAGTGAGGAAACAACCGACTTCTTGTGAGCCATTGGATGATTCGAGTTAAAGTCTAGATATCGTCCTGTGTGTGTAGGCTTGTGGCACGCGGTGAACGAAAGGTCGTAGTTCTTTCGTTTCACAAGCAGATCGAGAAATGGCAGGCAGTTTTCCTTTTCGAATTCGACAGAACTGCAGGTTCAGTTCTACTAAATTTAGAACTCGCAAAAATTGAGAGGTGTCTTGCAGGACCACATTGTGTCCATTTTTGCGCAGTCTTTCAGCTGCCAATAGCCTGGCTTCTTTCAGCCATTTCGAGAGCACCCCAATGGCACGGGTACATGCTTCCTTTCGTACGCTTGGGGAAAGTTGATTTACGGCCAGTTCCACAGAACAGATCACCTTCTGCTTGTCAGGTGCTCGATGAACGGTGAAATTCAGACCCTGAGAAAGAACGCTGACCTCACTTGTTGTGGGCTAGTAGGACAAGTTCACCAAGTCAAGCTTGCCATCTGATGATAGTTGCGGTCGCAGAGCCTGCCGTTTCTTTTCTTGAGACAATCTGCATTGACCCTCTCTTCCACTGGTGGTAAAGTCGCCATGTAGCTGTACATCTGGAAGGCGACCCTTCAACAATGTACTCTAGTTGTCGACGAGCAAAAAATGTGTCTGTCTCTAAGTTCTTGATCTTCTGGCAGCATTCCTGCACATAAGCTTGTACCAACTTTTTTTCTGCTTGCCGCATGATCTGGTATCCCCAGGAGTCCGTACAGGCGTCTTCAGGTGAAGCGACTGAGGCACCGAATTTTCCTCTTCGCACGTCTGGTTGAAAGCCAGGTGGGTCTTGAAAGCGAAAACTCTTAAGATGAACGAAGCATACTGCCGTATTATTTATTTATTTATTTATTTATTTCATAATACTGCAGGCCTTATGGCCCAAGCAGGAGGGGCATACCAGGTAACAATCACACACAGAAAAAACAAAAAATACAATACACACTACAATTCGGCGAGAAAAAAGGAATCATAATAGTAATAGTAATTTTTAAACAATTTGACAGTCTAACAAATAAAAATAGGCAATAACACACAGCACAATTCGGCATGAACAAAGGAAACAGATATAAAGTACCGAACAGTTGAGCAGCCTAACCAAACAAATGACCTTCCAGTGCCTTGTTAAAATTACTGCTTTGGAAAAGAAATTCTGGAAGCAAATTCCAATCAGAGATGGTCCGTGGGAAAAAACTGTACTTAAATGAATTTGTTCGGGCAAAGACAGGTTGCAGCATATGTTCCCTAGTGTGTCGTGTTCGTCTGGCAGTAGAAGGTTGGACAAAGTTAAGTAATGGAATATTAACTTCCTGTGACAGAATCTTACGAAGAAACAAAATTCTGTTCATTTTGCGGCGGACTGAAAGGAGCGGGATGTCATTTTCTACCATCATCTGTGTGGGAGAATCAGATCTGCTGTACTTGTGGAAAATAAACCTGACTGCTTTCCTTTGTATCATTTCAAGAGCAGTTATGTTCTTTTTTGTGTGAGGGTCCCAAATGATAGAGGCGTACTCGAGCTTAGTTCGGATGAATGTGTTGTATGCCAAAAGTTTGATATTAGAGGGGGCGCGATTAAGTTTGCGTTTTAGGAAGCAGAGTATTTTAGTGACTGCGCCTTATCCGTAATTACTCTTGCAGTACAAGTAGTCAAGGAACCCGTATGGGTTCCAAAACGTCTTTTCATGTTGACTTGGTCAGTAACAGTAATTCTTTTTACCCTACCACCTCCTGACCAGACGAACTTTCATCGAACCCGTGACTACTAAAGTTACAGAATTTTGCCGAAGGCTGGCTAAACATTCATTGCGTTCGTACAGGCATATTATAGGCTACATGCTTAGAACTTCCTTTTCACAAAATGAAATTTTCAGCTATGAAAATTTTCAATGCAGTGTCACTGAGATATCTATATAGAGGGAATAACTTTACAGGAGAAATCTAAAATTAGCATATTTCAAAAGGAATGATTGCCTTGACCCGCAGTATAGTCCTAAATGTGAAACAATACAAATTAATCCAAACAGATAAATGAGTTCTTAACAAGTATACTCTGCCAGGTGGGTATATATCTGGTGAGAAAACGGAAACAGAGAAAAACAATAATAGTTGAAGCATTCTCTGAAAGAATTTTTTAGAGTATTCCGCATGGAACTAAGCAGCAAGACTTCAGTGTATTGTTTACAGACTGCAATTTTATCTTGGTTAAGTCAAGCTCATACTGCCCCTGCAGTTACCCCAGGCACAGCCGCAGTCATCGTGTCCACATAGTTCCGCAGTGTCACTGTACTGATTACATATTGTGTCCTTAGTCTCCAGACTTGTAAGCACCATCTGCCATGAGAAAGCTTTTGAAAGGTGGAAAATAAATTTTCTCATCAAAAGCTGGTCATTATCCGTCCAGCCGGACTACACCAAGGGCAAAAGCCCCTCCCATATCCCTCCAATTAACCTGATCGTGTTCTAGCCGCATCTGCTTGACCCTTGCAAACTTCTTAACCTCATTTGGCCACCTAACTTTCTTGCTCCCCTTGGTATTTAATTTGTTACCCTTAGCAACCATCAGTTATCCTCTCTTCGCGGTACATGTCCTGCCCACGTCCATTTCTTCTTCTCGATTTCCACTAGAATGTCATTGACTTGAGTTATTTCTCTGACCCACTCTGCACGATTCCTATCTCTTAACGTTACCCCTACAATTTTTCGTTCCATAGCCCTCTGCGTTGTCCTCAACTTAAGTGGAACTCTCTTGGTTAGCCTCCACGTTTCAGCCCCATAGGTGAGTACAGGTAAGATGCAACTGTTGTATATTTTCCTCGTGAACGGTATCCGGCACTGCCCCTTTAACTCTTTCGGGACCGCCCGAAAAGAAGGCAATTGTGATACAACTTGGAAAATATTTTTTATTCAATGACATTTTCTGCTAGCTTGTTGTAACATATATTGTTATGCAGCTAAATGAACGCACTTTCACGAGAAAAAAATTGAGATGCCTTAAAAATATACATGATATCACAAAAAAATCTCAAAATATAACTTTTCTTCTTAAAAAAACATAAAAAAGAAGGAAATTCTTGAATACGGAAATAAAAAAGAGTAATAAAAATATTTCAGAATATACAAAATGTGATACAATGCCTCTTTTCTAACTTCAAGACAAAAAAAAGCAGTAGAAGCGGCTGAATCGCGCGACTGACGCTTTTTTCTTTGCGCGGCCTGACGCGAGGTTGACGCCATGGTTCTCAATCTGCGCCGCCGCCGCGCCAAAGATTAAAATCTCTCCCGCGTCGCCGCCTGCCGTGAAAAAGACAAACTACACCAAAACCGAAAGTTTAGATACTAGACTACTCACTAGATGGCGACATGTGTTCCAATGAGCGGATATTTGAGCTTGAGAGCGCGCGCGATTTGATCGTGCATTTTTACACGATGGCCTATGGCGCGGTCCCGAAAGAGTTAAAGTTGACCCTCAGTAGCGCTGAGTACTATGGGCAAACATCAGAAATGGGCTATGGTCGGTAGCGGTGCAGGGGCGGCAAATTAGGCTGCTTATTCTGCATCATGGGATGTTGCACTCAAAACCGACTTACACATGAGAAGGTTTCAAAATACATGTGGCCATCAGCTTTGCTCTGAAACATCTTTGAGCAAAGATGATTCAGTTGCTTAAAGAGACCAAGCGCTAGGTCAGTGTTTCTCAAATAGGGGTCCACGAACTCCACATCCACACACTCAAAAGAAAAAAAAAAAAAAAAAAAAGGTCGCGCGATAGTTCTGCCTTGGCTAGATAAAGTTTTGCAGGGTTAAAAGCACAGAGGTTCAGACCAGACTTTAGTTTATTAAAGCTAAAGAAACGCGAGAGGAGTTTGCAAACGGAGAGTTTGCACGAGAGAGAGAGGAAGAGAAAAGCAGACTATGGTGTTCGATTGACGCCGGCATCGGTGAAACTCGAGTTCTGGCTGCAGGGCTGGATGGAGCTGCAATGCAAAGCGTTTCAGCGAGTGGATAGCACAGTGTTGAGGCAGTCGAATTTCTTTTATAGCAGCATGCATACTCAAGCGACGAGTCGCCACTTCCCCACATCATTAGAGATTATCAGTGCAGAGTAGTGTCCATTACAGTCTCCAAACTCAAAGCTGTTGCGGCAGATGAATGTATGCCTCATCGATGATCGAGTTAGTGAGCTGCAGTTACGGTTTCACTCACGGAATTAAAAACCTGACGCCATCTTCCTTAGCACTGAACATATTGGTGATTGAAAATGATGCTCCTCCACTCCCTCCTCAACTCAGTGCACACCAGAGCACAAGAAAAAAATGAAGAAATCAAGTTGTGACATCCCCTCCCCATGCCCCGTCTCGTCCGCGTCACTTGGGAGTGTCACATGAGTGGACGCTCCCAGCAAGTTCCGATGACATCATCAGAAAGGAAGTGCACGGGAAGGTGCTGCCTTATCGGCTGCATGTGGGTGTCAGGAACAGTTTTTTAAAATTCTTCTGTATATTGTAGACTCCGCACAAAGCTTTCAAATTTCACTCAAACACTCACGAAGACCACCTTTGTGGATTTCTTGCATTGGAATAGTATTACCGAAAGTAATGTTTCAACAAATCTTTAATAACTGTGAACAAACCAGTCAGTTTCCCCAAAATTAAGGGCTAGCTGTAGTAGAACCAAATAATTCTATATTCATCTGGTCGAGGTTCATCAACTTGAAAAGTTCTTATTAGCTGGAGGCAAATGCACAATTCATAGCTGTCCCCTTGCTTGCATCAGTTACCCCAATGTGTTGATTCTTATGTGGTATGTATTACCTATGTTTTACAGAGCGTGTCATATAACCACATGCACATGGTTACACACAATGGCATCACTTAAAGGCGACCATTTTTCATGCCAATGCCACTGCACATATCTTTCAATCATGTCGGTCACCAAAAAACCTGAAAAAACTTAGGCAGTTTTCTCAGGTTGCAGTGCACAAACAATCACAGCACAATTTTCTCACATACCATGAACTGCATCTTAAAATACACCAGCACAGCACTACACAGAAATGTCCTACCTTTTACCTGCATAATTAAAATCACTGACGATGTCAATGCCACCGCATCTCTGTGACATCATACTGTCGATGCTTGTCTGAAAGTTAAAAAGTAGCAAAATGAAAGTGTTTTCAGTTGTCTTCAACGCTTTGCGTAGGTCAAAGCTAATTGATGGCAATGAACAAAGCTAGGAATGCATCAGTTGATGTTTACAGTACACTGTGCATAGTACTGAGCTCCATTTGAAGGAGAAGACGAGACAGGGCGAGCATGAATGAAAATGATGTCAATAAATTATTAACATAAGCAAAAGCGGAAGAATGTTAAAAGTAGAGAAAAACTGCCACTTTGTCTCAAGCTGGCTCGAGCCGTTGGCTTCCCCCACTGGCAATAGCCAAGCAGTTGATCTTATTTCAGTCCATGTTCTGCATTAGGGGATGTCACACCTCTGGATTTACATAATGCCGGAAAGAAAGTATACTACCGTGGCTAAGAGAGTGTGTGGTCAGTTTTACCTGGATCCAGAAAGCCCATCCTTGTAGTACTTCGTAGTTGTTTGGATGGTCCGTTCCCATGCTTCCAAGGATTACCACAATCACTGCAAGAACCACTGAAAAAAACAAAAAACGCGTATGTCAGAGCATCGAGTGTAACTATCCATGTGCTGAAAGCCGACATTCACTATTGCCCTCTAACTGGGCTTTACATGCTAACGAGCAGATTTACGTATTCTTGAGGCAACAAAACTAAAAATGATAGTGACAAGTGAATATTTTCTTTCCACCATGAGGAAGTATCTTTGGCACATCCATCATTATAGCACTTACCAAAAGAACAGTTGCATCATTTACACCAGTGCGACGTACGTGCAACGTTTCTTTTTTTTTTTTTCCTGAACAACCGCTGGTTACGCAACAGTGCAAAATTACCGGAAAGATTACATAATATTTTTGCGAAATTCCAACTTGCAGCTTGACGTTACATCACAATAACAAAAGCACGTCTTGAATGTAGCATAAAAGATGGGACATAGAACAATGCTGTGGTAGAAGTCTAAGTATGGCGAACGTAAGGAGATGAGAACGCAATTAACTATGCCTGAACATTCTCCTATGGTCCACAGTTTGAGCATTACCTCTTAAACGAAGTGCAGCATACAAGTTAATCACATGAATTTTCAGTGCATACGCCTTCAGCAAGAAGGGCACGTCAATGAGTGCCAATGCTTACAGTACAAAATATTCATTCGGACTCCAGTGAAATGCACGGAACTACCACAAACACCACAAAATATTGCCCAGCACATAACAGCACGACCGGTCTTTATTGGTTAATCAAATCCTCGTGTAGTTCATTTTCTCACACTGGCTTTCACTCAACCATATATGCTTTGATGAAAGATGTCAAAACATAAGTCAGTACCAGAATTTGATTTAGGCTTGTTACCCTCAATTCTAAGTCATCTTCTGCACATAATGCAGACTGCAAAGCCCTCCTCAGCAATTTTTTCTTTTTGCCAACACGTGGACTTTCAAGAGTCCATAACTTCAAGTATATAACCACCAAATAAATTGTGTGCCAAAGTTATTTTCCCAGCTCCGGGGTGACAAATTAAGTACATCTCTTATTCATTCAACCATTTTACTTACAAAGCTATTTCTGGTCAACAATTACCTGCCGACATGCACATTTCCAATTCTCCACGCAATTTTGTATTCAAGGAAATTGAAAATATAGGCTAACGAAACTAGCGGATGATATTTTTTTGTGTAAGAAGAAAAATGGCTTGCATGCTGAATTTATCAATTATTCATGCAGAGTACTGGCTATAAAGACATTTATGACACCTCATAACACAGGAGGCCACAACTCTATGAAAGGAACGGTTTAGATGAATATCAGGTTTAGAACGGTTTAGGATGAATATCATTTAGTGTGCGCTCTAAGCGCAATACTCTGATAAAGTGAAAACTCATCATTTTGACCCCATTAATTCAGAAATAAGGATATCTCGAACTGCCGCGACACTCCTGTTAAATGCCCACATAAGTAAACGGCATTGGAAGCTCATTATTCGGAAACCCGGCAGCTGGCTCCCAAAGTAGCGCGAGGTATATGGCCTGCTCAATGAAAGATCGTCCAAATATCTGTTCTCAGAACTGAATTGTATATTACATACTTTCCCGCACCCGTCTGACATGTGTTGAAGATTGCCAGGCCAATGGAATGCAGGGTTTCTAGAACAGAGTTGTGTTTACAGTGCTTTTCCACCAGACGATGGCGATGGAAGCTATCGACCGTGCAGATCAGCCTGCCAACCGAGCTCGTAACTGCGTGTTGGTTAACATAATAGCTGCCTTGTCATTGATTCTTTTTTTAATTTTTGTTGGCGTCATGCCTCAGCGGCGCCAATTTCCTGTTCTTCTACTACTATGCCAAAATGCCATGCTCGTCATGATGTTCAACCTCTTTACGATGAAGCCTATGCCACGTGTGAAAAAGTTGTCGGTCTACCGCACTCTGCACACTGAAGGAAGTCACGAAGACCTCTGCCATCACCAAGCACTTATTTTCTGCGTTCCCAACAGCGTGCAAAGCATTTTGAAAACCTACAGAAGCTTGACACTGTTACAGAGTTTTCATTTAAAAGTACTGATAAACGCTGCCCAGATTTTCATCAACTAAATCTTGCTTGCACTAGAGCAGTTTACACCAGTGCTGGAAAGAGCCATTCAGTAAATTAACATTCGGGTAAGCCTGATTGTTTTCCACTCCCTTTAAGTCTAAAATTAAGGAGGTTTAACAGTATGAAGAGAGTCAAAGTGCACTTCAGAGCAGGCTTTAAAGCTGTCTGACTGCAGCTTTAAAGCTCCTAGCGAATAAGAACAGCTCATTGCGATATGTATTGAAGCAAAAAAAGGGGCATGAGTAAGTGACACTAAGGAAAGGAGAGAAAAATACTATTTTGGGAAAAATGCTAATCTGAAGGAAGAACTAACTGCATTGATCGTTTTAGATAGGATGCAACGAAGTGAAAAGGACAGGCAATCGATTGGTATATATCTTCAAAATAGGCATTGCATGTCCAGGCAAGCATATGACCACACAAGAGAAAGATCGCATTTGGTACAATGAAATCTCATTGATACGATCCTGCTTAATACGTTTTTCAGCATAATATTTTTGGTTTCTTCTTTCCCGCCTGACACCTTACACAGGTATGGCATTTTTGTACGTCTAATACGATTGTATTTCCTGGGGGTTTGGATAATACGATCAGGAAAATATTAAAAAAATCTCTCGTGATTTTTATTTTTGCGCCAAGAGGCAGCGAGATTTATAGCGGGAATCAATAGTAGCTGCAGCTGCATCGATGACAAGGTATGTGGTGTAGGGAGGATGTCGTCGGTGCCATTTGTGTTGGTTCTTTCTTGTGTTCAGCTTACATTTGTTCATACTAGTGGTTCTGCTTTGGTGACGCGTTTCACCTGTGTGTTTCGTCACGTCTAGGAAGTGGAAAACGTCGCTAAAAGGAAAACTCGATATCCTTTCAGTAAAAGTTGATGAAAATCTGCGGAAGAAACGTGTGGACCTGGCACACGAACTTTGCCCGTCTCCATGCTGAACACAATCGTCGGTAAACGAGAGGAAATTCCGAAGAACATCCAAGTCTTCGGCGCCGGTGTGAAACAAACAAGGGGCTCACAGCATGGTAAAATGGAAGAGATTGTCCTGGCATGGTTCAAGGAAGCAAGGGCGGGGGCATGAACGCTGACAGCATGTTCTTTGCAAGAAAGTGGATGAGATGATTGTGCTCTTTGGACATGGAAGATTTCAAGGCATCAGCCGGGTGGCTCCACCTTTTCAAAATGTGGCATGGTCCGTCGTACAAGACAGTTTGCCGGTGGTAATTTCGCAGTACCAACCAAAGAACGTCTTCAGTGCAGATAAAGCTGGATTGCTCATCAACCATCAGCCTGAGAAAAGTCTCAACATGAAAGATGAGACATGTCAAGGACGCAAAAAAAGAAAAGAGTGACTGTGTTGTTGCGCTGCAATGCAGACGGGACTAAAGAGCTTAAGTCTACAGTCAATGGAAAGATTTGGAAGCTGCGCTGCTTCTCCCGTAACCAGCACCTTCCTCATTTACAAGGATGACTAGGAAGGCATGGATGACTGGAGTCTTTTCCACAGAGTTCCTCACCCTTCTGGGTGCCCGGATGCGTGCCAGAAACCGTAAAATTCTTCTCTTCCTTGACAATTCTGCCGCGCACTCTGTTGATACTTCACGGCTGCAGAACTTGAGAATTATCTTCTTGCCGCCAAACCGCACCAGTCACTTGCAACCTCTTGATGCAGGCATAAAAAAAAATGTCAAGTTTCTTGGCAAAAATCGACCGTAAGGACGCAAGCTTGTAGGTGGACCTTCTTGGTGCCATCCGTTTTGTCATGTCATGAGATCGTGTCAAACTGGAAACAATTGCCAACTACTTCAAGAAGTGTGGTTTTTGTGAGCCTGGCGATGCCGTGAAGAATGAAGATGACAGCACCGAGATTGACATCCCCAATTGAGGTGATCTCAAGGCAGACACTTGATCTCAACGCAGCCACCCCAGGCTCATAAGAAACTGATCGCAATTCTCCTTGTCTAGCGTAAGAATAATAGTAGCAATGACAATGATAATGATGACAGCAGCAATGATGGTGATGATGATGGCAGGGATGACAATGACAATGCAGTTAGCGAAAACAGCCCTGCAAAGTGGCTTTCGTTATTTCCGCTCCTAAGCAGAGTTAAGCGCAGTCCTCTAATATTTTTTTCCTCTCTGTTTTTATTGCACACTAATTAAAACCCCACTGCTGTCTGTCTACTGTCCTGAACTTTTAGCAGAGTGGCTACAGACTACATTGTGAGTAATGCCCAGTGCACAATCAAGCACACTTACGTGCAATGACCGTGACAGTTGTCTTGGCCAGGCAGAGGAAACGGACATCGAGACAGCCGTCCTCAATGTTCCGAATCGACTGGACCACTCGCACTAGGATGAGTGGGAATGCACCCAGCAGGCACAGGAGATGGATGATGGCCAGAGCACCGGCGGCCGTGCTCAATCCCGTCAGCCTCAGGTAGGTGATCGGAGACTCACAGTCCTCGAAGAAGAATGGCACGCGCTCGCTGCAGACATACCACAGTCCAAAATGGCCACGCTCGAGGACTGCTCCTGCCAATTTGAAAGTTGGAAAGGATAGAACCAGCTTCACCAGCAGCAGCACACGAACTACATCCATATGAAAGCAAAGGTGTTATAGTGATCCCAATGTACAGCCTTGGTCAAAAGTCCGGAAGCCAAATGATTTTCGACTCAATCACAAAATGAAGCTGTCACAGCACCATTAATGCATAAAGGGCCATGAAATGCTATGAGATAGTTCCTCTCCGTGACAAGAAATCCTTTCCTAACATTTTAAATATCATTTGGCCTTTAATGATGATGTGACGGCTCCATTTTGCGGCTGAGACGAAAATCCTTTGACTTCAGGACTTTTGACCAAGGTTGTACCCTTGTTCTCCTCCAAATGTAGCCACTATATCTCAAAAACTTGTTAATCCCGTTTCCCAACCTGACTTTCACTGGGTCATGGCTTTTTTTGTGTGTGTCTCCAAGAATACACTCTGTTACACCAACAGACTCTGAGTTTTCTCCCTTGCAACATTACGAGTACAGTACGGTAAGATAACACCAATAACATCAGCTTGATAGCCACTCAATTCACAATGTTCTTTTTGTCTTCTAGGCTTGCCTGCATTCTCTTCAGAGCACACCTTGCTTGTCTGAATTTATTTTCAATGCGGTTCTAGAATCGAAACTTCCCTCTGAGAAAGTGAAGGAAGTCATGAGGGAAGCAGGGAGGTAATAATTGAACCAGAAAGGCATGTTATGATGACTGCCCTTTGCTACTCAACATAGAAAATGATAAAAAAAATATGATAAGGCAATAAGTGACACTACACCCCCTAAATTCGCATCCCCCAATCTATCAAAAAACAAACTTCAGATGTGCAAACTAGGCCCCATTTGCTCCCCACCTCTTTCCTTGTTCGAAAAAATGCCTAATTTGTTTCAAGCCTGGCCTGAGGATTAGTGCTGAACTCTGGAAGAAAAAAAAAATGCAGAAGGAACTGATGCCATAGAAGCAAACAAACTTTGCAGCTTTGATGTCTAACACTCAACACAAATCTGTCTGAACAACCACAAAGCTGACATTTTGCCTCATCAAAAAATTTGGTGATGCCAGAGATGAATACAAAAACTCGCACTGCTTACTGATCAATCCTCAATGCCATTACACCATGCATGAGCAAGAAGTGCAAGATCTCTTTCGATACATCTTTATACTGGCATGTTACATTTGTTTTGTGCAGAAAACGTCAACCAAACAGTTATTCTAATTCAAGATAAGCAACACACAGCCTCAGGACTAGCTTTATTTCTCCAATCCTCTTTCAGACAAAGCTTGCTGTGGGCTATGAAATGGCTTTAATTTGTCATTTTTCTAATTGATAAAAAGGTACACCCTTTTAAAACACTGACTCACAGTTGATCTCTTGAGGTGCAGTATAAAAAAATGCTCGCCTTGATTGGTTTTTGCTGTGAAGGTGCCCCAGTAGGAAGGGGGCAGGGAGACCAGCTGCAGGACAATGTTGATGAAGCACAGAATGGACTGGCATCCTGGCAGCACAGCTGCTCCCAGATTCATGCTGACACTCCTGAACATGTTACACCTGCACAAAGGAATATGACCGTTTCTTCCTCGTTGTGCTTTGTGGCTAGCTAAATCAACAAGTAAATTCCTAACAGTTCATGCACAGAGAAACAGTTCAACAGTTCTAAAGCAGTTACATATGTGAAAAGCACAGCTCAAGCAATTATCCACTCAAATTTATTTCGACCTCCAAGTCTGTCACGTAAAAAATCACAAATAAATTTGGTTTGGTTTGTATATCATATAAATAGATGCATATGGTATGCTAGTATTAAGAGTTCAATAATTCCAAGCATATAAAAATTTTGGTTTGGGCTCTTGGTTCATTGCAAAGTACAAATGGAAGCAGCGCAACTAAATGAGGACATAGGATACACAAGAAAGGAAAAACATAGTCCTGTTTTGAGAGTGCCTTTGATGCTCTCATTTAGTTGCATTGGTTTCATCTGTGCTTTAAAGCTTTGGTGTGGTTTGGTTTGTGGAGTCTAGGTTCTAAAGCGACTCAAGCTATGAGAGAAGCCGCAGTGGAGGGCTCAAGAAATTTCAACCACTTGGGATTGTTTAATGTGCACCGACATAGCGTAGCACACGGGCGCCTTGCTTTTTGCCTCCATCAAAAAGCGGCTGCGGTGGCAGGGATTCGATCCCGCAGTCCTGAGCCCAGAAGTTGAACACCCTAACCACTTCACCACCGCAGCGGGGCTGTACCTTTAAGCATATGTTCAACACATACTAAAAAGTCCAATTGCTTAGGTATGTTTCACCTGCCCAGCTTCATGATATCACTTGCATAAGCAATTTTATGGTTCCACAAAGGTTATGCTTGCACAAAACATGGCAACATTATTAAGCATTTTACATTATAGAAACAGTATCACATTTATAAGCATGCTATGCCAGTAAAAGCCATCTGAATATTCTGAATGTATGCTGTATGCATGTGAGCAGTCACAAAGATATAGCAGAAAGTAGGATGCATATTCTGAGTTTGTGTCGTTATCCAAAGTGTCCCTATCTCCCTGACCTCGAGTCATCTGTTTGGTGGAGACACTAGAACCAGAAGTGGTAGTTTCCACCAAACAGATGACTGGATGTCGGGGAGATAACGACACAAACTGGGAATATGGATCCAGGCTAGGCATGGTGTGTAATGTGTTGAAAGTAAGGTCCTTTTTTACATTCCAGGAGGTCGTTGTGTAATGCTTAAAATCGGCAACCATACCAAGGTGCCTCTCCACGCGCGTGCAGCTGCAGTTCTGCCAAAACGTATTTGCACCTATCATAAGAGAATAGACGCAAACCACACACACATATTATCATATAGTAAGTTTTTGCCTCATGTTTGTCTCTAAATTATTTTTTTATTATTTTTGTTAAGAATGTTCGCAGACACCTAGCTCAGCGAAACAGAGAACCTCCAAAGTCCTGGCCAAACAAAATGTCACTCGCTGCATATATATTTATTTACACGCAATGACAATTTTCATATTCAAAAAGAGACTACCAGTATTTTTGTTATTGCTTTCTGCCTGAGGATACTGTGGCATATGTGAAAGAAGTCAAAGCTTGCACAGTTATGAAAAGCAATAGTGTTGTCGACAGCACTATATGAACATATGCAGTTCAAAAAATAAAACAAAGTGACGCGCAGGCACTCACACACAATGTGAACAGCACTAAATGCAGCCACAATAAAAAGACAAACTTTAACAATTGAGGGCACTGTGCAAAACAATTCACGTTATACCTGAGTTGTTGAAAAGCAGACCTCTTTCTTCCTTCCTCGTCCTTGCGCTGTAGTCATTCTGCGCTAGCTGACATCGAAACAGCACGATCCTGCGTCGAAAAGGAACACGTGTTTCGCGCAGTCAAACACACATCTGCGACGAAATAAATAAGGTTACCGGCTACACACCTAGAAAACAACAGTGCGGACGCATTTCATTAAGACGAGTACTGACCGCTAACATCGTGACAGCTCTTGCTTCGGCGTTTACAGGGCTGCAGATCGACGCTCCGAGAACTCAGAAAGCTTAGCACCGGTGCGTAAACGCGAGGAATTCTGCCAACGCAGACTTTCGGGCCAAATACGACCACGAATCCGCGGACACCCACATGGCAAGCGTGCGAGGCGGGCGGCTTTCCGCCAAGCCCCTTCATTCACAAAAAAGCCGCCGCAACCTGGATGTAATCACTCAAATGTAGGTCACCGTTGCATCGAAGCTCACGAACTCTCAAAAACTGCACATCTGTCCGCTCACTTGAGATCGCCTAGCTGCTGAACCGAGGGTCTACGAACGAAACCAAACTTTTTCAAACTTACGACCTCCATTCGTGCAGGAGAACTTTTTTTCTTGCGCGCGCTTCGCGCGCGCTGAAGCACACGTTTGCTGCCTGATGGCGCTACCATCGTGGGCGCCAGAGAACCGGCTCTGCTACTTCCAAATGATAATACAAACGGCGCCAACATTTGAAGGCCTTTCGATTTCTGTTCAAAATTCGACTACAATGAGGCCTACGAAGTGCCCCCCGACTTGCTTTACAGTGTTCAGCAGCGCAAGCGCCAACTTTTTGCGCCAAAAAAGCGGTATTTATAATTGGCGCGGTAACATCTACGCTGGCCGGTGAATGAACGTCGTCGATATGGCCTTGAGGGTAGGGAGCTGATGCGATCCGCCCACAGCCGACTTTTAATGATTGAGAGTGTAGGCTAGCAGCGGCCTCGATGCATAAACCGGTATATAGTACGCGTTGATACGTTTTTCTTACATGAGCCTGAAATAATTTAGCCGTCAATGAATAGTGAACAAAGTCGCACGGCGATTTAGGCGCGACGCCAGGCCAAAGTTGGCGTTCCTGTTTGCTTTCGAACTTTTCACGCCAGAAGCCGAAAGGTCTGAATCAGCCAGCAGGCCACTGAAAATATTTAGAAAAAGCTTCGCTAATGCGTCAGATGCGCGGGAAATCAACGAAGTGCCCAAAGATACGACCGCGCAGCCAGCCTATCATCCGTACGGCGGACGTCGCTCGCGGCCCATGGCTATGCCTTGTTGTATGCCTTGTTGTATGTTGTATGTATGTCTGCTATGCGCACTACGCATTTTTTTTTTCGATTTTCGAGCATCTACAAAAAGAAATTCGCCCGTCCTTGCACATCCGAGTTCCCGAAAAACAGTCTCGTGGCCTACCACCCGGCCCAACCTTACTTTTGAAGTAAAAACGTCCCTGGAAAAAAATGTCCCCGGAAGAATTGGCCCCAGATAAAACGTCTCCGGAAAAAACGTCCCCAGCCAAAAATTGACAGTGGGAATGAATCGCCCCTGGAAATCACTTCGCAATTTGTCTGGCTTCCAGTTTCCCAGCTCTTTAAGCAGTCGGGACTAATTGAGAAACTATAGAACTGGTCGGCTGAACTTGTGGTTTTCGGGAACTACCTACGGCAGGAGGGGTCACTG